>NC_084737.1:16605553-16980553 GCF_033978785.1 Entelurus aequoreus
ACACCCCTGTAATTAGCACACCCCCTCTGGTCTCCCTTGTTGAATAGGGGAACCACCACCCCAGTCTGCCACTCCCTCTGCATTGTCCCAGACTTCCACGCAATGTAAAAAAGGCCTATCAACCAAGACAGCTCCTCAACACCCAGAGCCTTCAGCATTTCTGGACGAATCTCGTCAACCCCCGGAGCTTTGGAGTTGTCTAACTACCTCAGTGACTTCACTCCGAGAGATCGACATCAAGCCCCCATCATCCTCAGGCTCCATTCCTGTCAGGGAGGGTGTGTCTGTTGTAGTTGGGTTCAGGAGTTTCTCAAAGTGCTCTTTCCAATGCCCTATGACTTCCTCACTTGAAGTCAGCAGAGTCCCATCCTTGCTGTACACAGCTTGGATGGTTCCCTGCTTCCCCCCCTGAGGTGCCGTATGGTCTTCCAGAACAGCTTTGGTGCTGCCCGATAGTCCCTCTCCATGGATTCCCCGAACTGCTCCCACACCTTCTGCTTAGCCTCGTCCACAACCACGGCCGCCGCCCTTCGAGGCTGTCGGTACCTTGCAGCTGCCTCCGGAGTCCTCTGGAATAATATAACCCGATAGGACTCCTTCTTCAGTCGGACGGCTTCCCTGACCACCGCTGTCCACCAGGGTGTTCGAGGGTTACCGCTCCTTGAGGCACCTAAGACCTTCTGGCCACAGCTTGCAGCTGCAGCTTTAGCAATAGAGGCTTTGAACATTGCCCATTCCTGTTCAATGTCCCCAACCTCCACATGGATGGCAGAGAAGTGCCGCGAGGTGGTAGTTGAAGTCCTTTTTGACTGAGGACTCCTCCAAACGTTCACAGTTCACCCGCACTACACGCTTGGGTTTGCCAGGTCTGTCCAGAGGTTTCCCCCGCCATCTGACCCAACTCACCACCAGATAGTGATCAGACAGTTCAGCCCCTCTCTTCAGCCGAGTGTCCAAAACATACGGCCTCAGATCAGCTGATACGATTACAAAATCGATAATTGATCTTTGGCCTAGGGTGCTCTGGTACAAGGTACACTTATGAGCATCCTTATGATTGAACCTGGTGTTTGTTATTGCAAGTCCATGACTAGCACAGAAGTCAAACCAAAATCCACCGTTTAGGTTCAGATCAGGGAGACCATTCTTCCCTATCACGCCAGTCCAAGTATCACTGTCATTGCCCACGTGCGCGTTGAAGTCCCCCAGTAAGATTAAGGAATCCCCTGCCGGCGCCCCGTACAGGACCCCATGCAAGTTATCCAAGAAGGCCGAATACTCTGAGTTCTTGTTTGGTGCATACGCATAAACAACAGTTAGTTTTCCCCCCTCCAATCCTAAGGCTAAGGGAGGCGACCCTCTTGTCCACTGGGGTTGAACTCCAACGTACAGGTACTCAGCCGGGGACTCGTGAGTATCCCCACATCCGCCTGAGCCCTCACACCTTGAGCAACTCCAGAAATGAACAAGATCCATCCCTTGTCCAGGAGTGTGGTTTCAGAGCCATTACTATGCGTAGAAGTAAGCCCCACCAGATCCAACCGGTAGCGCTCCACCTCCCGCACCAGCTCAGGCTCCTTCCCCACCAGCATAGAGACGTTTCACATCCCAAAAGTCAGCCTCTGCTACCCCGAAATGGTCAGTCTGGAGTCTCTACTTTCACTGCCATCCAAGTGGCAGCGTACCTGACCCCACTGGTTCCGACTGCGGGTGGTGGGCCCACGTGGTGGAGAAGATGGTGTGTCCACGTAACTTCTTCGGGGTGTGCCTGGCCGAGCTCCGTGGCTAGCCCGGCTCCGTGGCTAGCCCAGCACCAGGCGCTCACTGACGAGCCCTGCCTCCGGGCCTAGCTCTGGAGGAGGGCCCCGGGCTTCCTCCGGGCCGGGTAACGCATCTTCTTCTTGTTTTCCAAGGGGTATTATCGTAACCCTGATGGGGGAGGGGGCGTTTGGGTGCTACACCTTGCCCAAGGGTGACCCGGAACTATGTAAGGCAGGGGCCTGAGGAGTTGAACGCCCTGATGATGCTTATACAAGCCCACATACCCACTAATGAACATGTAATTAATATGCACCTTATGTGATTAATATGCACCTTATGCAATTAATATGCACTTGCATGAACACATCCCTGTTATGACCACGTGAATTCGCAGTGGCTCTCTGTTTATCATATTAGCTCCTCCCTTTGACTGGATATATGATCACAGCAGCAGGATATTGTGTTTCCTCTCAGACAACATCACTTTCTGTGACAAAATCTCATCTTGCACTCATCGCTTCCTTGACGTCAGGAACGAGACAAAGAAATCTTCTCTTCTTATCTTGTCTCTCCACCTTCTGAGCTGGAAATCAAACCCATGAAGGAGGGTTGAAGGAGCAGGACGCTCTCTTGCCGTCTGGCTCATCCTGCACGCTCACCGCTGTGCGTCTGTGTATGACCAAAGCCTCGCCCCCTACACACACGCAAACCTGAGAAATTGTGTGACGGTAAGCCGCCCCCTCGCTCGCAGCACGGTAATCACGTGACGGCATTACGTAACCATCTTCAGTCACGTGACCATGAGTGCTGATTCTTCACAACACTCTTTTCATCCTCTTCTTCTTCTGTCATGAAACACAAACTATGATTTAATCTTGAATACTTTTCAGCAAGACATGACCTGCTTGTGAAGAGGAAACTAAAACGAGTCCAAGTTGCCAACATTAATAAACATGAAGGTGTCAACAAGACACGTTGATGTTGGAGGACAAGGTGTTGGTGTTGAAGGACAATATGTTGGTGTTTAAGGACAAGATGTTGATGTTGAAGGACAAGATGTTGATGTTGAAGGACAAGATGTTCATGTTGAAGGACAAGATGTTGATGTTGAAGGACTAGATGTTGGTGTTGGAGGACTAGATGTTGGTGTTGAAGGACAAGATGTTGATGTTGGAGTACAACACGTTGATGTTGAAGGACAAGATGTTGATGTTGGAGGACCAGATGTTGATGTTGAAGGACAAGATGTTGATGTTGAAGGACTAGATGTAGGTGTTGGAGGACAAGATGTTGATGTTGAAGGACAAGATGTTGATGTTGAAGGACTAGATGTTGGTGTTGGAGGACAAGATGTTGATGTTGAAGGACAAGATGTTGATGTTGAAGGACAAGATGTTGATGTTGAAGGACAAGATGTTGGTGTTGGAGGACAAGATGTTGATGTTGGAGGACACAATGTTGATGTTGGAGGACACAATGTTGATGTTGGAGGACACGATGTTGATGTTGAAGGACTAGATGTTGGTGTTGGAGGACAAGATGTTGATGTTGGAGGACCAGATGTTGGTGTTAGAGGACAAGATGTTGGTGTTGGAGGACAAGATGTTGATGTTGGAGGACATGATGTTGATGTAGGAGGACAAGATGTTGATGTTGGAGGACAAGATGTTGATGTTGGAGGACAAGATGTTTGTGTTGGACGACCAGATGTTGGTGTTGAAGGACAAGATGTTGATGTTTAAGGACAAGATGTTGATGTTGAAGGACAAGATGTTGATGTTGAAGGACAAGATGTTGATGTTGGAGGACACAATGTTGATGTTGGAGGACACAATGTTGATGTTGGAGGACACGATGTTGATGTTGAAGGACTAGATGTTGGTGTTGGAGGACAAGATGTTGATGTTGGAGGACAAGATGTTGATGTTGGAGAACAAGATGTTGGTGTTGGAGGACAAGATGTTGATGTTGGAGGACACAATGTTGATGTTGGAGGACAAGATGTTGATGTTGGAGGACAAGATGTTGATGTTGGAGGACCAGATGTTGGTGTTAGAGGACAAGGTGTTGGTGTTGGAGGACAAGATGTTGATGTTGGAGGACATGATGTTGATGTTGGAGGACAAGATGTTGATGTTGGAGGACAAGATGTTGATGTTGGAGGACAAGATGTTTGTGTTGGACGACCAGATGTTGGTGTTGAAGGACAAGATGTTGATGTTGAAGTACAACATGTTGATGTTGAAGGACAAGATGTTGATGTTGGAGGACCAGATGTTGGTGTTGGAGGACAAGATGTTGATGTTGGAGGACAAGACGTTGATGTTGAAGGACAAGATGTTGATGTTGGAGGACAAGATGTTGGTGTTGCAGGACAAGATGTTGATGTTGGAGGACAAGATGTTGGTGTTGGAGGACAATATGTTGGTGTTGGAGGACAGGATGTTGGTGTTGGAGGAAAATATGTTGGTGTTGGAGGACAAGATGTTGATGTTGAAGGACAAGATGTGATGTTGGAGGACAACACATTGTGTGTGTGTGTGTGTGTGTGTGTGTGTGTGTGTGTGTGTGTGTGTGTGTGTGTGTGTGTGTGTGTGTGTGTGTGTGTGTGTGTGTGTGTGTGTGTGTGTGTGTGTGTGTGTGTGTGTGTGTGTGTGTGTGTGTGTGTGTGTGTGTGTGTGTGTGTGTCACCAGTCAGACTGTTATGGTGACAAAAGAAAATTATCTTTTTTTTTTAAGTTAGTGTTTACGTGTCAGTCAGGAAATACGTGAAGATTGTTGTTGTAAACTCTAAATATACATCCAATAATAATCTAACTTCATTTCCATGGTGATATTTTCCAGCAACACAACATTTTCATGAAGCACACATAAAATGACTGCTGACCCCTAGTGGTCACTAATGTAGTAACTGCATCCTCCAGTCCTCTTGTGCACTTATGAATACTCGTATTTACATATAATGTACACTGGATTATGTGTTTATACATCATGATTATTCATATTTACATATCATGTACACTGAATTATTTGTTGTGTACATCATGAATATTCATATTTACTTATAATGTAAACTGGATTATGTGTTGTATACATCATGTGTATTCACATTTACATATAATAAACACTAAATTATGTGTTGGATACATGAGGAATATTCATATTTACATATATTTTACACTGGATTATTTTGATATACATCATGCATATGCATATTTACATATAATGTACACTGGATTATGTGTTGTATACTTTGGGAATATTTGTAATTTACATATAATATACACACGATTATGTGTTGTATACATCATGAATATTCATATTTACTTATGTACACTGGAGTATGTGTTTATACATCATGAATATTCGTATTCACATATAATTTACACTGGAGGATTTGTTGTATACATCTTGAATATTCATATTTACATACAATATACACTGGAATATTTGTTACATCATGAATATTCATATTTACATATAATGTCCACTGGATTATTGGTTGTATACATCATGAATATTCATATTCACATATAATTTACACTAGAATATGTGTTGTATACATAATGAATATTCATATTTACAAATATTGTACAATAGTTTATTTGTTGTATACATCATGAATATTCATATTTACGGATACTGTACACCGGATTATGTGTTGAATACATCATGAATAATCATATTTACATATTATTTAAACTGGATTATTTGTTTTATACATCATGAACATTCATATTTACATAAAATGTACACTGGATTATGTGTTTATACATCATGAATACTCCTATTTAAATATAATGTACACTGGATTGTGTGTTGTATACCTCATGTATATTCACATTTACTTATAACGTACACTTGATTATTTGTTGCTTACATCATCAATATTCATATTTACATATAATGTACACTGGATTATGTGTTGTATACATCATGAATATTCGTATTTACATATACTGTAATGTACACTGGATAATGTGTTGTATACATAATGAATATTCATATTTACATATTTTCACTTTGAGATAATGTTACTGCCAACCCACAAAATGATGATTTCTTCTTATTATTATTATTGTTATTATTATTATTATTATTATAATTCATGGTATTATTCATATTAGCCTTTAGGAACGTTGGAACATTCCTGAAAAAAAACCCACATGAAATCCTCCAAAGTGAAATTATTTTTCAAGATGAATATCTGTTTTTTTTCCAGAGTAATACTTTCTAATATTCATTAACGCAGGTTAGTGTCACGTGTTGTCAAGTTGTCAAGAAGTCAGTCCATCATCAAAAAAAGTTAGGAAAGAAAGATTTTAAATATTCCTTTATTGGGTAGGAATAATATTAATGATATCTCAGTCTGTAGAACATTTTGTGTCAAATAGAATACACTATATTTGTAGAAGTTTGGTGAGAAAAATAGTTTGAGATGTGAAAAAGAAAAATTAGTATGTGCGCAAAGATGATGAGTCATCATATTTCTAATTATGATTCATCTCTCGGCACATGTTTGTCACGCAGAATATGAAAAATTAATATTAGTATATGTGGAATTAAACTTGACTTAATTTTGTTTGGAGAAAAATAATAATACAAACAATAATAATAATATTATTAATTTTATGCACCTAATAATAATATTGGTATTAATATTATGTATCTAATAATAATATTGGTATTAATATTATGTACCTAATATTAATAGTGTTACTAATATTATGTACCAAATATTAATGTTATTAATAATATTATGTACCTAATAATACTATTGTTATTAATATTATGTACCTAATACTAATATTGTTATTAATATTATGTACCAAATTTGTATATTATTTTTAATATTATGTACCTAATTATAATATTGCTATTAATATTATGTACCTAATACTAATATTGTTATTAATATTATGTACCAAATATTAATATTGTTATTAATATTATGTACCTAATAATAATATTGTTATTAATAATATTAATAGTATTATGTACCAAATATTCATATTTACATACAATACCAAATAGTAATATTAAAAATAATATAAAGTACCTAATAATAATATTTTATTAATATTATGTACTTACTATTAAGGTTTTTTTTATATTATGTACCTAATAATAATATTGTTATTAATATTAGGTACGTAATAATAATATTGTTTTTAATATTATGTACCTAATATTATTATTGTTATTAGTATTATGTACCTAATAATAATACTATTATTATTATGTACCTAATATCAATATTATTATTAGTATTATGTACCTAATAATAATATTGTATTAATATTATGTACCTATTATCAGTATTGTTATTAATATTATGTACCTAATAATAATATTATCATTAATATTATGTACTTATTAATAATATTGTTATTAAAATTATGTACCTAATAAAATATTGTTTTTAATGTTATGTACCTAATATCAATATTATGATTAATATTATGTGCCTAATAATATTTTATTAATATTATGTACCTAATAATAATATAGTTATTAATATTGTGTACCTTCACCTCTATTATTAGTCAAGCTACATGAGAAATAACTTCTCAGACAATTATGAAAATAACTGTTTAAACAATTAATGAAAATTAATAACTGTTTAAACAATTAATTAAATTAATAACTGTTTTAACAATTGATATAATTAATAACTGTTAAAACAATTAATGAAAATAAGAACTGTTTGAATAATTAATACAAATATAAACTACTCCAAAAAAGTGTTTATTTCTTGAGAAAACAATCTGAGCACAACATGCATCTTTTATGAGGAAAAGAAAAAGTCCTGAGTGTTTATCAAACATCCCAAAATGTTTGTAAAAGTCAAAACAACATCAATGACACAGGTTTGATTTAGGGCTGATTGTGCTTTGTCGACACAACAATCAATAACCACCACAATAATAACAACATCATCATCATCAACAATAAAAACATCAACAACAACATTGACACCAATAACATCAACAACAACATCGACATCATCAACAACATTATCATCGACATCAACAGCAACATTGACATCAACAATAACGTCAACAAAAACATCGACATCAACAACATTATCAACAACAACATCGACATCAACAACATTGACATCAGTAACATCAACAACAACATTGTCACCCATAACATCAACAACAACATCGACATCATCAACAACATTATCATTGACATCAATAACAACATCGACATCAACAGCAACATTGACATCAACAATAACGTCAACAAAAACATTGACATCAACAACATTATCAACAACAACATCGACATCAACAACAACATTGTCACCCATAACATCAACAACAACATCGACATCATCAACAACATTATCATTGACATCAATAACAACATCGACATCAACAGCAACATTGACATCAACAATAACGTCAACAAAAACATCGACATCAACAACATTATCAACAACAACATTGACATCAACAACATTGACATCAATAACATCAACAACAACATTGACATCGACATCTACAGCAAAATTGACATCAACAATAACATTAACATCAACAACAAGATTAACAACAGCAACAACATCAACAATAACATCAACAATGATAACAACAACAACATCGACATCAACAATGGTAACATCAACAACAACAACATCGACATCAACAACATCGCCATCAACAACTTGTTGGTGAAGATTCTAGAAGTTGAAGCTCCAAAGGAGAAAAAAGTTGAAGATTGACTTTCATCATTTTGTATTTCCAACAATGCAGGAAGGAACCATGGATCAGAAACAGTTTTTACAGTCCTTCATTCTTGCAGAGTCCTTCTCAGCTTCAACCAGGTCATGTGACGGAGGGAGACTAGGATAGGGTCTAGTGTGCAGTACTACTCAAGTCAGCTTCCAGTCATGTGACGGAGGGAGACCAGGATAAGGTGTGGTGTTCAGGATTACTCAAGTCAGCTTCCAGTCATGTGACGAAGGGAGACCAGAAAGGTGTGGTGTTCAGGATTACTCAAATCAGGTTCCAGCAATGTGACGGAAGGAGACAAGGATAAGGTTTAGTGTTCAGGATTACTCAAATCAGCTTCCAGTCATGTGACAAGGGAGACCTAGATAAGGTGTGGTGTTCAGGATTACTCAAATCAGTTTACAGCCATGTGACGAAGGGAGACAAGGAAATAAGGTTTAGTGTTCAGGATTACCCAAGTCAACTTCCAATCGTGACGGAGGGAGACCAGGATTAGGTGTGGTGGTCAGGATTACTCAAGTCAGTTTCCAGCCATGTGACGGAGGGAGACAAGGATACAGTGTGGTGTTCAGGATTACTCAAATCAGCTTCCAGCCATGTGACGGAGGGAGACAAAGATAAGGTTTGGTGTTCAGGATTACTCAAGTTAGCTTCCAGTCATGTGACGAAGGGAGACCAGGATAAAGTTTGGTGTTCAGGATTACTCAAGTCAGTTTCCAGCCATGTGACGGAGGGAGACAAGGATACGGTGTGGTGTTCGGGATTACTCAAATCAGCTTCCAGCCATGTGACGGAGGGAGACAAAGATAAGGTTTGGTGTTCATGATTACTCAAGTCAGCTTCCAGTCATGTGACGGAGAGAGACCAGGAAAATATGTGGTGTTCAGGATTACTCAACTCAGCTTCCAGTCATGTGACAGAGGGAGACAAGGATTAGGTTTGGTGTTGAGGATTACTCAAGTCAGCTTCCAGTCATGTGACGGAGGGACACAAGGATAAGGTTTGGTGTTGAGGATTACTTAAGTCAGCTTCCAGCCACGTGACAGACTGAGACAAGGATAAGGTTTGGTGTTCAGGATTACTCAAGTCAGCTTTCAGTCATGTGACGGAAAGAGACCAGAATAATATGGTGTTCAGGATTATTCAAATCAGCTTCCAGTCATGTGACTGAGGGATACAAGGATAAGGTTTGGTGTTCAGGATTACTCAAGTCAGCTTCCAGTCATGTGACGGAGAGAGACCAGGATGATATGTGGTGGTCAGGATTACTCAAATCAGCTTCCAGTCATGTGACGGAGGGAGACCAGGATAAGGTGTCGTGTTCAGGATTACTTAAATCAGCTTCCAGTCATGTGACGGACGGAGACAAGGATAAGGTTTTGTGTTGAGGATTACTCATGTCAACTTCCAATCATGTGACGGAGGGAGACCAGGATTAGGTGTGGTGTTCAGGATTACGCAAGTCAGCTTCCAGTCATGTGAGAGGAGGAAGACCAGGATAAGGTGTGGTGTTCAGGATTACTCAAATTAGCTTCCAGCCATGTGACGGAGGGAGACAAGGATAATGTGTGGTTTTCAGGATTACTCAAATCAGCTTCCAGCCATGTGACGAAGGGAGACAAGGATAAGATTTGGTGTTCAGGATTACTCAAATCATCATCCAGTCATGTGACGGAGAGAGACCAGGATAAAATGTGTTGTTCAGGATTACTCAAGTCAGCTTCCAGTCATGTGACGGAGGGAGACAAGGATAAGGTTTGGTGTTGAGGATTACTCAAGTCAGCTTCCAGTCATGTGATGGAGGGAGACAAGGATAAGGTTTTGTGTTGAGGATTACTCAAGTCAGCTTCCAGTCACGTGACGGACGGAGACAAGGATGAGGTTTGGTGTTGAGGATTACTCCACGCCTTTCATGAACTCCAAGAACTCTGCAAAGCAGCAACACATGGAAATGCTCACCATGAGAATCAGGGCTATTGATCAAGTGATCAAGTTTGCTGTTCTCACCGTCGTAATCGATCTTGCCATCGTTGTTTCTGTCCCCGTCCTTCATCAGCTCCTCGATGTCGTCTTCTGTGATGTCTTCTCCCGTGGACTCCAGCATGGTCTTCAGCTCGTCCAGGTCGATGTAACCGTCCGCGTTCCTGCAGGCACACCCCCACAACGCTGGTCACATGACTCATAGCGGTCATATTCATGTTATTGATGATGTATTATTGATTATGGACTATGGAGGAGCATCATTTCACTCCTTGTTGCATTCAATTGTGAAAATGTTTCACTGACGGTCAGCGATTGAGTAGAAGCACTTTTGAAACTCACTTGTCAAACATGCGGAACAGTTCTGCCAGTTCCTCCTCAGACTTCCCCTTGCTGTCGTCCTTCATGCATCTCACCATCATCACCAGGAACTCATCAAAGTCCACCGTGCCACTTCCTGCACGCAGCAAACATCTCAGCAGCTCTCATCACTGCACCTTCTTAGAGGTCCTCCTACTTCTCTTACCTGTTGTTACCTGTCTGTGTGTCTTTGTGCGCCTGTGTGTGTTTTTGTGTGGTTGCGTCATTCTGTCTTTGTGTGTTTGTGTCTGTGTGTGTTTGTGTCTTTTGTGTGTTTGCGTCATTGCGTCTTTGTGTCTGTGTGTGTTTGTGTATTTGTATGTTTGTGTCTGTGTGTATTTGTGTCTTTGTGTTTTTGTGTGTTTGTGTCTGTGTGTTTGTGTCTGTGTTTTTGTGTCTTTGTGTGTCTTTGTGTCTTTGTGTGTTTGTTTCTTTGTGTGTTTGTGTTTTCGTGTGTTTGTGTCTTTGTATCTTTGTGTGTTTGTGTCTTCTTGTCTTTGTGTGTTTGTGTATTTTTGTCTTTGTGTATTTGTGTCTTCGTGTGTTTGTGTCTTTGTGTCGTTGTATCTTTGTGTGTTTGTGTCTTGTGTTTGTGTGTGTGTGTCTTTGTGTGTTTGTGTCTTCGTGTGTTTGTGTCTTTGTGTGTTTGTGTATTTGTGTCTTCGTGTGTTTGTGTCTTTGTGTGTTTGTGTCTTTGTGCCTTTGGGTTTTCGTGTGTTTGTATGTTTGTGTCTCTGTGTGTGTCTTTGTGTCATTGTGTTTGTGTCGGTCTCTTAGTGTGTTTGTGTCTTTGTGTGTTTTTGTCTGTGTCTTTGTGTTGTTGTGTGTTTCAGTGTTTGTGTCTTTGTGTGTGTGTCTTTGTGTTGTTGTGTGTTTCAGTGTTTGTGTCATTGTGTGTTTGTGTCATTGTGTGTTTGTGTCTTTGTGTGTTTGTTTCTTTGTGTGTTTGTGTCTTCGTGTGTTTGTGTCTTTGTGTGTTTGTGTCTTCTTGTGTGTGTGTGTCTTTGTGTGTTTGTGTATTTTTGTCTTTGTGTGTTTGTGTCTTCGTGTGTTTGTGTATTTGTGTCTTTGTGTATTTGTGTCTTCGTGTGTTTGGGTCTTTGTGTGTTTGTGCCTTTGTGTTTTCGTGTGTTTGTATGTTTGTGTCTCTGTGTGTGTCTTTGTGTCATTGTGTTTGTGTCGGTCTCTTAGGGTGTTTGTGTCTTTGTGTGTTTTTGTTTGTGTCTTTGTGTTGTTGTGTGTTTTTGTTTGTGTCTTTGTGTGTTTTTGTTTGTGTCTTTGTGTTGTTGTGTGTTTTTGTTTGTGTCTTTGTGTTGTTGTGTGTTTCAGTGTTTGTGTCTTTGTGTGTGTGTCTTTGTGTTGTTGTGTGTTTCAGTGTTTTGTGTCATTGTGTGTTTGTGTCATTGTGTCTTTGTGTCTTTGTATCTTTGTGTCTTTGTGTTTGTGTCTCCGTGTGTTTGTGTCTTTGTGTGTTTTACTTTGTGTGTTTTTGTGTTTTTTTATCTGTGTGTTTTTGTCTTTGTGTGTTTGTGTTTGTGTCGGTGGGTGTTTGTGTCTTTGTGTGTTTGTGTATCTTTGTGTTTGTGTGTGTGTGTGTCTTTGTGTCTTTGTGTGATTGTATCTCTGTGTGTTTGTGTCTTTGTGTGTGTGTGTGTCTTTGTGTGTTTGTGTCTTTGTGTGTTTGGATCTGCACTAGTCCCCAAAATGTGACATCAAAGCATGGCAGCGATGTTTATAAAATAATCTTGCCTTCCTTCATACTTTCTCCAAACGAGTCGTTTGGAAACTGCACGATTTGTGACGTTTTTCCCAAGTGTGACGTCAGCAGATCATCCATATATGGTAGAAATTTACCCAAAGTGCTTTGCACTGTAGTCAATAAGTTCCTTCTTTTTCTCTATGCTTTTGTTGTGGGGTAGACTGGCTCGTACATGCACATACATCGTCCGCTGTTGCCGTTTCTCATACAAAGTAGTGTATAGTTGTCACTTATATCTGTCAGGAGACTCCATATGGAAGATAAAAACTACAACAAAGATGGCGGGGAGAAGTAGAGGCAGTAGATGGTCAGTAGAACATCATGTATGCGAGATGTTCTATGTCATGCTGCTTTTAGCATGATGTGTTCTGTAGACCACAGGAAGTCTTTTATGTTGAAAGTATCACAAGATGACCTTTTGAATGCACTTTTACTACACAATGCCAGAATAATACTTCAGAAAAGATGTTTTTATCAGGATTGTGCAACATTCCAAATTTGGAAATTCCATTCAAGTCATTTGCAGAACTGGAATTTGAAACGAATCGGCTGCGCCCCACAGGAAGTTGACTTAGAATGACAGGAAGTAGAATTAAAATGATTTGACTTGAAAGTTATAATACATCGAATTAAATCATCTGTTTTATAGAAGATGATTTTATTTTTGTTTGTTCATGAAAAACATTTCTTGTGAAGACAAAGTCATGTTTAATTTTTAATGTTACATATTTTATATCCAAACTTAACACAAGTGAATATATAATGTTTGCTGTAGATGAGGGTTTTAGTAATAATGTTTGTATGAAATATGTAACATGAAGATGGAACATACGGTACAAGTATATATTATATACTGTACAATCATATATAAATATATAATGTACTTTACAAGTATATATAATATACTATGCAAGTGTATATTATATAATGTACAAGTAAATACAAATATACTGTTGAAGTATATATAATATATAATATACTGTACAAGTATATATAAATATATAAGGTACTGTACAAGTGTATATAATATACTGTACAAGTGTATATAATATAATGTACAAGTATATCTAATATACTGTACAAGTATATATAGTATACTTTACAAGTGTATATAATATATAATCTACTGTACAAGTATATATAATATACATTTATCATTTATAATATACTGTACAAGTATACATAATATATAATACACAGTACAGGTATATATACTATACGGTATAAGTATATATATAATGTACTGTACAAGTATATATAATATATTATATACTGTACACATATATATAATATGTAATATTCTCTACAAGTATATATAATATACTGTACAAGTATATATAATATACTGTACAGTACAAGTACATTAATATACTGTACAAGTATATATAATGTACTGTACAAGTATATATAATATACTGTACAAGTATATATATCATATAATATACTGTACTGTACAAGCATATATAATATACTGTACAAGTATATATATCATATATAATATACTGTACTGTACAAGTATATATAATATACTGTACAAGTATATATCATATATAATATACTGTACAAGTATATATAATATACTGTACAAGTGTAATCCTGAATATCAGAACCATCACCTGGAATTGTGATTCAGTTTCCTTTGATTCAAATGTGAATTTAAATTCTACTTCCTATTTGTAACTTTAATGCAAATTCTTGGAGTTGAATTTGGCGGCGACTTTGAACTCACTCCTGGTTCCTGAGTAATTCTTGTTTGTGTTGATCTGCTCAATCCATGTGCAGTGCTACTTAGGAGTCCTAAGTCCTGCCTGGTAACAAGTGACTTTGGTGCAGTACTACTTAGGAGTCCTAAGTCCTGCCTGGTAACAAGTGACTTTGGTGCAGTACTACTTAGGAGTCCTAAGTCCTGCCTGGCAACAAGTTACTCTGGTGCAGTATTACTTAGGAGTCCTAAGTCCTGCCTGGCAACTAGTGACTCTGGTGCTGTACTACTTAGGAGTCTTAAGTCCTGCCTGGCTGCAAGTGCCTCTGGTGTAGTACTACTTAGGAGTCTTAAGTCCTGCCTGGCAACTAGTGACTCTGGTGCAGTACTACTTAGGAGTCCCAAGTCCTGCCTGGCAACAAGTGACTCTGGTGTAGTACTACTTAGGAGTCTTAAGTCCTGCCTGGCAACAAGTGACTCAGGTGACTCTGGTGCAGAGCGGGCCAGAAGACAAGTGAACTTAGATGATGGACTATGAAGGCAAAAAAAATGTGGTGGTTACCATCTTCATCCACCTCATCGATCATCTCCTGCAGCTCCTCAGGTGTGGGGTTCTGGCCCAGCATCCTCATCACCTTCCCCAGCTCCTTGGTGCTGATGCAGCCGTCCTCCGCATCCTGAACGAAGATGTCGAAGGCGGCCTTGAACTCTGCGAGGGCGACCGAGCTCAGGTCAGCACAAAGTGGAATAGACCCCCTCCATTTTCAAGAGTTCGCTTTGTTTACCATTTTTCTGTTCATCTGTCAGCTGCTCCACCTGCCAGCAACAAAATGCATCATGTAGCTTTTTCATTTTAATTTTGAAACACACAAACTCAAAAATCCACTTAACAAATGTTCACAAATAACCTCTTTCTAATAATTCACTTCTTGGAAGGTCATGTGTAGGGGTCATCCGTGGTCCCTTCCAGGGAGCGTCCCACATCTGTGGTCCCTTCCAGGGGGAGGTCCTCACATTTGCGGTCCCTTCCAGGGTGAGGTCCTCACATTTGCGGTCCCTTCCAGGGTTCCTCGTTGTTGCCATTGGTTGAGTTTTTTCTTGCACTGATGTGGGATCTGAGCCAAGGATGTGGTTGTGGCTTGTGCAGCCCTTTGAGACATTTGTAGTTAAGGACTATAGATGTCAACTTTGATTGATTGATTGAAGGTGCAGAGACATCCTTTCTCAGCGCCACTGGGTAGATACTAGCTTTGATTGGGTCTTCAATACGCGAGAGACAAAGTGTTTTTCTCTGAAGTCTGCTGAGAATACTGAGTGCAGTGGTACCTGCTTCACTCCAATTTGGTGAAGCATATTCCATAAGAGGTCTTATTTAGGCCTTTTAGATGGTAACTCTGGCCTTGAAGGGAGAAGATCCCCTGATGGTTTAGTACATGGGATGTGCTTTGTTGTGTGATCATTTCCTCCATCTTGCTGGTGCTGAAGTAATACACCAGTCAGAGGCCCACTTCCCAACATGATGTAGGTCCTGGTGCAAGCTATTTGTACAGACTGTGCAGGACTTGGGATGACTGCATGAAGGGTGGAATCTTCAGCAAAAAATGAAAGTCGCTGTTGAGATGTGAGACTAGATCATCGGTCGTTTGATGGGTCTTGTTTGTTTCCATTCTTAAGCACTTCTTAGGAACCTGAGCCCTTTTCCGTTCTGTTGGTACTGTGTTGCTGTTAAATCTGTTGAAACGTTTGGAAAGAATAGGAGAAAGCTCTGAGCATAGTTATTCAAGACTGTGCCTGAGATGCCATGTGCGCCATTTGCTTTTGATGTATCAAGGTTCCGAAGTTTCTTGATGACATCTTTGGCCAGAACTTGTTGGAAGATATTAACTCTAAAGTCTTAGGTTGCAGTGATGGTGGAGGGGTTAGTCATTACGACTGGAGTTCTTAACCAAAGTATTGTTCAGACACCCTGCGTTTTCTCTCGGTCCAAGTCGCGCTTGGCCGTCTTCTGTGTTCAGATTCAGGATTTATTGTTGTCCGCCACACTCGTTACAAGTTTCCACCACTGCTTACTATTTAAATATTTGAGCTATTTTTCAAGGGGACGACATTGGCGTATGGGACGGTGGCTTTCAGCTTTTGTATTCATCTGTCAGATCCATGAATCTCCTGTGCGGTTCTTCTGCCAGTTCTTGTAAGCTTTTTGTTTGGCGTGTACTGCATTGAATGAAGAATAACGAATCACTTTGATGCAGGACCATGCAGTGTTGGCTTCTTGGTCTCTGGTAAGGGGCAACCAATGTGCTTCAGAAAAGTATGAGCGCATACCTTCCCAGTCCGCCTTATCATAGAGGGCTTACCTGCAGTTGGAGGTGTGTCGTTTGCTACGGTGCTAACAACCAAGGGGTCTGAAGAACCAAGAGGAGCCTCCACTGAGACAGTGGTGAGAAGAAGATCAAGGATCCATCTCTTCCATGTCTGGTTGAGTCTTTAAACAAGATCACCCTAAACGAGACCATGAGGATTGTCACCAGCTGCCTGAAACCCACCCCAACGGAGTTTCTCTTGGTACTATCTGGCATCGCACCAGCCACCCTACGCAGGGAAAACCACACAAAAAGACTTGTGAGTAAGGCCTCGCAGGATCCAACCCATCTCCTGCACAAATTCCCAAGACCTTGGTCGCCAACGCCTACCCTCCCAGCGCCCGTTCTCCCGCCACCCAGCAAATCTTGGTCGACCCAAATTCAACACACTTGAAACATGCCGACCCCTCAACTCTAAGTCAAGCCAAATACAAGCCTACCACATTCCTTGCAAGAACTGGTCAATACTAAACCGGTGTTGGCCGATTCAATGCCAACATGCGCCCATCCGCAGCATGCCCATGCTCAGCCAAGGAAGAGACCTCCCACCACATCATCCACCTTTCCCCCAGCTAATGACCTGGACCTTGATAATCTGAGCCCTGACACACAGTGAGTTTAGATTAGTGCCTAACTGTCTCATACCAAAGAAGAAGAAGATGTAGGAAACATATCTTATTTGAATAGTTTATTCCTCCGTTGACTCTACAATATTATGATGCTTAAATAAGATTATAATGTAAAGTCAATGTCTAAAAATAAGTAAATAACTCGTAAAACTGGGGACAGTTGTAGAATAAAATGTTAAATCTTGGCAAG
The DNA here is from genome assembly GCF_033978785.1 of Entelurus aequoreus. Classification (NCBI taxonomy): domain Eukaryota; kingdom Metazoa; phylum Chordata; class Actinopteri; order Syngnathiformes; family Syngnathidae; genus Entelurus; species Entelurus aequoreus. The sequence continues at coordinate 16,623,041 of NC_084737.1, forward strand.
TGGCAAATAGTTTGCGGTGATTCGAAAGAGATTTGATTGGTGGAGAGGACAATGAGGAAGCGTTTTGAGCTGACAATAGAAGAGTAATCCCGCAAAGCTAGCGACAGCTGCTTATGGAAGAATGACATGTAAGAATGGAGTCAATCTCCAAGGGATGATGTATGTTGAAGAACATCAACACGTGGAATAAACATTCCTGTGTGCACTTCCCCTCTGGGATGCGGGAGGACAAGCCGGCGGCTGTCGCTCCAGAAGAGGCCGACTCACAGCTCAGAGATAATGCTGGAATTCCTCCCTGTGGGTGTAGGGTGGGGGCAGGGGCTTATCTAAACCTGAAGCCCCTCTCTGGCACCAGAGGACCACGGGCAAGCAGCCCAAATTAGCACATGTGAGGCTGCAAGGTTCCAGAGCGGGCCAACCTGTCGTGGACCTCGTCAACGCTGATTGCCAAGGTTCCGGACACAAACATCTACAGCGTGGATGCAAAGGTTCCAGAGAGGGCCAACCTGTCATGGACCTGGTCAACACTGATTGCCAAGGTGCCAGACACAAACATCTACAGCATGAAAAAGTTGGCAGTGAAAAGTTAGGAAATTAAAAGACGTACCGCAGCCTTGTAGATGTCGTTCATGATGACTCTGGACCTGCTGACGCTGACACAGGAAGTGGGGACTGTCCAGCTGGACAACCTTTATAGCGGCTCCTGGTCCCGCCCACACCTCGCAAATGTGTGTCTGTGTGTCATGCGAACAATCCGTCACAATCACCCCGCTCAGATAAACACTCTCAGGGGGCATACTTGGAAAAGAATGAGGCCAGCGCGGGCAGCCTAATCTTCTGGGAGGCGACCAGAGACACTCAACATTCCTCCGCAGCGACACAGTAAGTCTGAAGGGTGGAGGCGACGCTAAGCAGACCGCAAAGGCCCGTGGAGAGAAGAAGAAGACAAGCGACTCAGTGGCGGGCAGGTGTGAGGCGTGATGGTTCGACACACGTGTGTGCAGGAACGTGGGACACGTGGTGCGCCACACGCAGGTCACGTGTGCCACCACAACACCACGACAACACCACAAGAACACCACAAGAACACAACAATAACACAACAATAACACAATAAGAACAACACAACAAGAACACCACAAGAACAAGATAAGAACATGACAAGAACATGACAGGAACACGACAAGAACACCACAAGGCAACGCTACAAGAATGCCACAAGAAGACCACAAGAACAAGACAACACGACAAGAACACCACAAGAACACAACAACAACACGACAAGAACACCACAAAACAAGACAACACAACAAGAACACTACAAGAACAAGATAAGAACATGACAAGAACATGACAAGAACACGACAAGAATACCACAAGAACACCACAAGACAACACTGCAAGAATGCCACAAGAACAAGACAACACAACAAGAACACCACAAGAACACAACAACAACACGACAAGAACACAACAACAACACGACAAGAACATCACAAAACAAGACAACACAACAAGAACACCACAAGAACAAGATAGGAACATGACAAGAACACGACAAGAACACGACAAGAATACCACAAGAACACCACAAGAACAAGACAACATGACAAGAATACCACAAGAACACCACAAGAACAATACAACGCGACAAGAACACAACAACATGACAAGAACACCACAAGAGCACGACAAGAACACCACAATAACAAGACCAGAACAAGAGAAGAACACCACAAGAACAATACAACACGACAAGAACACCACAAGAACACGACAACAACACAACAACAACACAACAAGAACACCACAAGAACACCACAAGAATACGACAAGAACACCACAAAAGCACGACAAGAACAAGACAAGTACACCACAAGAACACCACAAGAACAAGACAACACAACAAAAACACCACAAGAACACAACAACAACACAACAAGAACACCACAAGAACAAGATAGGAACATGACAAGAATACCACAAGAACACCACAAGGCAACACTGCAAGAATGCCACAAGAACAAGACAACACAACAAGAACACCACAAGAAGACAACAACCACACGACAAGAACATCACAAAACAAGACAACACAACAAGAACACCACAAGAACAAGATAGGAACATGACAAGAACACGACAAGAATACCACAAGAACACCACAAGAACAAGACAACACGACAAGAATACCACAGGAACACCACAAGAACAATACAACGCGACAAGAACACAACAACATGACAAGAACACCACAAGAACACCACAAGAGCATGACAAGAACACCACAATAACAAGACAAGAACAAGAGAAGAACACCACAAGAACAATACAACACGACAAGAACACGACAACAACACGACAACAACACGACAACAACACAACAACAACACGACAAGAACACCGCAAGAATACGACAAGAACACCACAAAAGCACGACAAGAACAAGACAAGTACACCACAAGAACAAGACAAGAACACAACAAGAACTCCACAAAAACAAGACAAGAACACCACAAAAACACCACAAGAATAAGACAAGAACACCACAAGAACAAGACAAGAACACAACAACACAACAAGAACACCACGAGAACAACACAACCCAATGAGAACACCACAAGAACAAGATAAGAACACGACAAGAACTCCACAAAAACACCACAAGAACACCACAAGAACACCACAAGAACAAGACAAGAACACCACAAGAACACCACAAGAACAAGACAAGAACACCACAAGAACAAGACAAGAACACAACAACACGACAAGAACACCATACGAACAACACAACACAATAAGAACACCACAAGAACAAGATAAGAACATGACAAGAACGCGACAAGAATACCACAATAACACCGCAAGACAACACGACAAGAACACCACAAGAACAAGACAACACAACAAGAACAAGATAGGAACATGACAAGAACACGACAAGAATACCACAAGAACACCGCAAGACAACACGACAAGAACACCACAAGAACAAGACAACACAACGAGAACACCACAAGAACAAGATAGGAACATGACAAGAACACGACAAGAACACGACAAGAATACCACAAGACCACCACAAGAACAAGACAACACGACAAGAATACCACAAGAACACCACAAAAACAAGACAACACGACAAGAATACCACAAGAACACCACGAGAACAAGACAACACGACAAGAACACAACAACAACACGACAAGAACACCACAAGAACAAGACAACACAACAAGAACACCACTAGAACAAGATAAGAACATGACAAGAACACGACAAGAATACCACAAGAACACCACAAGACAACACGACAAGAACACCACAAGAACACAACAACAACACGACAAGAACACCACAACAACACAACAACAACACGACAAGAACACCACAAGAACAAGATAACACAACAAGAACACCACAAGAACAAGATAGGAACATGACATGGACATGACAAGAACACGACAAGAATACCACAAGAACACCACAAGAACAAGACAACACGACAAGAATACCACAAGAACTATACAACGCGACAACAACACAACAACAACACGACAACACAACTAGAACACAACAACATGACAAGAACACCACAAGAACACCACAAGGGCACGACAAGAACACCACAAGAACAAGAGAAGAACACCACAAGAACAATACAACACGACAAAAACACCACAAGAACACCACAAGAACACGACAACACGACAAGAACACAACATCAACACAACAATAACACCACAAGAACACCACAAGAATACGACAAGAACACCACAAAAGCACGACAACAACAAGACAAGAACACCACAAGAACACCACAAGAACACGGCAAGAACAAGACAAGAACACCACAAAAACACCACAAGAACAAGATAAGAACACCACAAGAACAAGACAAGAACACCACAAAAACACCACAAGAACAAGACAAGAACAAGAGAAGAACACCACAAGAACAATACGACACGACAAGAACACCACAACAACATGACAAGAACACAACAACAACACAACAAGAACACCACAAGAACAAGACAAGAACACCACAAGAACACAAGTACACGACAAGAACGCGACAAGAACACCACAAGAACACCACAAGAACACCACAAGAACATGACAAGAGCACCACAAGAACACCACAAGAACAAGAGAAGAACACCACAAGAACAATACAACACGACGAGAACACCACAAGAACACAAGTACATGACAAGAACATGACAAGAACACCACAAGAACATGACAAGAACACCACAAGAACATGACAAGAGCACCACAAGAACACCACAAGAACACCACAAGAACACCACAAGAACAATACAACATGACAAGAACACCACAAGAACACGACGAGAACACCACAAGAACAAGACAACACAACAAGAACACCACTAGAACAAGATAGGAACATGACAAGAACACCACAAGAACAAGATAAGAACATGACAAGAACACAACAAGAACACCACAAGAACAAGACAACACAACAAGAACACCACAAGAACAAGACAGGGACATGACAAGAACATGACAAGAACAATACAACACGACAAGAACACCACAAGAACAAGACAACACAACAAGAACACCACAAGATCAAGATAGGAACATGACAAGAACACCACAAGAACAAGATAAGAACATGACATGAACACAACAAGAACACCACAAGAACAAGACAACACAACAAGAACACCACAAGAATAAGATATGAACATGACAAGAACATGACAAGAACACCACAAGAACACCACAAGAATACGACAAGAACACCACAAGAACAAGACAACACGACAAGAATACCACAAGAACACCACAAAAACAAGACAACACGACAAGAATGCCACAAGAACACCCCGAGAACAAGACAACACGACAAGAACACTACAAGAACACAACAACAACACGACAAGAACACCACAAGAACAAGACAACACAACAACAACACCACAAGAACAAGATAAGAACATGACAAGTGTACGAAAGCCTATTGTGTGCCTTTAACCAGTTTTGTAATGTTCCTATGCCTTTAAGTTGATAGGTCAATCTGTGACGTCATTTCCCCTTTAAAGCACGTCTTTGTCAAATAGCCGGTTTCAATCAGTGGTGTCAGCCAGCCTTGTGTGCGTTGACGACTAAATACCACACACACACACACAAAACCATACACATTTAAATCTACCTTTCAACAATAAAGACGATTAAAGGATTCTCTGGCCGGAATCTGTCCATTGTGTCCCAACTCTAAAAGAACTGCTATCCCTTCCTTACAGTGGTCCTTCGAGCCGGATAGAGTTCCACCATCAGACACTATGGAGTCATCACCTGCTGATCACCAGCCCTCTGTCAGGCCAAAGAGAGACATTCGACTACCACAGCATTTGGCCCCTTACGATGTCACCCTCCTTCCCTCTCAACTGCCTGCTGCCCAAATCTCCTCACTACCAGTAGGACAACACGGTGAAGCAAGGCCAACCAGAGCTAGGAGTGCATCAGGGTACCAGTCATCTGCTTCATCACGTCGATCCTCTCGGCGATCGCATGGGCTTCAACTGCTCCAAAATATTCCGGATGTTCAAACAGCTGCCCTAGAGGAGCGAATTAAAGGTTTGGAGCTTGCTGACCTACAGCAAGAAATAGAGGAGGAAAGGAAAGCTGACTTGGAGGCGAAGAGATTGGATGCACAAGCTAAAGAAGGACAAAGACTACAAGAGGATGCTCACCTTGCCAAGGAGAATATGGCAAGGGAAATGGAACGGCGCAGACGCTTAAAGAAACTGGAGAAAGACTTACACATTGCCTGTATTGTCAAGTCATTCCTGTCGGAGTCTGAAGATGATGCAATGTCAACAACGTCAGCTCCGCCCGCTGCTGACATGCTTCAGCTCCCATCAATAACTCCAATGAAATCCGCTGCCGCTATCCCGATTACACAGCCATTGACAACGATTCCCATTCCTGTCCAAGGTGCACAAACTTGTGTCCCGACTTTAGTAGGCCCCACTACAGCTCCTGTCTCTGTCACAGCTCCTGCATCTGTGTCTTTCACAAGTCAACATATGCCAGTCTTTCCCACATCTAGTTATGCATCTACAATGACACATGCAGCCGCAGTGCCACAAACCATGCAAACTTTTGTGCCACAACATCATCGAGACGCTGTTCGCTACATCCTATGGCATTCCCAAACCAGTACTTCCAAGGTTTGAGAGTGGCCAGGAAAGTGATTTCGCCCTACTCAAGATGGCGCTAGAGAACTTGATGAATAGTCATCCTCACCTGAGCGAGCAATACAAATATCAAGTTCTACTAAATCAGCTCAAACTCCCTAACGCTCTGCAGTTAGCCAAGTCATTCATGTATGACCCAAACCCGTACACGGCTGCGCTAGGGGCTCTACAAGACAAATATGGCCAGCCTAGACAACTAGTACACCAGCCTAGACATCTAGTACAGAGTGAACTAGGAGCTATCCTGAACTCACCCACCATCAAAGTGGGGGATGCAGAAGCTTTCGACACATTCACTCTCTCAGTTCAGACCCTAGTTGGTATGTTGCGGACTTTAGAGGGACCCCTTGGATACGAGCTCAAATGTGGTTCTCACGTTGACCGTCTAATAAGTAAAATGCCTACTGCACTCCGAGATGGATTTATGGAATACTGTCTTTGTCGAGGCATCCTACAGCCAGGTACCAACCAAACTTACACCCTGCCCGACCTGGCATCCTGGCTCCAAGTTAAAGCTCAAGCTAAGCGCCTGGCCAGCCGAGTCACTCACCTCTACAACCCGGGGCCTCCTCCTGCCAAGAGGGATTATAATAGTCCATGGCCCAAACAAAGGACAGCATCAGTTCTCCTATGTTCTGGTGAGACTGGTAGCAGCCAGAGCACCAATCTGACAAAGTCACAACCCTTTAAACCTAGTCCTTATTGTCCATTTTGCAACAGTAAGGAACATTACCTCAACTCATGCCTGGACTTCAAGAAACTGAATACGAGTGAGATCAATAAGTGGATCCAAGAAGGTAACAGATGTTGGAAGTGCGGTCGTGGCCACAAAGCTGCAGCATGTACGCTTAAACGCCCTTGTAAATTATGCAAAGAGACGCACCTCACAGTACTGCATGACACGATCCAAGAGTCATCTCAACAAGTCCTGATGATGAGTAACCAAAAACCCACAGTCTACCTGGAACAGCCTCAAAGCCCTCAAAGAGTTTTGTTGAAAGTGCTCCTACAAAATGGAGACCGCACTCTAGAGACATTTGCTGTGCTCGATGATGGTTCTGAGAGAACACTCATCCTCCCCTATGCAGTAGAGCAACTACAACTTGCTAAGCATCCTGAAACCCTTCACCTGAGAACTGTTCAACAAGAAGTGAAAGTGCTCAATGGTTCGTCAGTCAGCCTTCACGTCTCCCCCATCTTCAAGCCAAGCAAGAAGTATTGGATTAAAAATGCCTTCACAGCTGAGAATCTGAGCCTATCTCAGCACACATATCCAGTAGCGGCCCTCCAAAAACTCTACGAGCACCTCAAAGACCTTCCTTTGCTGCATATCCATCGAGCGCAACCGCTACTCCTCATAGGTTCTGATATGTCTCAGCTTCTTGCTCCTACAGAGCCGGTGCGAGCAGGCCCATCTGGCGGGCCCATAGCAATCTGTACTAACCTAGGCTGGTCCCTACAAGGTCCGTCTGTGATCTCCGCATCTTCCCATCAGCCTTCCTGTCTGCACGTTACCACTGAATCCTCATATACTGAACCTGAACCGGATGCTACAGAGCTGAGGAAATCCGCCTTTGTTGGAACTATTTCCAGTGCTTCATCTACTCAGCTAACTGATTTCAGTAAATTCTCCACATGGAAACAGCTTCTACAAGAGACAGCTAGCTCCCTTAATGGGGCGGCTGATGCTGGTGCTTCATCCCCACCTTCCGCCGTGGATTTTCTGCAAGCCGAAAAGCTTATATTGCAAAAGGCACAAGGAGATTGTTTTCCAGAAGAGTTGAGAGCGCTCAAGGCTGAACGGTCTCTGCCTTCAGACAGTCGACTTGCATCACTTTCACCAGAATACGAAGGAGCCACAGCATTACTCAAAAAACCCTCTGAACTCCTCATGGACAATGGTACCAACTTTGTTGGTGGAGAACGTGAATTACGTGACGCAGTTGCTTCAATGGAACCACAGTTGAGAGAGCAACTTGCAGAGCACCAGATTTCATTCCGATTCAATCCTCCAAGCGCACCACATTTTGGGGGCACATGGGAGAGAGAAGTAAAATCCATTAAGACAGCACTCAGAGTTGTTCTCAAAGACCAAACAGTCCCTGAACCAGTATTACTGACAACATTGATAGAGGTTGAAGGCATAATGAATGCTAAAACCTCTCGGTTACCTGTCTTCGGACGCCTCAGACCCAGATCCAGTCACGCCCAATCTCCTTCTTATGGGCCGTCATGATTCATCTCTACCTCAAGCAATCTACGATCCCTGTGGTCTCGGAAAAAGACGTTGGAGGCACAGCCAAGTCCTAGCAGATCACTTCTGGTCGTCTTTCATCCAGCATTACCTGCCAGGGCTTCAAAAACATAACAAGTGGAGGAACGATGGCAAGACCCTTTTGGCTGGTCAAGTTGTCTTGATAGTGGATCCTCAACTCCCCCGAGGATCGTGGCCTGTAGGACGGATCATTCAGACACATCCAGGGGCAGATGGACGGGTCCGGACTGCCAGAGTACAAGTGAAGAATCGCACCTACCTTCGCCCAGTCGCCCGACTGATCATGCTTCCACCTCTTGATGACGAGGACACTACCTCATAGACTTTCTTCTAGTTTCAACTGCCATACGGACAGTTGGGGGCGGCTGTGTACGAAAGCCTATTGTGTGCCTTTAACCAGTTTTGTAATGTTCCTATGCCTTTAAGTTGATAGGTCAATCTGTGACGTCATTTCCCCTTTAAAGCACGTCTTTGTCAAATAGCCGGTTTCAATCAGTGGTGGCAGCCAGCCTTGTGTGTGTTGACGACTAAATACCACACACACACACACAAAAAAACATACACATTTAAATCTACCTTTCAACAATAAAGATGATTAAAGGATTCTCTGGCCGGAATATGTCCATTGTGTCCCAACTCTAAAAGAACTACTATCCCTTCCTTACAACAAGAACATGACAGGAACACGACAAGAATACCACAAGAACACCACAAGACAACACGACAAGAATACCACAAGAACACCACAAGACAACACGACAAGAACACCACAAGAACACAACAACAACACGACAAGAACACCACAAGAACACAACAACACGACAAGAACACCACAAGAACAAGATAGGAACATGACAAGAACATGACAAGAACACAACAAGAATACCACAAGAACACCACAAGAACAAGACAACACGACAAGAATACCACAAGAACTATACAACGCGACAAGAACACGACAACAACACAACTAGAACACAACAACATGACAAGAACACGACAAGAACACCACAAGAGCACGACAAGAACACCACAAGAACAAGAGAAGAACACCACAAGAACAATACAACACGACAAGAACACCACAAGAACACGACAAGAACACAACAACAACACCACAAGAATACGACAAGAACACCACAAAAGCACGACAACAACAAGATAATAAATGATAAATGGGTTATACTTGTATAGCGCTTTTCTACCTTCAAGGTACTCAAAGTGCTTTGGCAGTATTTCCACATTCACACATTCACACACTGATGGCGGGAGCTTCCATGCAAGGCGCTAACCAGCAGCCATCAGGAGCAAGGGTGAAGTGTCTTGCCCAAGGACACAACGGACGCGAGACAAGAACAAAACAAGAACACCACAAGAACAAGACAAAAACACCACAAAAACACCACAAGAACAAGACAAGAACAAGAGAAGAACACCACAAGAACAATACAACACGACAAGAACAAAACAAGAACACAACAACACGACAAGAACACAACAACAACACAACAAGAACACCACAAGAACAAGACAAGAACACCACAAGAACACGAGTACATGACAAGAACGCGACAAGAACATGACAAGAACGCGACAAGAACATGACAAGAACACCACAAGAACATGACAAGAGCACCACAAGAACACCCCAATAACATGACAAGAGCACCACAAGAACACCACAAGAGCATGACAAGAGCACCACAAGAACACGACAAGAACACCACAAGAACAAGACAAGAACACCACAAGAACATGACAAGAGCACCACAAGAACACCACAAGAACAAGACAAGAACACCACAAGAACAAGACAAGAACACCACAAGAACAATACAACATGACAAGAACACGACGAGAACACCACAAGAACACGACAAGAACAAGACAAGAACAAGAGAAGAACACCACAACAATACAACACGACAAGAACACTACAAGAACACCACAAGAACATGACAAGAACACCACAAGAACACCACAAAAACACCACAAGTTAACAAGTGTGTTTACTTGTGTGTGATATCATGTGCGATACAAGCAGTCCTGCAGTGTTTACTTGTGTATGATATCATGTGCAATACTATCAGTCACGTAACGTGTTTACTTGTGTGTGATATCATCTGTGATACAAGCAGTCCCGCAGCGTGATTACTTGTGTGTGATATCATATGCGATACAAACAGTCCTGCTAAATATAACTATTTATGATGCATATGACGTTTATTAACTATTTATAATACATATGACGTTTATTAACTATTTATAATACATATGACGTTTATTAACTATTCATAATGCATATAAACGTGTATTGACTATTTATAATACAAATGACATTTATTAACTATTCATAATGCATATAAATGTGTATTGACTATTTATAATACATATGACATTCATTAACTATTTTTAAGCATTTGATGTGTATTAACTATTTATTACGGAGCCACTAAAGGGACATGGGAATTTTTTTTTTTTTTAGACATGTATCTCGTGCATATGAGAAAGTTTCTCGTGGCCACGAGAAACTTTTTATTTAAAAAAATTATTTTATTTTATTTTCATAAAAAGTTTCTCGTGGCCACGAGAAAGTTTCTCGTGCGCACAAGAAACTTTCTCGTGGCCACGAGAAAGCATTGGATGCGTGCTGATGGTTTGGTGTGTGTTAAAATGGCAGTTTAGGAGTTAATATGGCTGTATTTCCAACTAGGACTTTCCCCCATGTGTGTTGTGGCAAAATGTGAATGCTTGATTAGTAGTTGTGAGACAAACACTTTATCTTCCTGGTTATTGTAACGCTACGTGTTTGACATTATTTAAGACTTTATCATGCCCGGGAAAGGACAGTTTTCCTCTTCTGTGGCTGTGGGGGGTGGGCGTGGCTTGCGGACCTGCAGCGAAGCGGAGTGTGTCAGTTAGTCCCATGTTGATGTGATCAAACTTCTTTCTTGTTTGGAAGATACACACACAATTGTAACTGTTATTTCTTCCTGCACATAATAAATATGTACAACGTGTTTGGATGTATTCATTTATGTAAAATTGTCATTAAATGTAATATTGCCTGACAAAAAGTGATTTGACATAATATTTTGATATTTACACATCGCATATTTACACACGCGCATCTGACTAGAATACCCTTATGTGCATTACATATATCAACATCAACTACCTACTGTACTGTTTACTTGTTGGAATACCCTTTTTAGAGCAAATATCCACCCATATAATTTATATGTGTATATAACTATTTTTAAGCATTTGACATGTATTAACTATTTATGATGCCTATGACGTTTAACTATTTATGATTCATATGACGCTATTACCTATTTATGATGCTTATAAACATGTATTAACTATTTATAATGCATATGACGTTTATTAACTATGTATGATGTATATGACGTTTATTAACATTTTATAATGCATATGACGTTTATTAACTATTTAAAAAGCATATAGACGTTTATTAGCTATTTATAATGCATATGACATTAATGAACTATTTATGATGCATATGACGTTTATTAACTATTTTATGATGCGTATGACGTTTATTAACTATTTATGATGCATATGACGTTTATTAACTTTTTATGATGCATATGACGTTTATTAACTTTTTATGATGCATATGACGTTTATTAACTATTTATAATGCATATAAACGTTTATTAACTATTTATGATGCATATGACGTTTGTTAACTATTTATAATGCATATGACGTTGATGAACTATTTATAATGCATATGACGTTTATTAACTATTTTATGATGCATATGACGTTTATTAACTAATTATAATGCATATGACGTTTATTAACTATTTTATGATGCATATGACATTTATTAACTATTTATAATGCATATGACATTTATTAACTATTTTATGATGCACATGACATGTATTAACTATTTTAATGTATATCAACGTTTATTGATTATGATGCATATGACGTTTAATATCTATTTATGATGCATATGGCGTTTATTAACTATATATAATGCTTATTAACGTTGATTGACTATTTATGATGCATATGACGTTTATTAACTATTTTCAATCAATCAATCAATCAATGTTTATTTATATAGCCCTAAATCACAAGTGTCTCAAAGGGCTGCACAAGCCACGACAACATCTTCAGTACAGAGCCCACATACGGGCAAGGAAAACTCACCCCAGTGGGACGTCGGTGAATGACTATGAGAAACCTTGGAGAGGACCGCATATGTGGGTATAAACGTTTATTAACTATTTATAATGCATATGACGTTGATTAACTATTTATAATGAATATAAACATTTATTAACTATTTATAATGCATATGACGTTGATTAACTATTTATAATGAATATAAACGTTTATTAACTATTTATAATGCATATGACGTTGATTAACTATAATGAATATAAACGTTGAATAACCATTTATGATGCATATGGCGTTTATTAACTATACATAATGCTTATAAATGTTTATTGACTATTTATGAGGCATATGACGTTTATTTATTACTCATAATGCATATAAACATTTGATAACTATTTATATTACATATAAAGGTTTATTAACTATTAATGATGCATATAAAGTTTATAACTATTTATGATGCACATGACGTTTATTAACTATTTATGATGCATATGCGTTTATTAACTATTTATAATGCATATAAACGTTTATTAACTATTTATGATGCATATGACGTTTATTAACTATTTACAATGCATATGACGTTTATTAACTATTCATAATGCATAAGACGTTTATTAACCATTTATGATGCATATGACGTTTATTAACTATTTACAATGCATATGATGTTTATTAACTATGATGCATATGACGTTTATTAACCATTTATAATGCATATGACGTTTATAAACTATGATGCATATGACGTTTAACTATTTGTGATGCATATGACGTTTATTAACTATTTATAATGCATATAAACGTCTATTGACTATTTATAATGCATATGACGTTTTTTTAACTATTTCTAATGCATATAAACGTCTATTGACTATTTATAATGCATATGACATTTTTTTTAACTATTTCTAATGCATATAAACGTTTATTAACTATTTACGATGCATATGATGATTATTCCTATGCCTGACACACACACACGCAGCAGATGGCGCTGTTCACTCTGAATGTTACATGTACACAACATTTCACATTCACAACAAGAAATGAGGTCAAACACTTGGAAATTAATAACAATATTTTCTGACGCTCTTTGAAACAAGGCCATCGCAAACATTTCACTGTGAGAGTCTCACACACACACACACACACGCACACACACACACACACCCTCACACACACACACACCCTCACACACACACTGCAGCAGGCATTGAACGTGAGGAGTGATCATGCTGGTTTATAATGGGATGTTAATGGGGACTGGCACAGCTTACAACATCACGCTGACACACACACACACACACACACACACAATAACGTCCCAATAACGATCAAAATTATAATAATATTAATATAAATAATATGAATAATATTATTAATGTAATATAAATAATATAAATACTATTATTATATGAATAATAATACCATTATAAATACTATACATAGTGATATTAATATACAATATATGAATAATAATATTAATATGAATAATAATATGAATATAAATAACATGAATAATAATATGAATATGATCATTATATGAATAATAATATGAATATGATCATTAATATGAATAATAATATGAATATGATCATTAATATGAATAATAATAGGGTCAGTAGGAGAGGTCAGGTGGGTCAGTGGGAGAGGTCAGGTGGGTCAGGTGGGTCATGTGATGAAGTGATCACATGGTGTTTCATTGGTCCTCTCCTCTAGTTTGTCCTAGCGGGGCTAGGCTGAGGAAAGAGGCGGCCATCTTTACCAGCGAGCAATCAGACATCTCTAATCCACTATTCAGAGCACACCGCTTTTGGAGGGGTTGCCATGGAAACTCTGCTGGCTGAAAGAGGGGAGAAAATGAAGAGATGAGTGGGGCTATTTCCCCCCCACTACAGCCCTCCACCCACTACACCCCACCCACACCCCCTGCCTGTGATGATCACTTTATATTCTTTGTCTCCTCCACCAATCACAAGCCAGGGATCCCATGCCGGTTCAAACATCAACCGTGTCTGCACAAACACACAATCATACAAACACACAATCATAATCACAACACAATAATACAAACACACAATCATAATCACAACACAATGCAGGATGTCATTGTGGCTTGTGCAGCCCTTTGAGACACTTGTGATTTAGGGCTATGTAAATAAACATTGAATCATACAAACACACAATCATAATCACAACGCAATCATGTACACGACACAATCATCCTCACACACAATCATACAAACACACAATCATAAACCCAACACAATCATACAAAAACACAATCATACAAACACACAATCATATTTACAACACAATCATACAAACACACACACAATCCATCATCACAACACAATCATACACACAATCATACAAACACACAATCATACACACACACACAACCCATCATCACAACACAATCATACACACACACACACACACAATCATATACACACAATCCATCATCACAACACAATCATACACACACACACACACACACAATCATATACACACAATCCATCATCACAACACAATCATACAAACACACAATCATACACACAATCATAACCACAACACAATCATACACACACACACAAAATCATACACTCACACAATCCATCATCACAACACAATCATACACACATAATTATACACACACAATCATACACATACAATCATACAAACACAATCATAATAACAATGCAATCATACAAACACACAATCGTACACACACACAATCATACACTTACGCAATCCATCATCACAACACAATCATACACACATAATCTTAGACACACACAATCATACACACACAAACTATCATCACAACACAATCATACACGCACACAATCCATCATCACAACACAATCAAACAAACACACAATCATATACACACAATACATCATCACAACACAATCATTCAGACTCAATACATCATCATAACACAAGCATACAAACACGCAATCATACAAACACAACACAATCATACAATACCAAACATCATCACAACACAATCATAAAAACACACAACCCATTATCACAACACAATCATACAAACACACAATCATAATCACAACACAATCATACAAACACACAATCATAATCACAACACAATCATACAAACACACATTCATACACACAATCATGATCACAACACAATCATACACACACACACACACACAAAATCATACACTCACACAATCCATCATCACAAAACAATCATACACACATTATCATACACACACACAATCATACACATACAATCATACAAACACACAACCATACACACACAATCATAAAAACACACAATCATAATAACAATGCAATCATACACGCACACAATCATACACTCACACAATCCATCCGCACAACACAATCATACACATAATCTTAGAAACACACAATCATACACACACAATCTATCATCACAACACAATCATACACACACACAATCCATCAACACAACACAATCAAACAAACACAAAATCATACACACACAATACATCATCACAACACAATCATACAAACACACAATCCATTATCACAACACAATCATACACACTCAATACATCCTCACAACACAAGCATACAAACACACAATAATACAAACACAACACAATCATACAATACCAAACCATCATCACAACACAATCATACAAACACATAACCCATCATCACAACACAATCATACAATCTACAACTTATCCAACACATGTCAACAACGTATGCAACATATGTCTACAACTTATCCAACATATGTCTACATCTTATCCAACATATGTCTACAATTGATCCAACACATGTCAACAACTTATCCAACATACTGTATGTCTACAATTTATCCAACATATGTCTACAACTTATCCAACATATGTCTACAATTTATCCAACATATGTCTACAACTTATCCAACATATGTCTACAATTTATCCAACATATGTCTACAACTTATCCAACATATATCAACAACTTATCCAACAATTTGTCAACAACTTTTCCAACAAATGTCAACATCTTATCCAACATATGTCAACAACGTATCCATCTTATGTCAACAACTTATCCATCATATGTCAACAACTTATCCAACATATTTCAACAACTTATCCATCATATGTCAACAACTTATCCAACATATATCTACAACTTATGCAACATATGTCTACATCTTATCCAACATATGTCTACATCTAATACAACATATGTCTACAACTTATCCAACATATGTCAACAACTTATCTAACACATGTCAACATCTTATCCAACATATGTCGACAACTTATCCAACATGTCAACAACTTATCCAACACATGTCAACAACGTATGCAACATGAGTCTACAACTTATCCAACATATGTCAACAACTTATGCAACATACTGTATGTCTACAACTTATCCAACATGTCAAAAACGTATGCAACATATGTCAACAACTTATCCATCATATGTCAACAACTTATCC
This sequence comes from Entelurus aequoreus, assembly GCF_033978785.1. Taxonomy (NCBI): domain Eukaryota; kingdom Metazoa; phylum Chordata; class Actinopteri; order Syngnathiformes; family Syngnathidae; genus Entelurus; species Entelurus aequoreus. Next base: position 16,640,187 of record NC_084737.1, read on the forward strand.
AACATATTTCAACAACTTATCCAACATATGTCAACAACTTATGCAACATACTGTATGTCTACAACTTATCCAACATATGTCAACAACTTATGCAACATATGTCAACAACTTATCCAACATATGTCAAAAACTTATGCAACATACTGTATGTCTACAACTTATCCAACATATGTCTACAACTTATTCAACATATGTCAACATCTTATCCAACATATGTCTACAACGTATGCAACATATGTCTACAACTTATCCAACATATGTCTACAACTTATGCAACATACTGTATGTCTACAACTTATCCAACATATGTCTACAACTTATTCAACATATGTCAACATCTTATCCAACATATGTCAACAACTTATGCAACATACTGTATGTCTACAACTTATCCAACACATGTCTACATCTAATACAACATATGTCTACAACTTATCCAACATATGTCAACAACTTATGCAACATACTGTATGTCTACAACTTATCCAACACATGTCTACATCTAATACAACATATGTCTACAACTTATCCAACATATGTCAACATCTTATCCAACATATGTCTACAACTTATCCAACATGTCAACAACTTATCCAACACATGTCAACAACTTACGCAACATAAGTCTACAACGTATCCAACATATGTCAACAACTTATGCAACATACTGTATGTCTACAACTTATCCAACATATGTCAACAACTTATGCAACATATGTCAACAACTTATCCAACATATGTCATCAACTTATGCAACATACTGTATGTCTACAACTTATCCAACATATGTCTACAACTTATTCAACATATGTCAACATCTTATCCAACATATGTCTACAACGTATGCAACATATGTCTACAACTTATCCAACATATGTCTACAACTTATGCAACATACTGTATGTCTACAACTTATCCAACATATGTCTACAACTTATTCAACATATGTCAACATCTTATCCAACATATGTCAACAACTTATGCAACATACTGTATGTCTACAACTTATCCAACACATGTCTACATCTAATACAACATATGTCTACAACTTATCCAACATATGTCAACAACTTATGCAACATACTGTATGTCTACAACTTATCCAACACATGTCTACATCTAATACAACATATGTCTACAACTTATCCAACATATGTCAACATCTTATCCAACATATGTCTACAACTTATCCAACATGTCAACAACTTATCCAACACATGTCAACAACTTACGCAACATAAGTCTACAACGTATCCAACATATGTCAACAACTTATGCAACATACTGTATGTCTACAACTTATCCAACACATGTCTACATCTAATACAACATATGTCTACAACTTATCCAACATATGTCAACATCTTATCCAACATATGTCTACAACTTATCCAACATGTCAACAACTTATCCAACACATGTCAACAACTTACGCAACATAAGTCTACAACTTATCCAACATATGTCAACAACTTATGCAACATACTGTATGTCTACAACTTATCCAACATATGTCTACAACTTATTCAACATATGTCAACATCTTATCCAACATATGTCAACAACTTATGCAACATATTGTATGTCTACAACTTATCCAACATATGTCTACAACTTATCCAACATATGTCAAGATCTTATCCAACATATGTCTACAACTTATCCAACATATGTCAACAACTTCTCCAACATATGCCAACAACTTATCCAACACATGTCAACATCTTATCCAACATGTCAACAACTTTTCCAACATATGTCTACAACTTATCCAACATATGTCAACAACTTGTCCAACATATTTGTACAACTTATCCAACATATGTCAACATCTTATCCAACATGTCAACAACTTTTCCAACACATGCCAACATCTTATCCAACATATGTCTACAACTTATCCAACATATGTCAACATCTTATCCAACATATGTCTTCAACTTATCCAACATATGTCAAGATCTTATACAACATTTGTCTACAACTTATCCAACATATGTCAACAACTTCTCCAACATATGCCAACAACTTATCCAACACATGTCAACTTCTTATCCAACATGTCAACAACTTTTCCAACACATGTCAACATCTTATCCAACATATGTCAACAACTTATCCAACATATGTCTACAACTTATCCAACATATGTCAAGATCTTATCCAACATATGTCTTCAACTTATCCAACATATGTCAAGATCTTATACACCATGTCTACAACTTATCCAACATATGTCTACAACTTATCCAACATATGTCAAGATCTTATACAACATATGTCTACAACTTATCCAACATATGTCTACAACTTATCCAACATATGTCAACAACTTATCCAACATATGTCTACAACTTATACAACATACGTCTACAACTTATACAACATATGTCTACAACTTATCCAACATATGTCAAGATCTTATCCAACATATGTCTACAACTTATCCAACATATGTCTACAACTTATCCAACATATGTCTACAACTTATCCAACATATGTCTACAACTTATCCAACATATGTCAAGATCTTATACAACATATGTCTACAACTTATCCAACATATGTCTACAACTTATCCAACATATGTCAAGATCTTATACAACATATGTCTACAACTTATCCAACATATGTCAACAACTTATCCAGCATATGTCAACAACTTATCCAACATATGTCTACAACTTATCCAACATATGTCTACAACTTATCCAGCATATGTCAACAACTTATCCAACATATGTCTACAACTTATACAACATACGTCTACAACTTATACAACATATGTCTACAACTTATCCAACATATGTCAAGATCTTATACAACATATGTCTACAACGTATACAACATATGTCAAGATCTTATCCAACATATGTCTACAACTTATCCAACATATGTCTACAACTTATCCAACATATGTCAAGATCTTATCCAACATATGTCTACAACTTATCCAACATATGTCAAGATCTTATACAACATATGTCTACAACTTATCCAACATATGTCTACAATTTATCCAACATATGTCAAGATCTTATACAACATATGTCTACAACTTATCCAACATATGTCAACAACTTATCCAACATATGTCTACAACTTATACAACATACGTCTACAACTTATACAACATATGTCTACAACTTATCCAACATATGTCAAGATCTTGTACAACAAAAATTGTCTACAACTTATCCAACATATGTCAAGATCTTATCCAACATATTTCTACAACTTATCCAACATATGTCTACAACTTATCCAACATATGTCAAGATCTTATACAACATATGTCTACAACTTATCCAACATATGTCTACAACTTATCCAACATATGTCAAGATCTTATACAACATATGTCTACAACTTATCCAACATATGTCAACAACTTATCCAACATATGTCTACAACTTATACAACATATGTCTACAACTTATCCAACATATGTCTACAACTTATCCAACATATGTCAAGATCTTATCCAACATATGTATACAACTTATCCAACATATGTCTACAACTTATCCAACATATGTCAAGATCTTATCCAACATATGTCTACAATTTATCCAACATATGTCAAGATCTTATACAACATATGTCTACAACTAATCGAACATATGTCAACAACTTATCCAACATATGTCTACAACTTATCCAACATATGTCAAGATCTTATACAACATATGTCTACAACCTATCCAACATATGTCAACAATTTATCCAACATATGTCTACAACTTATACAACATATGTCTACAACTTATACAACATATGTCTACAACTTATCCAACATATGTCAACAACTTATCCAAAATATGTCTACAACTTATACAACATACGTCTACAACTTATCCAACATATGTCAACAACTTATCCAACATATGTCTACAACTTATCCAACATATGTCTACAACTTATCCAACATATGTCAACAACTTATCCAACATATGTCTACAACTTATACAATATACGTCTACAACTTATCCAACATATGTCTACAACTTATCCAACATATGTCAAGATCTTATCCAACATATGTCTACAACTTATCCAACATATGTCAAGATCTTATACAACATATGTCTACAACTTATCCAACATATGTTTACAATTTATCCAACATATGTCAAGATCTTATACAACATATGTCTACAACTTATCCAACATATGTCAACAACTTATCCAACATATGTCTACAACTTATACAACATACGTCTACAACTTATACAACATATGTCTACAACTTATACAACATATGTCTACAACTTATCCAACATATGTCAAGATCTTATACAACATATGTCTACAACTTATCCAACATATGTCTACAACTTATCCAACATATGTCAAGATCTTATACAACATATGTCTACAACTTATCCAACATATGTCAACAACTTATCCAACATATGTCTACAACTTATACAACATATGTCTACAACTTATCCAACATATGTCTACAACTTATCCAACATATGTCAAGATCTTATCCAACATATGTATACAACTTATCCAACATATGTCTACAACTTATCCAACATATGTCAAGATCTTATCCAACATATGTCTACAATTTATCCAACATATGTCAAGATCTTATACAACATATGTCTACAACTAATCGAACATATGTCAACAACTTATCCAACATATGTCTACAACTTATCCAACATATGTCAAGATCTTATACAACATATGTCTACAACCTATCCAACATATGTCAACAATTTATCCAACATATGTCTACAACTTATACAACATATGTCTACAACTTATACAACATATGTCTACAACTTATCCAACATATGTCAACAACTTATCCAAAATATGTCTACAACTTATACAACATACGTCTACAACTTATCCAACATATGTCAACATCTTATCCAACATATGTCTACAACTTATCCAACATATGTCTACAACTTATCCAACATATGTCAACAACTTATCCAACATATGTCTACAACTTATACAATATACGTCTACAACTTATCCAACATATGTCTACAACTTATCCAACATATGTCAAGATCTTATCCAACATATGTCTACAACTTATCCAACATATGTCAAGATCTTATACAACATATGTCTACAACTTATCCAACATATGTTTACAATTTATCCAACATATGTCAAGATCTTATACAACATATGTCTACAACTTATCCAACATATGTCAACAACTTATCCAACATATGTCTACAACTTATACAACATACGTCTACAACTTATACAACATATGTCTACAACTTATCCAACATATGTCAAGATCTTATACAACATATGTCTACAACTTATCCAACATATGTCAACAACTTATCCAACATATGTCTACAACTTATACAACATACGTCTACAACTTATCCAACATATGTCAACAACTTATCCAACATATGTCTACAACTTATCCAACATATGTCAAGATCTTATACAACATATGTCTACAACTTATCCAACATATGTCAAGATCTTATCCAACATATGTCTACAACTTATCCAACATATGTCTACAACTTATCCAACATATGTCAAGATCTTATACAACATATGTCTACAACTTATCCAACATATGTCTACAACGTATCCAACATATGTCAAGATCTTATACAACATATGTCTACAACTTATCCAACATATGTCAACAACTTATCCAACATATGTCTACAACTTATACAACATACGTCTACAACTTATCCAACATATGTCTACAACTTATCCAACATATGTCAAGATCTTATCCAACATATGTCTACAACTTATCCAACATATGTCTACAACTTATCCAACATATGTCAAGATCTTATCCAACATATATCAAGATCTTATCCAACATATGTCTACAACTTATCCAACATATGTCAAGATCTTATACAACATATGTCTACAACTTATCCAACATATGTCAAGATCTTATACAACATATGTCTACAACCTATCCAACATATGTCAACAACTTATCCAACATATGTCTACAACTTATACAACATATGTCTACAACTTATACAACATATGTCTACAACTTATCCAACATATGTCAACAACTTATCTAAAACATGTCAACATCTTATCCAACATATGTCAACAACTTATGCAACATATGTCTACAACTTATCCACAAATGTCTACAACTTATTCAACATATGTATACAACTGAACCATTATATGTCAACAACTTATGCAGCATATGTCTACAACTTATCGAACATATGTTTACAATTTATCCAACATATGTCAACAACTTCTCCAACATATGTCAACAACTTATGCAACATATGTCTACAACTTATCCAACATATGTCTACAACTTATCCAACATATGTCAACAACTTATGCAACATATGTCTACAACTTATCCAACATATGTCTACAACTTATCCAACATATGTCTACAACTTATCCAACATATGTTTTCAACTTATTCAACATATGTCAACAACTTATGCAACATATGTCAACATCTTATCCAACATATGTCAACAACTCATGCAACATATGTCAAAAACGTATCCAACATATGTCAACAACTTCTCCAACATATGTCAACATCTTGTATCGTTCACCAGTGCATCGCTATCAGGTGTCACATCTTGATTGGCAGACAATGTCAGGATGTTGTTGAAGCTGCTTGAGTCTAACTTTGATTTAGTGATGCTCATTACGGAGAAAAGTTACAAGCTAGCATGTCGTTAGCTAGCATGTGGTTAGTTAGATAGCATGCGGGGTTGCACAGAGTGCAGGCGAGCAGAGAAGAAAACAGCACCTTAGCATCGGTCCGTGGCGCTCGAGTGCCGCCTTGGGCCTGCTGGGTGCCATTGAAGTGTGCTGTGATGGGACAGGTCAGTGACGAGAGACCCTGGAAATAACTTCCTGTCATGTGACTCACACATGGCCTGAAGGAAGCAACTAAAAGGTCAGCGTTTCCTGATGACCAACAACTACGTGAAGTCATGACATCTCTCTCGTCCGTCTCGTTTTAGGACACGTTTGTGCATGGACATCTTCACACGTGGTTACACAAGGTCATGTGACGTCAATCTATGTGCACGGATACGCCGAGTGCACCGTCGGCCATGTTGCGCTCTCACAACCTCTGGGGTTGTCTTGTTGCGTGTGGTGTCTGACACTGACAGCGTCTGTGAGCACGCCTGCAAGTGTCACTCCTACGACCAAATGTGAGCCCAGCCTTCAACACACAGGAACTTCACTCGCATCGCATTGTGCCATTTCCAGATTGTTACAAAGTAATATTGTAACATTGTAACATTGTCACATTGCAACATTGTCACATTGTCACATTGTAACATTGTCACATTGTAACATTGGCATATTGTCACATTTTTAACATTGTCACATTTTAACATTGTCACATTGTAACATTGTCACATTGTAACATTGTAACATTATAACATTGTCACATTGTCACATTGTAACATTGTCACATTGTCACATTGTAACATTGTCACATTGTCACATTGTAACATTGTCACATTGTCACATTGTAACATTGTCACATTGTAACATTGTAACATTGTCACATTGGCATATTGTCACATTGTAACATTGTCACATTGTCACATTTTAACATTGTCACATTGTAACATTGTCACATTGTCCCATTGTAACATTGTCACATTGTCCCATTTTAACATTGTCACATTGTAACATTGTCACATTTTAACATTGTAACATTGTCACATTGTAACATTGTTACATTGTAACATTGTCACATTGTAACATTGTCACATTGTCACATTGTAACATGGTCACATTGTCACATAGTAACATTGTCACATTTTAACATTGTAACATTGTCACATTGTAACATGGTCACATTGTCACATTGTAACATTGTCACATTTTAACATTGTAACATTGTCACATTGTAACATTGTTACATTGTAACATTGTCACATTGTAACATTGTCACATTTTAACATTGTCACATTGTAACATTGTCACATTTTAACATTGTAACATTGTCACATTGTCACATTGTAATATTGTCACATTGTCACATTTTAACATTGTCACATTGTCACATTGTAACATTGTCACATTGTAACATTGTAACATTGTCACATTGTAACATTGTAACATTGGCATATTGTCACATTGTAACATTGTCACATTTTAACATTGTAACATTGTCACATTGTAACATTGTCACATTGTCACATTGTAACATTGTCACATTGTCACATTGTAACATTGTCACATTTTAACATATCAATCAATCAATCAATCAATCAATCAGCTTTATTGTCCATTCTTACATGTACAAGACACATAAGAACTGAAATTACATTTTCGGCACAAGCGAAACATTGTCACATTGTCACATTTTAACATTGTCACATTGTAACATTGTCACATTGTCACATTGTAACATTGTCACATTGTCCCATTGTAACATTGTAACATTGTCACATTGTAACATTGTTACATTGTAACATTGTCACATTGTAACATTGTCACATTGTCACATTGTCACATTTTAACATTGTCACATTGTAACATTGTAACATTGTCACATTGTAACATTGTCACATTGTAACATTGTCACAGTTTACAAAAACACAGGATAAGTTGTAAAATTCCTTTGTGCTGGCACATACTTGAGAGTGTTTGGTGATGACTGGTGGAATGGTGGATGGGTGTTTTGCAATTTGGACGCATCATCAGTAGTGTGCCCCTGGGTCACTGGGCGTTTCGGCCTTATCACTAGACGCCCTCTCCAGGGGTGGTCAGCCACAGGGTGATCGGCCCAGGGCTTGCGTCAATCCCAATTAATCATGAGTCGCTTGGTGTTGAGCAGCAGACTTCTCATGGGACTATGCATGGCAGGGGCGTCCTTTTCCCTGAGTCAAGCCTAAGCTGACCGCATACCTCCTGGCTTGCTACTTGGGGGCCCAACAGGGGTCTTTCCTCCTCATGAACAGCCACTGGCTGCCTCTTTCGGCTGCCTCCGATGCAGCTTTGATGGCTTTACGCAGGCGTTGGCCTCGGACTCCCAGGTCTACAAGCAATTTGGTGGTAGATCTCGCCACAAAGCCTCTGCAGCCCACCTCCACTGGACGGACCTCAGTGTTCCAGCCACAATGTTGTGCTTCAGCTGCAAGCTCGGCATAGCGTTGGTGTTTTCGCTCATAAGCCTCATCTACTGAGTCCTCCCAGGGTACTGTGAGCTCGAGGATGAAAACCTTTTTTTGTGAAGGGGACCAGAGCACCACGTCCGGTCTCAGGGTGGTCACAGCAATCTCCGGAGGAAACGCAAGCTGCCGGCCAAGATCAACCAGCATCCTCCAGTCGCGGGCTAAGCATAGCTGGCCTCGCTCAGGTGGTATGGAGCCGCTCCTGACTACCTTAGCCCCTTCGCGGACAGAGGTAATGGTCTGCTGGTGGTTGGCTGCTGGTGGTGGTAGGGAGTTGATGGTTACTCGTTTGTCCTCCAGGGTGGACGCAAGGGTCTTTAGGACTTGATTGTGACGCCAGGTGTAACGTCCTTGGGTGAGACTGGTTTTGCACCCTGTGAGAATGTGCTTGAGGGTGGCTGGCATGGAACAAAGGGCACACACCGGGTCTTCGTCGAACCACTGGTGAAGGTTAACTGGTGTTGGAAGGATGTCATATGTAGCTCTGATGACAAAGCTCAACTGCCTAGCTTCCATGGCCCACATATCCTTCCAGCTGATCTTCCTCCTCTCCACACTGTCCCATCTCGTCCACTGACCCTGTTTGCCCAAAGAGACTGCTTTGGCCCATCTTGCAGCCTCCTCCTGGCGGTGTACTTCGTCCACCACCATCTTCCTGTGTTCTGGTGCTGTGGCCTTACACCAAGCCGGGCGGGTAGCTGTTAGCCCAAAGCCTCCTCTTCCTTGCTGGACATATTCCACAATGTCAGCATGTCTGAGGGCTGCTGTTGCTTCTTCCACTGCTTTGGCTGGTCTCCATTTACGCCCTGTCGCCAAGGTTGGTGCATTGTTGCTCACTACCAAGTCTCTGGATTCATTCAGTGTCATCTGGAGTCTTGTTTTTGCACACTTGAACTCCTCTGTGAGACTGGTGAGGGGCAGCTTGAGGATGCCATCTCCGTAGAGGCCTATGGTGGTAAGGCATCGTGGAACTACAAGCCATTTTTTGATGTAGCCTGTGACTCCTCTTTCCAACTTCTCTACAGTCGAGATTGGGACCTCATAAACTGCGAGGGGCCACAGTATCCTGGGTTGGAGTCCGAACTGCAGGCACTAGGCCTTTAACTTTCCAGGCAGTTGGGTGTTATCGATGGACTGTAGGCCGCTGCTGATATCCTTACGTAGTTGTTGCACCTGGTCTTTGTCCTTCAGGCTTGCATCATACCACCTGCCAAGGCTCTTTACAGGCTGCTCAGACACTGTTGGGATTGGGTCATCTCCGATGAAGAATTTCAGGTCCGAGAGCACTCCCTTCACAATTGAGATGCTTTGTGACTTGGATGGTTTGATCTTCATACGGGCCCAACTGATGTTCTCTTCCGGTTTTCTGAGAAGCCTCCTGGTGCATGGGACGGTGGTGGTCAACGTTGTAATATCGTCCATGTAAGCTCTGAGTGTAACATTGTAACATTGTAAAATTGTCACATTGTCACATTGTAACATTGTCACATTGTCACATTTTAACATTGTCACAATGTAACATTGGCATATTGTCACATTGTAACATTGTCACATTGTCACATTGTAACATTGTAACATTGTCACATTGTAACATTGTCACATTGTCACATTGTCACATTGTACCATTGTCACATTGTCACATTTTAACATTGTCACATTGTAGCATTGTAACATTGTCACATTGTAACATTGTAAAATTGTCACATTGTCACATTGTAACATTGTCACATTGTCACATTTAAACATTGTCACAATGTAACATTGGCATATTGTGACATTGTAACATTGTCACATTGTCACATTGTAACATTGTAACATTGTCACATTTTAACATTGTAACATTGTCACAGAAAATACATACCCAACGTAAATGTACGGCGAACAAGTTTGCCGGATAGAGTGTGACGCCAGGCAGGAATAAATAGCTCCCTGATTAGTGACCAGGAGCAGGTGAGCGTCCCGACCACTAATCAGAGGCAGGTGAGAACAATCAGCACCCATGTTATTGTTACATTGTCACAATGTACCCTTGTCACATTGTAACATTTTAACTTTGTCACATTGTAACATTGTCACATTGTCACACTGTCACATTGTAACATTGTAAAATTGTCACATTGTCACACTGTCACATTGTAACATTGTCACATTGTCACTTTGTAACATTGTCACATTGTCACTTTGTAACATTGTCACATTGTCACATTGTAACATTGTCACATTGTAGTATGTGACGCCAGGCAGGAATAAATAGCTCCCTGATTAGTGACCAGGAGCAGGTGAGCGTCCCGATCACTAATCAGAGGCAGGTGAGAACAATCAGCACCCATGGCAACGAGGAACACAAACAATGGTGCTGAAACAAATTGAACCAACAACTAAGGAAATATCAAACTAAACAAAACATGACCCAGACAACGGATCATGACAGTTACGTTGTCAGATTGTAATATTGTCACATTGTAAGATTGTCACGTTGTAATATTTTCTTATTGTCACAATGTAACCTTGTCAGATTGTAATATTGTCACATTGTAATATTGTCACGTTGTAACATTGTCACATTGTCACAATGTAACCTTGTCACATTGTCACAATGTAACCTTGTCACATTGTAACATTGTCACATTGTCACAATGTAACATTGTCACATTGTAACATTGTAACATTTTCACAATGTAACATTGTCACATTGTCACAATGTAACATTGTCACATTGTAACATTGTCACAATGTAACATTGTCACATTGTCACAATGTAATATTGTCACATTGTAACATTGTCACAATGTAACATTGTCACATTGTAACATTGTCACAATGTAACATTGTCACAATGTAACCTTGTCACATTGTAACATTGTCACAATGTAACATTGTCACATTGCAACATTGTCACATTGTCAAATTGTCACAATGTAACCTTGTCACATTGTAACATTGTCACAATGTAACATTGTCACATTGTCACAATGTAACATTGTCACATTGTAACATTGTCACAATGTAATCTTGTCACATTATCACAATGTAACCTTGTCACATTGTCACAATGTAACCTTGTCACATTGTCACAATGTAACCTTGTCACATTGTAACATTGTCACAATGTAACATTGTCACATTGTCACAATGTAACCTTGTCACATTGTAACATTGTCACAATGTAACATTGTCACATTGCAACATTGTCACAATGTAAAATTGCAACATTGTCACAAATGTAACCTTGTCACATTGTAATATTTTCTTATTGTCACATTGTCACATTGTAACATTGTAAGACTGTCACAATGTATACATGTCACATTGTCACAATGTAACCTTGTCACATTGTAACATCGTCACATTGTAACATTGTCACATTGTAACATTGTCACATTGTAACATTGTCACATTGTAATATTTTCACATCGTCACATTGTAATTTGTTCTTATTGTCACATTGTAACATTGTCACATTGTAACATTGTCACATTGTAATATTTTCACATCGTCACATTGTAATTTGTTCTTATTGTCACATTGTAACATTGTCACAATGTAACCTTGTCACATTGTAACAGTGTAACATTGTTACACTGTAATATTGTTACATAGTCACATTGTAATTTTTTCTTAGTGTAACATTGTAACATTGTAACTTTGTCACATTGTAACATTGTAATGTTTTCATATAGGGAGGAAGGAAGGAACGAAGGAAGGAACGAAAGAAGGAAGGAAGGACGGAAATAAGAAAGGGAGGACTGAAGGAAGGAAGGAGGAAATGAAGGAATAAAGGAAAACGTGACTAACTTGATTCATTGTTCAATATTTTGGAAGGCACTTCCTGTTGATTAGTTTAAAAGGCACTTCCTCTTTATTATTTTGAAAGATACTTTCTCCGATTCATTTGAAAAACACTTCCTGTTGATCATTTTGAAAGGTACTTCCTGCTGATTATTTGGAAAGGCGCTTCCTGTTGATTATGTTGAAAGGCATTTCCTGTTGAATATTTTGAAAGTCCCTTTACTGCTGGTTATGTTGAAAGTCACTTCCTGTTGATAATTTTGAAAGGCCCTTCCTGTTGATAATTTTGAAAGTCACTTCCTGTTGATAATTTTGAAAGTCACTTCCTGTTTATAATTTTGAAAGGCCCTTCCTGTTGATAATTTTGAAAGGCATTTCCTGTTGATAATTTTGAAAGGCACTTCCTGTTGATAATTTTGAAAGGCCCTTCCTGTTGATAATTTTGAAAGGCACTTCCTGTTGATAATTTTGAAAGTCACTTCCTGTTGATAATTTTGAAAGTCACTTCCTGTTGATAATTTTGAAAGGCACTTCCTGTTGATAATATTGAAAGGCACTTCCTGTTGATAATTTTGAAAGGCCCTTCTTGTTGATAATTTTGAAAGGCACTTCCTGTTGATAATTTTGAAAGGCCCTTCCTGTTGATAATTTTGAAAGGCACTTCCTGTTGATAATTTTGAAAGTCACTTCCTGTTGATAATTTTGAAAGGCATTCCCTGTTGATAATTTTGAAAGGCCCTTCCTGTTGATAATTTTGAAAGGCACTTCCTGTTGATAATTTTGAAAGTCACTTCCTGTTGATAATTTTGGAAGGCACTTCCTGTTGATAATTTTGAAAGGCCCTTCCTGTTGATAATTTTGAAAGTCACTTCCTGTTGATACTTTTGAAAGGCCCTTCCTGTTGATAATTTTGAAAGGCCCTTCCTGTTGATAATTTTGAAAGTCACTTCCTGTTGATAATTTTGAAAGGCCCTTCCTGTTGAAAATTTTGAAAGGCACTTCCTGTTGATAATTTTGAAAGTCACTTCCTGTTGATAATTTTGAAAGGCCCTTCCTGTTGATAATTTTGAAAGGCACTTCCTGTTGATAATTTTGAAAGGCACTTCCTGTTGATAATTTTGAAAGGCACTTCCTGTTGATAATTTTGAAAGGCACTTCCTGTTGATAATTTTGAAAGGCACTTCCTGTTGATAATTTTGAAAGTCACTTCCTGTTGATAATTTTGAAAGGCCATTCCTGTTGATAATTTTGAAAGTCACTTCCTGTTGATAATTTTGAAAGGCCCTTCCTGTTGATAGTTTTGAAAGGCACTTCCTGTTGATAACTTTGAAAGGCACTTCCTGTTGATAATTTTGAAAGTCACTTCCTGTTGATAATTTTGAAAGTCACTTCCTGTTGATAATTTTGAAAGGCCTTTCCTGTTGATAATTTTGAAAGGCACTTCCTGTTGATAATTTTGAATGTCACTTCCTGTTGATAATTTTGAAAGGCCCTTCCTGTTGATAATTTTGAAAGGCATTTCCTGTTGAATATTTTGAAAGTCACTTCCTGTTGATAATTTTGAAACTCACTTCCTGTTGATAATTTTGAAAGGCCCTTCCTGTTGATAATTTTGAAAGGCACTTCATGTTGATAATTTTGAAAGTCACTTCCTGTTGATAATTTTGAAAGGCATTTCCTGTTGAATATTTTGAAAGTCACTTCCTGTTGATAATTTTGAAACTCACTTCCTGTTGATAATTTTGAAAGGCCCTTCCTGTTGATAATTTTGAAAGGCCCTTCCTGTTGATAATTTTGAAAGGCACTTCCTGTTGATAATTTTGAAAGGCCCTTCCTGTTGATAATTTTGAAAGGTACTTCCTGTTGATAATTTTGAAAGGTACTTCCTGCTGATTATTTGGAAAGTCACTTCCTGTTGATAATTTTGAAAGGCCCTCCCTGTTGATAATTTTGAAAGGCCCTTCCTGTTGATAATTTTGAAAGGCACTTCCTGTTGATAATTTTGAAAGGCCCTTCCTGTTGATAATTTTGAAAGGCGCTTCCTGTTGATAATTTTGAAAGGCATTTCCTGTTGATAATTTTGAAAGGCACTTCCTGTTGATAATTTTGAAAGGCACTTCCTGTTGATAATTTTGAAAGTCACTTCCTGTTGATAATTTTGAAAGGCCCTTCCTGTTGATAATTTTGAAAGGCACTTCCTGTTGATAATTTTGAAAGGCCCTTCCTGTTGATAATTTTGAAAGGCACTTCCTGTTGATAATTTTGAAAGGCCCTTCCTGTTGATAATTTTGAAAGTCACTTCCTGTTGATAATTTTGAAAGTCACTTCCTGTTGATAATTTTGAAAGGCCCTTCCTGTTGATAATTTTGAAAGGCACTTCATGTTGATAATTTTGAAAGGCCCTTCCTGTTGATAATTTTGAAAGTCACTTCCTGTTGATAATTTTGGAAGGCACTTCCTGTTGATAATTTTGAAAGGCCCTTCCTGTTGATAATTTTGAAAGTCACTTCCTGTTGATACTTTTGAAAGGCCCTTCCTGTTGATAATTTTGAAAGTCACTTCCTGTTGATAATTTTGAAAGGCCCTTCCTGTTGATAATTTTGAAAGTCACTTCCTGTTGATACTTTTGAAAGGCCCTTCCTGTTGATAATTTTGAAAGGCCCTTCCTGTTGATAATTTTGAAAGGCACTTCCTGTTGATAATTTTGAAAGGCCCTTCCTGTTGATAATTTTGAAAGTTACTTCCTGTTGATAATTTTGAAAGGCACTTCCTGTTGATAATTTTGAAAGTCACTTCCTGTTGATAATTTTGAAAGGCCATTCCTGTTGATAATTTTGAAAGTCACTTCCTGTTGATAATTTTGAAAGGCCCTTCCTGTTGATAATTTTGAAAGGCACTTCCTGTTGATAATTTTGAAAGGCACTTCCTGTTGATAATTTTGAAAGTCACTTCCTGTTGATAATTTTGAAAGTCACTTCCTGTTGATAATTTTGAAAGGCACTTCCTGTTGATAATTTTGAAAGTCACTTCCTGTTGATAATTTTGAAAGGCCCTTCCTGTTGATAATTTTGAAAGTCACTTCCTGTTTATAATTTTGAAAGGCCCTTCCTGTTGATAATTTTGAAAGGCACTTCCTGTTGATAATTTTGAAAGGCACTTCCTGTTGATAATTTTGAAAGTCACTTCCTGTTGATAATTTTGAAAGTCACTTCCTGTTGATAATTTTGAAAGGCACTTCCTGTTGATAATTTTGAAAGTCACTTCCTGTTGATAATTTTGAAAGGCCCTTCCTGTTGATAATTTTGAAAGTCACTTCCTGTTTATAATTTTGAAAGGCCCTTCCTGTTGATAATTTTGAAAGGCACTTCCTGTTGATAATTTTGAAAGGCCCTTCCTGTTGATAATTTTGAAAGGCATTTCCTGTTGATAATTTTGAAAGTCACTTCCTGTTGATAATTTTGAAAGGCCCTTCCTGTTGATAATTTTGAAAGGCACTTCCTGTTGATAATTTTGAAAGTCACTTCCTGTTGATAATTTTGAAAGGCCCTTCCTGTTGATAATTTTGAAAGGTACTTCCTGCTGATTATTTGGAAAGGTACTTCCTGTTGATAATTTTGAAAGGCCCTGTCTGTTGAAAATTTTGAAAGGTACTTCCTGCTGATTATTTGGAAAGGTACTTCCTGCTGATTATTTGGAAAGGTACTTCCTGTTGATAATTTTGAAAGGTACTTCCTGCTGATTATTTGGAAAGGCGCTTCCTGTTGATTATGTTGAAAGGCATTTCCTGTTGAATATTTTGAAAGTCCCTTTACTGCTGATTATGTTGAAAGTCACTTCCTGTTGATAATTTTGAAAGGCCCTTCCTGTTGATCATTTTGAAAGGCACTTCCTGTTGATAATTTTGAAAGGCCCTTCCTGTTGATAATTTTGAAAGGCACTTCCTGTTGATAATTTTGAAAGGCACTTCCTGTTAATTATTTTGAAAGGCGCTTCCTGCTGATTGTGAACAATCATCGGAGCTCTTCAAGACGTTGGCCTTGAAAAAGTGCTCGGGTGGATTCAAGCTGACGTCAGCTGGAAACGCAGGCACCGCTGAATTGTGTCCACAAGATGTCGGCCATTGTTGTCCCGCCGCAAGGTGGTGTGGTCTGACCGAGGACCTTGACCCTCGGCTTTGAGGACCACAAACCTCTTCAAGAACTGCAAGTAGAAAGTCGACATCCTGGGAAGGGAGCCTCCAACATTCAAGCGAGTGAAGTCAAACTTATTGATTTGTGATTGATAAGGTGTGTTGTGTGGCGCAAAGTCCGTGTTTTGTTAATAAGGTGTGTTGTGCAGCACAGACATCCATGTGGATTGATAAGGTGTGTTGTGCCTGTGAGCACTACAAGAGCTGCAAGGAGCCACATGCAGTTTCCATAGTGATGCTGAGAACGGAGGAGATTAGTCAGTGAGCTGAGGAAGGATCACAGCTCCCACTTCAAGGACGCCGTGTCTCGCCTCACAACTACTGCCTCACTTCCTGCTGCCCACCACATATGTGCTCGTCTTACATCATCATCATCATCACACTCATCATAATCATAGTCATCATCACAATCATCATCATAATCATGACTATGATCATGACTATAATCCGTGGACTCTGATCCGTGGTCATCTGAAATCCTCTCCACGCAGGAGAGGGGGGGAAGAGCAGAAAAGAGAGACGGCAGATCAACTGTTCTAAAAGGGAGGGGTCTATTTAAAGGCTAAAATGAGTTTTAAGATGGGACTTAAATGCTTCTACTGAGGTAGCATCTTTAACTGTTACTGCTAGAACATTCCAGAGTACTGGAGCCCAAATAGAAGACGCTTTGAAGCCCTCAGACTTTTTGGGGGGCTCTGGGAATCACCAATAGGCCGGAGTTCTTACAATGCAGATTTCTTACCGGGACATATGGTACAATACAATCAGCAAGATAGGATGGAGCTAGACCCTTTAGTATTTTATACCTACGTAGTAAACGTTAAAGTTGCATCATAAGTGCACAGGAGAGCCACTATAGGTATATATATAAATATATATATATATATATATATATATATATATATATATATATATATATATATATATATATATATATATATATATATATATATATATATATATAAATGTATATAGGTATATAAAGATATATACAGTATAGGTATACATGTAGGTATATATGTATATAGGTAAATAAAGGTATATACAGTGTAGGTATATACATAGGTATGTATGTATATAGGTATACAAAGGTATATATATATATATATATACCTGTATGTATATATATATATATATATATATATATATATATATATATATATATATATATATATATATATATATATATATATATATATATATATATATATATATATATATATATATATACAGATATATATATATATATATATATATATATATATATATATATATATATATACAGATATATATATATATATATATATATATATATATATATATATATATATATATATATATATATATATATATATATATATATATATATATATATATATATATATATATATATATATATATATATATATATATAGGTATATATGTATATAGGTATATATGTATATAAAGGTATATACAGTATAGGTATATATATTGGTATATAGGTATCTACAGGTATATACAATATAGGTATATAAAGGTATATACAGTACAGGTATATATATCGGTATATAGGTACATAAAGGTATACACAGTATAGGTATATATAGGTATACACAGTATAGGTATATATAGGTATATAAAGGTATATATATATATATATGTTACTATGTTACACTGTTACAATGTGACAATGTGACAATGTGACAATGTTACATATATACCTATATACCTATATACATGTATATATATATATATATATATATATATATATATATATATATATATATATATATATATATATATACATGTATATAGGTAAATAGGTATATAAAGGTATACACAGTATAGGTATATATGGGTATATAAAGGTATATTTATATATATATATATATATATATATAGGTATATATGTATATAAAGGTATATACAGTATATATATATATATATATATATATATATATATATATATATATATATATATATATATATATATATATATATATATATATATATATACATATATATATATATTACAATATATATATATTACAGTATATATATATATATATATATATATATATATATATATATATATATATATATATATATATATATATATATATATATATATATATATATATATATATATATATATATATATATATATATATATATATATGTGTGTATGTGTGGGAAAAAATCACAAGACTATTTCATCTCTACAGGCCTGTTTCATGAGGGGTTTCCCCAATCCTCAGGAGGAAAAAAAAATAAAAATAATAATAATAATCTCCTGAGGATTGAGGAAGCCCCTCATGAAACAGGCCTGTAGAGATGAAATAGTCTTGTGATTTTTTCCCACACATACATATTACGCTGTACCATGGTATCGAGCACTATTTTTTGGATAATCTAATTAAGACTTATATATATATATATATATATATATATATATATATATATATATATATATAAAGGTACTGTATATACAGTATAGGTATATATAGGTATATAAAGGTACTGTATATACAGTATATATATATATATATATATATATATATATATATATATATATATGTAATGGTATGTACAGCATAGGCGTAATATGATCAAACTTTTTTGTTCTTGTTAAAAGTCCAGCAGCCACATTTTGTACCAAGTGTAATCTTTTAATGCTAGACATAGGGAGACCCGAAAATAATACGTTACAGTAATCGAGACGAGACGTAACGAACGCATGAATAATGATCTCAGCGTCGCTGGTGAACGAAATGGAACAAATTTTAGCGATATTACGAAGATGAAAGAAGGCGGTTTTAGTAACACTCTTAATGAGAGAGTTGGGTCGAAGATAATACCCAGATTCTTCACCGAGTCGCCTTGTGTAATTGTTACGCTGTCAAATGTTAAGGTGGTATTATTAAATAGGTGTATAATTGTTTGGTTGTCAAATGTTAAGGTGGTATTATTAAATAAGTGTGTAATTGTTTTGTTGTCAAATGTTGAAGTGGGGGATTGTCAAATGCAGAGGACAAATTTCATCACACCCAGTGTGTGTGTGACAATCGTTGGGACTTTAACTTTTTAATTGTTTTGTTGTCAAATGTTAAGGTGGTATTATTAAATAAGTGTGTAATAGTTTTGTTGTCAAATGTTAAGGTGGTATTATTAAATAGGTGTATAATTGTTTGGTTGTCAAATGTTAAGGTGGTATTAATAAATAAGTATATCATTGTTTTGTCAAATGTTAAGGTGGTATTATTAAATAGGTGTATAATTTTTTGGTTGTCAAATGTTAGGTGGTATTATTAAATAAGTGTGTAATTGTTTTGTTGTCAAATGTTAAGGTGGTATTATTAAATAAGTGTGTAATTGTTTTTTTGTCAAATGTTAAGGTGACTTTATTAAATAGGTGTATAATTGTTTGGTTGTCAAATGTTAAGGTGGTATTATTAAAAAAATAGGTGTATAATTGTTTTGTTGTCAAATGTTAAGGTGAATTATTAAATAATTTTGTAATTGTTTTATTGTCAAATGTTAAGGTGGTATTATTAAATAAGTGTATAATTGTTTGGTCGTCAAATGTTAAGGCGGTATTATTAAATAAGTATATAATTGTTGTTTTGTCAAATGTTAAGGTGGTATTATTAAATAGGTGTATAATTGTTTTGTTGTCAAATGTTAAGGGGTATTATTAAATTATTTTGTAATTGTTTTGTTGTCAAATGTTAAGGTGGTATTATTAAATAAGTGTATGATTGTTTGGTCGTCAAATGTTAAGGCGGTATTATTAAAAAAGTATATAATTGTTGTTTTGTCAAATGTCAAAGTGGTATTATTAAATAAGCGTGTGATTGTTTTGTTGTCAAATGTTAAGGTGGTATTAATAAAAAGATGTATAATTGTTTGGTTGTCAAATGTTAAGGCGGTATTAATAAATAGATGTATAATTTTTTGGTTGTCAAATGTTAGGTGATATTATAAAATAGGTGTGTAATTGTTTGGTTGTCAAATGTTAAGGTGGTTTTATTAAATAGGTGTGTAATTGTTTTTGACACTTTATGATAGTGTCACTACACTTTATGAAATTTCACTAATCTTAGTAATAATAACACTACACTTTATGCTAGTGACACTGCATAGTTCTCCAACAGGCAGCTGCTGATACAGTAACTCACCAAAGGGTGAAATCATAATTTTTCATACAGGTGTCAAACTTAAGACTTGAGCGTTGAAATAGTCCACAGGTGTCAAACTTAAGACTTGAGCGTTGAAATAATCCACAGGTGCCAAACTTAAGACCAGAGCGTTCAAATAGTCCACAGGTGTCAAACTTAAGACCAGAGCGTTCAAATAGTCCACAGGTGTCAAACTTAAGACTTGAGCGTTCAAATAGTCCACATGTGCCAAACTTAAGACTTGAGCGTTCAAATAGTCCACATGTGCCAAACTTAAGACCAGAGCGTTCAAATAGTCCACAGGTGTCAAACTTAAGACCAGAGCGTTCAAATAGTCCACAGGTGTCAAACTTAAGACTTGAGCGTTCAAATAGTCCACAGGTGTCATACTTAAGACCAGAGTGTTCAAATAGTCCACAGGTGTCAAACTTAAGACTTGAGCGTTCAAATAGTGCACATGTGCCAAACTTAAGAATTGAGCGTTCAAATAGTCCACAGGTGTCATACTTAAGACCAGAGTGTTCAAATAGTCCACATGTGCCAAACTTAAGACTTGAGCATTCAAATACTCCACAGGTGTCAAACTTAAGACTTGAGCGTTCAAATAGTCCACAGGTGTCATACTTAAGACCAGAGTGTTCAAATAGTCCACAGGTGTCAAACTTAAGACTTGAGCGTTCAAATAGTCCACATGTGCCAAACTTAAGACTTGAGCGTTCAAATAGTCCACAGGTGTCATACTTAAGACCAGAGTGTTCAAATAGTCCACAGGTGTCAAACTTAAGACTTGAGCGTTCAAATAGTCCACAGGTGTCAAACTTAAGACTTGAGCGTTGAAATAGTCCACAGGTGCCAAACTTAAGACCAGAGCGTTCAAATAGTCCACAGGTGTCAAACTTAAGACCAGAGCGTTCAAATAGTCCACAGGTGTCAAACTTAAGACTTGAGCGTTCAAATAGTCCACATGTGCCAAACTTAAGACTTGAGCGTTCAAATAGTCCACATGTGCCAAACTTAAGACTTGAGCGTTCAAATAGTCCACATGTGCCAAACTTAAGACTTGAGCGTTCAAATATTCCACATGTGCCAAACTTAAGACCAGAGCGTTCAAATAGTCCACAGGTGTCAAACTTAAGACTTGAGCGTTCAAATAGTCCACATGTGCCAAACTTAAGACTTGAGCCTTCAAATAGTCCACATGTGCCAAACTTAAGACCAGAGCGTTCAAATAGTCCACAGGTGTCAAACTTAAGACCAGAGCGTTCAAATAGTCCACAGGTGTCAAACTTAAGACTTGAGCGTTCAAATAGTCCACAGGTGTCATACTTAAGACCAGAGTGTTCAAATAGTCCACAGGTGTCAAACTTAAGACTTGAGCGTTCAAATAGTCCCCATGTGCCAAACTTAAGACTTGAGCGTTCAAATAGTCCACAGGTGTCATACTTAAGACCAGAGTGTTCAAATATTCCACATGTGCCAAACTTAAGACTTGAGCGTTCAAATAGTCCACAGGTGTCAAACTTAAGACTTGAGCGTTCAAATAGTCCACAGGTGTCATACTTAAGACCAGAGTATTCAAATAGTCCACAGGTGTCAAACTTAAGACTTGAGCGTTCAAATAGTCCAAATGTGCCAAACTTAAGACTTGAGCGTTCAAATAGTCCACAGGTGTCATACTTAAGACCAGAGTGTTCAAATAGTCCACATGTGCCAAACTTAAGACTTGAGCGTTCAAATAGTCCACAGGTGTCATACTTAAGACCAGAGTGTTCAAATAGTCCACAGGTGTCAAACTTAAGACTTGAGCGTTCAAATAGTCCACAGGTGTCAAACTTAAGACTTGAGCGTTCAAATTGTCCACAGGTGTCAAACTTAAGACCAGAGCGTTCAAATAGTCCACAGGTGTCAAACTTAAGACTTGAGCGTTCAAATAGTCCACAGGTGTCATACTTAAGACTTGAGCGTTCAAATAGTCCACATGTGCCAAACTTAAGACTTGAGCGTTCAAATAGTCCACAGATGTCAAACTTAAGACTTGAGCGTTCAAATAGTCCACAGATGTCAAACTTAAGACTTGAGCGTTCAAATAGTCCACAGGTGTCAAACTTAAGACTTGAGCGTTCAAATAGTCCACAGGTGTCAAACTTAAGACTTGAGCGTTGAAATAGTCCACAGGTGCCAAACTTAAGACCAGAGCGTTCAAATAGTCCACATGTGTCAAACTTAAGACTTGAGCGTTGAAATAGTCCACAGGTGCCAAACTTAAGACCAGAGCGTTCAAATAGTCCACAGGTGTCAAACTTAAGACCAGAGCGTTCAAATAGTCCACAGGTGTCAAACTTAAGACTTGAGCGTTCAAATAGTCCACATGTGCCAAACTTAAGACTTGAGCGTTCAAATAGTCCACATGTGCCAAACTTAAGACCAGAGCGTTCAAATAGTCCACAGGTGTCAAACTTAAGACTTGAGCGTTCAAATAGTCCACAGATGTCAAACTTAAGACTTGAGCGTTCAAATAGTCCACAGGTGTCAAACTTAAGACTTGAGCGTTCAAATAGTCCACAGGTGTCAAACTTAAGACTTGAGCGTTGAAATAGTCCACAGGTGCCAAACTTAAGACCAGAGCGTTCAAATAGTCCACATGTGTCAAACTTAAGACTTGAGCGTTGAAATAGTCCACAGGTGCCAAACTTAAGACCAGAGCGTTCAAATAGTCCACAGGTGTCAAACTTAAGACCAGAGCGTTCAAATAGTCCACATGTGTCAAACTTAAGACCAGAGCGTTCAAATAGTCCACAGGTGTCAAACTTAAGACTTGAGCGTTCAAATAGTCCATAGATGTCAAACTTAAGACTTGAGCGTTCAAATAGTCCACAGGTGTCAAACTTAAGACTTGAGCGTTCAAATAGTCCACAGGTGTCAAACTTAAGACTTGAGCGTTCAAATAGTCCACAGGTGTCAAACTTAAGACTTGAGCGTTCAAATAGTCCACAGGTGTCAAACTTAAGACTTGAGCGTTCAAATAGTCCACAGGTGTCAAACTTAAGACGTGAGCGTTCAAATAGTCCACAGGTGTCAAACTTAAGACCAGAGCGTTCAAATAGTCCACAGGTGTCAAACTTAAGACCAGAGCGTTCAAATAGTCCACAGGTGTCAAACTCAAGACCAGAGCGTTCAAATAGTCCACAGGTGTCAAACTTAAGACCAGAGCGTTAAAATAGTCCACAGGTGTCAAACTTAAGACCTGAGCATTCAAATAGTCCACATGTGCCAAACTTATAACCCGAGCGTACAAATAGTCTGCAGGTGCCAAACTTAAGACTTAAGCGTTCAAATAGTCCACAGGTGTCAAACTTAAGATCAGAGCGTACAAATAGTCCACAGGTGCCAAACTTAAGACCTGAGTGTTCCAATAGTCCACAGGTGTCACTCTTAGAACCAAAGTTTTCCAATAGTCCATAGGTGTCAAACTTAAGAACCGATTGTTCAAATAGTCCACAGGTGTCAAACTTAAGACCCGAGTGTACAAATAATCCACAGGTGTCAAATTTAAGACCAGAGCGTTCAAATAATCCACAGGTGTCAAACTTAAGACCTGAGCGTAAAAATAGTCCTCGTGTCAACCTTAAAAACCGAGCGTACAAATAGTCCACAGGTGCCAAACGTAAGACTTAAGCGTTGAAATAGTCCACAAGTGTCAAACTTAAGACCCAAGCGTTCAAATAGTCCACAGGTGCCAAACTTAAGACCTGTGCGTTCAAATAGTCCACAGGTGTCAAACTTAAGACCCAAGCGTTCAAATAGTCCACAGGTGCCAAACTTAAGACTCAAGATTTTAAATGGTCCACAGGTGCCAAACTTAAGATCCTAGCGTTCAAATAGTCCACAGGTGTCAAACTTAAGACCCAAGCGTTCAAATAGTCCACAGGTGATCAAACGTAAGACCTGTGCGTTGAAATAGTCCACAGGTGTCAAACTTAAGACCCAAGCGTTCAAATAGTCCACAGGTGCCAAACTTAAGACTAAAGATTTTAAATGGTCCACAGGTGCCAAACTTAAGACCCAAGCGTTCAAATAGTCCACAGGTGCCAAACTTAAGACTAAAGATTTTAAATTGTCCACAGGTGCCAAACTTAAGACCCAAGCGTTCAAATAGTCCACAGGTGTCAAACTTAAGATCCTAGCGTTCAAATAGTCCACAGGTGCCAAACTTAAGCTCAAGATTTTAAATGGTCCACAGGTGCCAAACTTAAGACCCAAGCGTTCAAATAGTCCACAGGTGCCAAACTTAAGACTCAAGATTTTAAATGGTCCACAGGTGCCAAACTTAAGACTCAAGATTTTAAATGGTCCACAGGTGCCAAACTTAAGACCCAAGCGTTCAAATAGTCCACAGGTGCCAAACTTAAGACTCAAGCGTTCAAATACTCCACAGGTGCCAAACTTAAGACTCAAGATTTTAAATGGTCCACAGGTGCCAAACTTAAGATCCTAGCGTTCAAATAGTCCACAGGTGCCAAACTTAAGACTCGAGATTTTAAATGGTCCACAGGTGCCAAACTTAAGACCCAAGCGTTCAAATAGTCCACAGGTGCCAAACTTAAGACCTGTGCATTCAAATAGTCCACAGGTGTCAAACTTAAGACCTGTGTGTTCAAATAGTCCACAGGTGTCAAACTTAAGACCCGAGCGTTTAAATAGTCCACATGTGTCAAACTTAAGACCCGATTGTACAAACAGTCCACAGGTGTCAAACTTAAGACCTGAGCGTAAAAATATTCCACAAGTGTCAAACTTAAGACCAGAGTGTACAAATAATCCACAGGTGTCAAACTTAAGACCTGAGCGTGAAAATAGTCCACGTGTCAACCTTAAAAACCGAGCGTACAAATAGTCCACAGGTGCCAAACGTAAGACTTAAGCATTGAAATAGTCCACAAGTGTCAAACTTAAGACCCAAGCGTTCAAATAGTCCACAGGTGGCAAACTTAAGACCCAAGCGTTCAAATAGTCCACAGGTGCCAAACTTAAGACTCAAGATTTTAAATGGTCCACAGGTGCCAAACTTAAGACCCAAGCGTCCAAATAGTCCACAGGTGTCAAACTTAAGACCCAAGCGTTCAAATAGTCCACAGGTGCCAAACTTAAGACTCAAGATTTTAAATGGTCCACAGGTGCCAAACTTAAGACCTGTGCGTTCAAATAGAGTCCACAGGTGTCAAACTTAAGACCCAAGCATTCAAATAGTCCACAGATGCCAAACTTAAGACCCGTGCGTTCAAATAGTCCACAGGTGCCAAACTTAAGACTCAAGATTTTAAATGGTCCACAGGTGCCAAACTTAAGATCCTAGCGTTCAAATAGTCCACAGGTGCCAAACTTAAGATCCTAGCGTTCAAATAGTCCACAGGTGCCAAACTTAAGACTCAAGATTTTAAATGGTCCACAGGTGTCAAACTTAAGACCCAAGCGTTCAAATAGTCCACAGGTGCCAAACTTAAGACTCAAGATTTTAAATGGTCAACAGGTGCCAAACTTAAGACCCAAGCGTTCAAATAGTCCACAGGTGTCAAACTTAAGACCCAAGCGTTCAAATAGTCCACTGGTGCCAAACTTAAGACCTGTGCGTTCAAATAGTCCACAGGTGCCAAACTTAAGACTCAAGATTTTAAATGGTCCACAGGTGCCAAACTTAAGACCCAAGCGTCCAAATAGTCCACACGTGTCAAACTTAAGACCCAAGCGTTCAAATAGTCCACAGGTGCCAAACTTAAGACTCAAGATTTTAAATGGTCCACAGGTGCCAAACTTAAGACCTGTGCGTTCAAATAGTCCACAGGTGTCAAACTTAAAACCCAAGCGTTCAAATAGTCCACAGGTGCCAAAGTTAAGACCTGTGCGTTCAAATAGTCCACAGGTGCCAAACTTAAGACTCAAGATTTTAAATGGTCCACAGGTGCCAAACTTAAGACCCAAGTGTCCAAATAGTCCACAGGTGTCAAACTTAAGACCCAAGCGTTCAAATAGTCCACAGGTGCCAAATTTAAGACTCAAGATTTTAAATGGTCCACAGGTGCCAAACTTAAGATCCTAGCGTTCAAATAGTCCACAGGTGCCAAACTTAAGACCCAAGCGTTCAAATAGTCCACAGGTGCCAAACTTAAGACTCAAGATTTTAAATGGTCCGCAGGTGCCAAACTTAAGATCCTAGCGTTCAAATAGTCCACAGGTGCCAAACTTAAGATCCTAGCGTTCAAATAGTCCACAGGTGCCAAACTTAAGACCCAAGCGTTCATTTAGTCCACATGTGCCAAACTTAAGACTCAAGATTTTAAATGGTCCACGGGTGCCAAACTTAAGACCTGTGCGTTCAAATAGTCCACAGGTGTCAAACTTAAGACCCAAGCGTTCCAATAGTCCACAGGTGGCAAACTTAAGACCCAAGCGTTCAAATAGTCCACAGGTGCCAAACTTAAGACTCAAGATTTTAAATGGTCCACAGGTGCCAAACTTAAGACCCAAGCGTCCAAATAGTCCACAGGTGTCAAACTTAAGACCCAAGCGTTCAAATAGTCCACAGGTGCCAAACTTAAGACTCAAGATTTTAAATGGTCCACAGGTGCCAAACTTAAGACCTGTGCGTTCAAATAGTCCACAGGTGTCAAACTTAAGACCCAAGCATTCAAATAGTCCACAGATGCCAAACTTAAGACCCGTGCGTTCAAATAGTCCACAGGTGCCAAACTTAAGACTCAAGATTTTAAATGGTCCACAGGTGCCAAACTTAAGACCCAAGCGTTCAAATAGTCCACAGGTGCCAAACTTAAGATCCTAGCGTTCAAATAGTCCACAGGTGCCAAACTTAAGACTCAAGATTTTAAATGGTCCACAGGTGTCAAACTTAAGACCCAAGCGTTCAAATAGTCCACAGGTGCCAAACTTAAGACTCAAGATTTTAAATGGTCAACAGGTGCCAAACTTAAGACCCAAGCGTTCAAATAGTCCACAGGTGTCAAACTTAAGACCCAAGCGTTCAAATAGTCCACTGGTGCCAAACTTAAGACCTGTGCGTTCAAATAGTCCACAGGTGCCAAACTTAAGACTCAAGATTTTAAATGGTCCACAGGTGCCAAACTTAAGACCCAAGCGTCCAAATAGTCCACACGTGTCAAACTTAAGACCCAAGCGTTCAAATAGTCCACAGGTGCCAAACTTAAGACTCAAGATTTTAAATGGTCCACAGGTGCCAAACTTAAGACCTGTGCGTTCAAATAGTCCACAGGTGTCAAACTTAAAACCCAAGCGTTCAAATAGTCCACAGGTGCCAAACTTAAGACCTGTGCGTTCAAATAGTCCACAGGTGCCAAACTTAAGACTCAAGATTTTAAATGGTCCACAGGTGCCAAACTTAAGACCCAAGTGTCCAAATAGTCCACAGGTGTCAAACTTAAGACCCAAGCGTTCAAATAGTCCACAGGTGCCAAATTTAAGACTCAAGATTTTAAATGGTCCACAGGTGCCAAACTTAAGATCCTAGCGTTCAAATAGTCCACAGGTGCCAAACTTAAGACCCAAGCGTTCAAATAGTCCACAGGTGCCAAACTTAAGACTCAAGATTTTAAATGGTCCGCAGGTGTCAAACTTAAGATCCTAGCGTTCAAATAGTCCACAGGTGCCAAACTTAAGATCCTAGCGTTCAAATAGTCCACAGGTGCCAAACTTAAGACCCAAGCGTTCATTTAGTCCACATGTGCCAAACTTAAGACTCAAGATTTTAAATGGTCCACGGGTGCCAAACTTAAGACCTGTGCGTTCAAATAGTCCACAGGTGTCAAACTTAAGACCCAAGCGTTCAAATAGTCCACAGGTGCCAAACTTAAGACTCAAGATTTTAAATGGTCAACAGGTGCCAAACTTAAGACCTGTGCGTTCAAATAGTCCACAGGTGTCAAACTTAAGACCCAAGCGTTCAAATAGTCCACAGGTGCCAAACTTAAGACCCGTGCGTTCAAATAGTCCACAGGTGCCAAACTTAAGACTCAAGATTTTAAATGGTCAACAGGTGCCAAACTTAAGACCTGTGCGTTCAAATAGTCCACAGGTGTCAAACTTAAGACCCAAGCGTTCAAATAGTCCACAGGTGCCAAACTTAAGACTCAAGATTTTAAATGGTCAACAGGTGCCAAACTTAAGACCTGTGCGTTCAAATAGTCCACAGGTGTCAAACTTAAGACCCAAGCGTTCAAATAGTCCACAGGTGCCAAACTTAAGACTCAAGATTTTAAATGGTCCACAGGTGCCAAACTTAAGACCCAAGCGTCCAAATAGTCCACAGGTGTCAAACTTAAGACCCAAGCGTTCAAATAGTCCACAGGTGCCAAACTTAAGACTCAAGATTTTAAATGGTCAACAGGTGCCAAACTTAAGACCTGTGCGTTCAAATAGTCCACAGGTGTCAAACTTAAGACCCAAGCGTTCAAATAGTCCACAGGTGCCAAACTTAAGACCTGTGCGTTCAAATAGTCCACAGGTGCCAAACTTAAGACTCAAGATTTTAAATGGTCCGCAGGTGCCAAACTTAAGATCCTAGCGTTCAAATAGTCCACAGGTGCCAAACTTAAGACCCAAGCGTTCAAATAGTCCACAGATGCCAAACTTAAGACCCGTGCGTTCAAATAGTCCACAGGTGCCAAACTTAAGACTCAAGATTTTAAATGGTCCACAGGTGCCAAACTTAAGACCCAAGCGTCCAAATAGTCCACAGGTGTCAAACTTAAGACCCAAGCGTTCAAATAGTCCACAGGTGCCAAACTTAAGACTCAAGATTTTAAATGGTCAACAGGTGCCAAACTTAAGACCTGTGCGTTCAAATAGTCCACAGGTGTCAAACTTAAGACCCAAGCGTTCAAATAGTCCACAGGTGCCAAACTTAAGACTCAAGATTTTAAATGGTCAACAGGTGCCAAACTTAAGACCTGTGCGTTCAAATAGTCCACAGGTGTCAAACTTAAGACCCAAGCGTTCAAATAGTCCACAGGTGCCAAACTTAAGACCTGTGCGTTCAAATAGTCCACAGGTGCCAAACTTAAGACTCAAGATTTTAAATGGTCCGCAGGTGCCAAACTTAAGATCCTAGCGTTCAAATAGTCCACAGGTGCCAAACTTAAGACCCAAGCGTTCAAATAGTCCACAGATGCCAAACTTAAGACCCGTGCGTTCAAATAGTCCACAGGTGCCAAACTTAAGACTCAAGATTTTAAATGGTCCACAGGTGCCAAACTTAAGACCCAAGCGTCCAAATAGTCCACAGGTGTCAAACTTAAGACCCAAGCGTTCAAATAGTCCACAGGTGCCAAACTTAAGACTCAAGATTTTAAATGGTCAACAGGTGCCAAACTTAAGACCTGTGCGTTCAAATAGTCCACAGGTGTCAAACTTAAGACCCAAGCGTTCAAATAGTCCACAGGTGCCAAACTTAAGACTCAAGATTTTAAATGGTCAACCGGTGCCAAACTTAAGACCTGTGCGTTCAAATAGTCCACAGGTGTCAAACTTAAGACCCAAGCGTTCAAATAGTCCACAGGTGCCAAACTTAAGACCCAAGCGTTCAAATAGTCCACAGATGCCAAACTTAAGACCCGTGCGTTCAAATAGTCCACAGGTGCCAAACTTAAGACTCAAGATTTTAAATGGTCCACAGGTGCCAAACTTAAGACCCAAGCGTCCAAATAGTCCACAGGTGTCAAACTTAAGACCCAAGCGTTCAAATAGTCCACAGGTGCCAAACTTAAGACTCAAGATTTTAAATGGTCAACAGGTGCCAAACTTAAGACCTGTGCGTTCAAATAGTCCACAGGTGTCAAACTTAAGACCCAAGCGTTCAAATAGTCCACAGGTGCCAAACTTAAGACTCAAGATTTTAAATGGTCAACAGGTGCCAAACTTAAGACCTGTGCGTTCAAATAGTCCACAGGTGTCAAACTTAAGACCCAAGCGTTCAAATAGTCCACAGGTGCCAAACTTAAGACCTGTGCGTTCAAATAGTCCACAGGTGCCAAACTTAAGACTCAAGATTTTAAATGGTCCGCAGGTGCCAAACTTAAGATCCTAGCGTTCAAATAGTCCACAGGTGCCAAACTTAAGACCCAAGCGTTCAAATAGTCCACAGATGCCAAACTTAAGACCCGTGCGTTCAAATAGTCCACAGGTGCCAAACTTAAGACTCAAGATTTTAAATGGTCCACAGGTGCCAAACTTAAGACCCAAGCGTCCAAATAGTCCACAGGTGTCAAACTTAAGACCCAAGCGTTCAAATAGTCCACAGGTGCCAAACTTAAGACTCAAGATTTTAAATGGTCAACAGGTGCCAAACTTAAGACCTGTGCGTTCAAATAGTCCACAGGTGTCAAACTTAAGACCCAAGCGTTCAAATAGTCCACAGGTGCCAAACTTAAGACTCAAGATTTTAAATGGTCAACCGGTGCCAAACTTAAGACCTGTGCGTTCAAATAGTCCACAGGTGTCAAACTTAAGACCCAAGCGTTCAAATAGTCCACAGGTGTCAAACTTAAGACCCAAGCGTTCAAATAGTCCACAGGTGCCAAACTTAAGACTCAAGATTTTAAATGGTCAACAGGTGCCAAACTTAAGACCTGTGCGTTCAAATAGTCCACAGGTGTCAAACTTAAGACCCAAGCGTCCAAATAGTCCACAGGTGTCAAACTTAAGACTCAAGATTTTAAATGGTCCACAGGTGCCAAACTTAAGACCCGTGCGTTCAAATAGTCCACAGGTGCCAAACTTAAGACTCAAGATTTTAAATGGTCAACAGGTGCCAAACTTAAGACCTGTGCGTTCAAATAGTCCACAGGTGTCAAACTTAAGACCCAAGCGTTCAAATAGTCCACAGGTGTCAAACTTAAGACCCAAGCGTTCAAATAGTCCACAGGTGCCAAACTTAAGACTCAAGATTTTAAATGGTCAACAGGTGCCAAACTTAAGACCTGTGCGTTCAAATAGTCCACAGGTGTCAAACTTAAGACCTGTGCGTTCAAATAGTCCACAGGTGCCAAACTTAAGATCCTAGCGTTCAAATAGTCCACAGGTGCCAAACTTAAAACCAGAACATACAAATAGTCCACAGGTGCCAAACTTAAAACCAGAACATACAAATAGTCCACAGGTGCCAAACTTAAAACCAGAACATACAAATAGTCCACAGGTGCCAAACTTAAAACCAGAACATACAAATAGTCCACAGGTGCCAAACTTAAAACCAGAACATTCAAATAGTCTACAGGTGCCAAAATTAAGACCCGAGTGTTCAAATAGTCCACAGTTGTCAAACTTAAATATTACAAATATTATCTGATTATGCCAAATATTAAAGTATTGAACACGTTATTACAAAATGAGTTTGGTGACTTTTATTTATGCTGTCAAAGCAAGTTATACTTAAAACAATCCAATAGCTAATAATATCCTGAGGTGATGGTACATTTATATTAGTGCAGTCAGATGATACATTTGTACTTGAAAGCAGCAGCATCACACCTGAATGTCAATGAGTTCCAGCTTATTACCCGCATGCATCATTTAGATTCCCTTCAAAAAGCGGCGGCCGTGGTTTCCACGCGGCCCTCATTTTGTCCCTCTGAATGGACGTAAGGCAGCACTGCATTCGGAACCTGCCGAACGGTGCAAGAATCGACATGTCGCCATGGCAACGACAAAACACAGCAGGAAACGGCGCCTCGTTTCTCGCGCGTTTTCCAAGGCGGCTGCAGGCCTTTCGGACACGCCTGCAGTCGCCTCTGTAACCTCGTCTGCATCACGGTGGCACTTTTTCTGCAAGTTGGCGGAACATTTTCAAGCGCGGCGGCAGCGCGATCCCAGAGGAGGGCGAAGTGAGGGGGGGGGGGGTGGGGGGGGGGGGGGGGAGCCAGACCGGTTAAGCTGTTGCTTAGCAACCCATGTGCAAAATTTTAAGCAGTTAAATGCCTCCCATGGTGGTCGTGGTGGAGGTCGTACGTTTGCTGAACCTCCTCCATCATGTCCTCTGGCATGACAAACGTGTTCTTGTAAGTCTTTGTGCATCACCACGTACAAAACCCCAACAGCGGTGAAGTTGGCACGTTGTGTAAAAGGTAAATAAAAACAGAATACAATGATTTGCAAATCCTTTTCAACTTATATTCAATTGAAAGACTGCAAAGACTTCTTTTTTTTTTGCAAATAATCAGTAACTTAACTTAAAAAGTTGTCACCGGGGTATTTTTTTACCACTGTGTTACATGGCCTTTCCTTTTAACAACACTCAGTAAACGTTTGGGAACTGAGGAGCATACTTGCCTACCTTGAGACCTCCGAATTCGGGAGATGGGGTGGGGGTTTTGGGGCGTGGTTGCGGGGGAACTTCAATCAATGTCAATCAATGTTTATTTATATAGCCCTAAATCACAAGTGTCTCAAAGGGCTGTACAAGCCACAACGACATCCTCGGTACAGAGCCCACATTGCAACTTGCAAGCGTATTTCTTCTTCTTACTCGTCGTCGCCATGCACTGAGCTCCAAAAGCCGTAGATGTTATTGTAGCGTCCCGGAAGAGTTTGTGCTGCAAGGGATTCTGGGTATTTGTTGTGTTTATGTTGTATTACGGTGCGGATGTTCTCCCGAAATGTGTTTGTCATTCTTGTTTGGTGTGGGTTCACAGTGTGGCGCATATTTGTAACGGTGTTAAAGTAGTTTACACGGCCACCCTCAGTGTGACCTGTATGGCTGTTGACCAAGTATGCCTTGCGTTGTCATTAAACCAGTTAAAAGATCATACAACGTGTCAGCATTTCTTGACATCTTTGAGTAAAGACAATTGTTAAAGCCGTCCAACGCTACATTATTATGTGACTGTCCCGGCACGCTGTTTATATGGTGGAAAAGCGGACGCCTGGACAGCATGCGGCTGTTGAGTGGTGAAGGTTTCAGGTGAGAGAGGGCGTTAAAGGCAGTGTCTTTAAGGCACGCCCCCAATATTGTTGTCCAGGTGAAAATCGGGAGAAATTCGAGAGAATGGTTGCCCCGGGAGATTGTCGGGAGGTGCACTGAAATTCGGGAGTCTCCCGGGAAAATCGGGAGGGTTGGCAAGTATGCTGAGCAGACCAATTTTTGAAGCTTTTCAGGTGGAATTCTTTCCCATTCTTGCTTGATGTACAGCTTAAGTTGTTCAACAGTCCGGGGGTCTCCGTTGTGGTATTTGACGCCTCATATTGCGCCACACATTTTCAATGGTAGACAGGTCTGGACTACAGGCAGGCCAGTCTAGTACCTGCAATAATTCTACTACGAAGCCACGCTGTTGTAACACATGCAGAATGTGGCATGGCATTGTCTTACTGAAATAAGCAGGGGCGTCCATGAAAAATGGCAACATATGTTGTTCCAAAACCTGTCAGCATTAATGTTGCCTTCACAGATGTGTAAGTTACCCATGCCTTAGGCACTAGTACACCCCCATACCTTCGCAGGTGCTGGCTTTTCAACTTTGCGCCTAGAACAATCCGGATGGTTCTTTTCCTCTTTGGTCCGGAGGACACGACGTCCACAATTTCCAAAAAAAAGCAATTAAATGTGGACTCGTCAGACCACAGAGCACTTTTCCACTCATCAGTCCATCTTAGATGAGCTCGGGCCCAGCGAAGCCGGCGGCGTTTCTGGGTGTTGTTGATAAATGGCTTTGCATAGCAAAGTTTTAACTTGCCCTTACAGATGTGGCGATCAACTGTAGTTGTCATGATCTGTGGTCTGGATCATGTTTTTTGTTATTTTCTGTTTAAGACTCTAATGTGAAGTGAAGTGAAGTGAATTATATTTATATAGCGCTTTTTCTCTAGTGACTCAAAGCGCTTTACATAGTGAAACCCAATATCTAAGTTACATTTAAACCAGTGTGGGTGGCACTGGGAGCAGGTGGGTAAGGACACATTGGCAGTGACTAGGATGGGGGACGCGGGGATCGAACCTGCAACCCTCAAGTTGCTGGCACGGCCACTCTACCAACCGAGCTATACCGCCCCGCCTCTATTATCTAATAGTTCCTGTTTGCGCTTCCTTGTTTGTTTTGTTTCCATGGCGACTCATTAGTTTCACCTGCCTCATGTGTTCGGATCACGCACCTGCTCTAATCAGAGACTATTATTTAAGCCTGTTTTGCCAGTGAGTCGTCCTGGCGACATTGCTCTGCTCATGCCATAGTTCATGCTGGTATTCTTGCTATTGCTCTTCTCATGCTTCATGCCATGCCAAGTAAGACTTTTGTTTCATGTCCATTGTTCAGTCTAAATGTTAGTTTTTGTTCAAGAAATCTGCGTTCAAAGAACTCCGGCTTATTAGTGATTCCCAGAGCCCAAAAAAAGTCTGCGGGCTATAGAGCCTTTTCTATTCGGGCTCCAGTATTCTGGAATGCCCTCCCGGTAACAGTTAGAGATGCTACCTCAGTAGAAACATTTCAGTCCCATCTTAAAACTCATTTGTATACTCTAGCCTTTAAATAGTCCCCCTTTTTAGACCAGTTGATCTGCCGTTTCTTTTCTTCTCTCCTCTGCTCCCCTCTCCCTTGGGGAGGGGGAGTTGCATAGGTCAGGTGGCCATGGATGAAGTGCTGGCTGTCCAGAGTCGGGACCCCGGGTGGACCACTAGCCTGTGCATCGGTCGGGGACATCTCTGCGCTGCTGACCCGTCTCCGCTCGGGATGGTTTCCTGCTGGCCCCACCATGGACTGGACTCTCGCTGATGTGTTGGATCCACTGTGGACTGGACTTTCACAATGTTATGTTAGACCCACTCGACATCCATTGCTTTCGGTCTCTCCTCCTAGGGGGGGGGGGGGGGGGGGGTTTACCCACATATGCGGTCCTCTCCAAGGTTTCTCATAGTCATTCACATCGACGTCCCACTGGGGTGAGTTTTTCCTTGCCCATATGTGGGCTCTGTACCGAGGATGTCGTTGTGGCTTGTGCAGCCC
The DNA here is from genome assembly GCF_033978785.1 of Entelurus aequoreus. Lineage (NCBI taxonomy): Eukaryota > Metazoa > Chordata > Actinopteri > Syngnathiformes > Syngnathidae > Entelurus > Entelurus aequoreus. The sequence goes on from NC_084737.1 coordinate 16,676,506, forward strand.
TTTGAGACACTTGTGATTTAGGGCTATATAAATAAACATTGATTGATTGATTGATTGATGGTTTCCTGCGTTAAGTTGTGCTTCCGCCTTGTGCGCCTTTTTGTTTTCCCGTTCTAAAGTCAAGATTAAATCATGTTCTTACCTGCTTGTCCAGAGTAGTCCGTTTGCTTCCTGGGAGAACAATCCTCGCAGTAAGCGGCGAAAACCTACACGTCATGACGGTAGTTACTGACAGTAGTTTTCTGAAGTGTTCCTGAGCCCATGTGGTGATATCCTTTACACACCGATGTCGCTTTTTTTGATGAGGGGGTCGAAGATCACGGCCTTGTCGCTTACGTGCAGTGATTTCCCCAGATTACAGACCTTAGGTGTGGGAAATCCCTAAATTCCTTGCAATAGCTGGTTGAGAAATGTTGTTCGGTATAGCTCGGTTGGTAGAGTGGCCGTGCCATCAACCTGAGGGTTGCAGGTTCGATCCCCGCTTCCGCCATCCTAGTCTCTGCCGTTGTGTCCTTGGGCAAGACACTTTACCCACCTGCTCTCAGTGCCACCCACACTGGTTTAAATGTAACTTAGATATTGGGGTTTCACTATGTAAAGCGCTTTGAGTCACTAGAGAAAAGCGCTATATAAATAGAATTCACTTCACTTCACTTCTTAAACTGTTGGACAATTTGCTCACGCATTTGTTGACAAAGTGGTGACCCTCGCCCCATCCTAGTTTGTGAATGACTGAGCATTTCATGGAATCTACTTTTACACCCAATCATGGCACCCGCCCGTTCCCAATTAGCCTGCTCACCCGTGGCAGTGTTTTTCAACCTTTTTTGAGCCGAGGCACATTTTTTGTGTTGAAATCATTAAAAAACTAAACTCAGTTGACAGTAAAAAGTCGTCGTCGCAATTGTTGGATATGACTTTAAATCATAACCAAGCATGCATCACTATAGCTCTTGTCTCAAAGTAGGTGTACTGTCACCACCTGTCACATCACACCCTGGCTTATTTGGACTTTTTTGCTGTTTTCCTATGTGTAGTGTTTTACCTCTTGTCTTGCGCTCTTATTTTGGTGTTTTTTCCCCCCGGTATTTTCCCGTAGCAGTTTCACGTCTTCCTTTGAGCGATATTTCCCACATGTGCTTTGGTTTAGCAATCAAGAATATTTCAGTTGTTTTTATCCTTCTTTGTGGGGACATTGTTGATTGTCACGTCATGTTCGGATGTACATTGTCTTTGCGCCACAGTAAGTCTTTGCTGTCGTCCAGCATTCTGTTTTTGTTTACTTTGTAGCCAGTTCGGTTTTAGCTACGTTCTGCATAGCCTTCCCTAAGCTTCCATGCTTTTTCTTAGGGCCACTCACCTTTTGTTTATTTTTGGTTCAAGCATTAGACACCTTTTTACCTGCACTCTGCCTCCCGCTGTTTCCGACATCTACAAAGCAATTAGCTACCTGCTGCCACCTACTGATATGGAAGAGTATTACACGGTTACTCTGCTGAGCTCTAAAGCTCGTCTTCTCCTGCGTTGAGGATTTAGCTTCTTTGCATGAGATCCCTTCAGGGTGGACAAGTCTGGGTTAAAAACAGAAGGAGAAGAAGAAGAGCGAGCACACTGAGCTCCACACACTTGGCAGGTGATTCTCTCCACAGACCAAAATACCAGCAGCACACCTTGATGAGTCCTGCATCCCACAATGCTTTGCAGGCGACAACGGCCGCTTGTTTGGATCACAACACTGTCCTCTTGGCTTGTTGCGTGCGTGCGTGTGTGTGTGTGTGTGTGTGTGTGTGTGTGTGTGTGTGTGTGTGTGTGTGTGTGTGTGTGTGTGTGTGTGTGTGTGTGTGTGTGTGTGTGTGTGTGTGTGTGTGTGTGTGTGTGTGTGTGTGTGTGTGTGTGTGTGTGTGTGTGTGTGTGTGTGCGTGCGTGCGTGTGTGTGTGTGCGTGCGTGCGTGAGAGAGGGAGAAGGCGCACACAGAGAGGGAGCGGAGACGTTGCTGCAGGGACGTTGACACGAATTTAGGTCATGCTACACACAAGCGCTGCACCAAAGGAGAGCGCGCACGTGAGAGCACGCCACGCAAACGTGCACGTCACAAAGTGGCCATCGTAGGACGCCACGAGTGCGCGCGCACAACGTCGTGTCGTGTCGTGTCGTGTCGTGTCGTGAAGAGACCCAAGTCTCACAATAATGATGATAATCAGGCCCCACCTCCTCCGACAAGCATTCACATAATTGCACACACTTGCTGCTTTGTAAAAAATGTATTGTTATAGAAAGAATACTAGTATGGGAGTGTGAAGAAAATATGGCTTTTAATGAGCACATTAATGGTACACCATTATGCTAATTAGCACATGACTATAGTGACCTCCAAGGAAGAAAACCTTGTTTAATCATTTTAGACTCCGCCCCCACACGGGAAGCTTTGAATCATATTAGACTCCGCCCACACAGGAAGGTTTTAAACGTTTTAGACTCCGCCCACACAGGAAGGTTTTAGGTGGGAACTGTAAAACATTTTCCTTTTATTTCACCCACGTGGCAGTTTTAGGAAAACACGTCAGGTCAAACGTTACTTTTGATGATGTCATCGCCCCCTCACGGTCATGTGACCATGACAACAACAACTGAGTACTTTTAGTATCATTACAACCACTAAATACTTCTGGGTTGTTCACACTACTTTGTAATACTTCTGTATTATTACTACTTGTGCTTTTTACTTTTGTACTACTTATTACTTCTGTATTATTATTACTACTACATACTACTTTTGTATTATTATTATTACTACATATCACTTTTGTATTATTATTATTACTACATATTACTTTTGTATTATTATTACGACTTACTGCTTCTGTATTATAATGACTATTATGTATTGCTTCTGCATTATTATTACTACTACTTATTATTTTTGCATTATTATTACTACTACATATTATTTGTGTATTATTATTACTACTACATATTACTTCTGTATTATTATTACTACAACATATTACTTGTGTATTATTATTACTACTACATATTACTTGTGTATTATTAGTAGTACTACATATTACTTGTGTATTATTATTACTACAACATATTACTTTTGTATTATTATTACTACTACATATTACTTGTGTATTATTACTACTATACATTCTGTATTATAATGACTATTATCTATTACTTCTGTATTATTATTACTACTAAATATTACTTTTGTATTATTATTACTACTACATATTACTCTTGTATTATTATTATTATTATTACTACTACACATTACTTGTGTATTATTATTATTACTACTACATATTACTTTTGTATTATTATCACTACCACATATTACTTTTGTATTATTATTATTACCACTACATATTGGTGTTATTGTTACTACTACATATTACTTTTGTGTTATTATTACTACTTACTGCTTCTGTATTATAATGACTATTATGTATTACTTCTGTATTATTATTATTACTACTATGTATTATTTTGTATTATTATTACTACTACTTATTACTTCTGTATTATTATCATTACCACATATTACTTCTGTATTGTTATTACTACATATTACTTTTGTATTATTATTACTACTTACGGCTCCTGTATTATAATGACTATTATTGGTTACGTCTGTATTATTATCACTACCATATATTTCTGTATTAGTATTAGTACTACTTTTTACATCTGTATTATCACTACTTATTAGTTGTGTCTTATTATTACCATCATTTTTTACTTCTGTACTCTTATTACTGTGTATTGCTTCTGTAGTATTATTACTACAACTTATTTCTGTATTATTATTATTACTATTTATTACTTCTGTATTATAATTATTACTACTTATTACTTATGTATTATTATTATTAGTATTTATTACTTCTGTATTATAATTATTACTACTTATTACTTCTGTATTATAATTACCAGTATGTTTTAGTTTTGTATTATTATTACTTATTTTTTTGTCGATGGTAAGATGATTAAAATGCAATGTGTTCATTATAATACAACAATGAAACCTCAGTGGCCTCGTGGTTAGCATGTGCTAAAATGCTAACTGCTAGAACATTGCATGTTGTCCTCGTGTGTGTGTGTGGTTTTTCTTCAGGTCCTCCAGCTTCTTCCCACACTTCCAAAACATGCATGTTAGTTCACAGGTGGGAATGTTTGTTTGTTTACAAAACGACATTGTGAATGTGTGTTTGCTTACAAAATGATAGTGTGAATGTTTGTCTGTTTGTTTACAAAATGACAGTGTGAGTGTTTGTTTGTTTACAAAAATTGCAGTGTGAATGTGTCTTTGTTTACAAAATGACAGTATGAATGTTTGTTTACAAAATTAGAGTGTGAGTGTTTGTTTGTTTACAAAACGACAGTGTGAATGTTTGTTTGTTTACAAAATGACCATGTGAATGTTTGTTTACAAAATGACACTGTGAATTTTTGTTTCCAAAACAACTGTATGTTTGTTTACAAAACGACAGTGTGAATGTTTGTTTACAAACGACAGTGTGAATGTTTGTTTACAAAACAACAGTGTGAATTTTTGTTTACAAACGACAGTGTGAATGTTTGTTTACAAAACGACAGTGTGAATGTTTGTTTGTTTACAAAATGACACTGTGAATTTTTGTTTCCAAAACAACTGTATGTTTGTTTACAAAAACGACAGTGTGAATGTTTGTTTACAAACGACAGTGTGAATGTTTGTTTACAAAACAACAGTGTGAATGTTTGTTTACAAACGACAGTCTGAATGTTTGTTTACAAAACGACAGTGTGAATGTTTGTTTGTTTATAAAATGACAGTGTGAATGTTTGTTTGTTTACAAAAGTGTGAATGTTTGTTTACAAACGAGAGTGCGAGTGTTTGTTTACAAAACGACAGTGTGAATGTTTGTTTACAAAATGATAGTCTGAGTGCTTGTTTACAAAACGAAAGTGTGAATGTTTGTTTGTTTACAAAACAACAGTGTGAATGTTTGTTTGTTTACAAAGAAACTGTGTTTGTTTACAGAATGACATTGTGAATGTTTGTTTGTTTTCAAAACGACAGTGTAAATGTTTGTTTGTTTGTTTACAAAGGAACTGTGTATGTGTGTTTGTTTACTGAATGACAGTGTGAATGTTTGTTTCCAAAACGACAGTGTAAATGTTTGTTCACAAAACGACAGTGTGAATGTTTGTTTACAAAACGAGTGTGAATGTTTGTTTACAAAACGACAGTGTGAATGTTTGTTTACAAAATGACAGTCTGAGTGTTTGTTTACAAAACGACAGTGTGAATGTTTGTTTGTTTACAAAGAAACTGTATGTGTTTGTTTACAAAATGACAGTGTGAATGTTTTGTTTGTTTACAAAACAACAGTGTGAATGTTTTTTGGTTTACAAAGAAACAGTGTGTATGTTTGTTTGTTTACAAAATGACAGTGTGAATGTTTGTTTACCAAATGACAGTGTGAATGTTAGTTTGTTTGTTTGTTTACAAAATGACTGTGTGAATATCTGTTTACAAAATGACAGTGTGAGTGTTTGTTTACAAAACGACAGTGTGAATGTTTGTTTTTTACAAAACGACAGTGCGATTGTTTGTTTACAAAATGACAGTGTGAATTTTTGTTTTCAAAATGACAGTGTGAATGTTTGTTTACAAAATGCCAGTGTGAATGCTTGTTTGTTTACAAAACAACAGCGTGAATGTTTTTTTGGTTTACAAAGAAACAGTCTGTATGTTTGTTTGTTTACAAAATGACGGTGTGAATGTTTGTTTACAAAATGTCAGTGTGAATGTTTGTTTCCAAAATGACAGTGTGAATGTTTGTTTGTTTCCAAAATGACAGTGTGAATGTTTGTTTACAAAACGACAGCAGATTGAAGTCCTTAAAGTGCGGTGTAGAAAGTGAAAGTGATTTTGTGGGCCTGTAAAAAGGCAACATGTTGGAATGGAGAAGAGGCGTCCACCATGCTGGTGCCCAGTAGCAAGGGTCAGAGGTCACAGGTCAGCAGGTGTGTGAATGTTTGCCAGCACATGTCTGAGAGGACACCAGTCTGACCAGATGGGATGTAAACGTTTAGATGGTTAGTTCACCCTCATTGCTTCTGCCATCTGCTGCTGGCCTCAGCCCGCCACGCTTCAAACGCTCTTCACACGCCAACACTTGTGTGTCAACGCATGCATTTTTCATTCATTTATTTGTTTACATGACAAAGAAGAAAAAAGGAAGGCAGAGAGACAACAACAACAACAACAATAGCATCAACAAATAGGATATGTACAAATATGATAGTAAAAGTGATATCAAAGAAGCAGTTAGTGAAGTAACACATAAATGACAATAAACATTATTACACTACAAATGGATCAATACAAATACCAATAAAAAAATAGCACTATTGATAATGAATAATAACAATAATTATAAATAATCTATTATCAACAATACAATTGTTTCAAATGCAACAAACATGTATATGTCATGATAACTTCAAACATAAACAAAAGCAGATAAATGAAGGGGAAGAAAGAAAAGCCAACTGTATTAACCTTGTAGATTGTTATAGTAACAATAGGTTAAGCTTTGTCAGTGTGCCGTTGTTTCCCCTAGGGCAGGGGTATCCAAAGTGCGGCCCGGGGGCCATTTGCGGCCCGCAGCTAATTGTTTACCGGCCCGCCACACATTCTGGAAATACTATTGTAAAAATAAAAAAGAACATTAAAAAAAGGGGAATGAGGTGAAATCTAACGAGAAAAAGTTGCAATGTTGACACAAAAGCTGCCATGCAGGCTGTTTTTTTTTTTCTTTTGTCTTTCTTCATTTTTCTTTTTTTGCCATTGCTCAAAGAAAAAAAAAAAGAAAAAAAATCCATGTCATAATGAATTATTTTCAGGGCTCCAATTACTTCAAATATTTCACTTTAAAATGTTGTATGTGGTAAATATTGCATAAATTGTGTAGTAGCCATATAAAAACATCAAAGTTTTCTTTGACAAAAGCGCATAAAACAAACAAAATAATAGTTTTAGCATAAAATCGACAGATATATCTGAAGTTGATCTCGTAACTTAAGTGTTGAAAGTAAAAGAAAAACCTAATAAAAATGTATCACTTTATGAGTGGGGCACCTTTTGGATCCCAAATATAGTTAGTAAATTTTTTATTTATCTTTTAACTGTGATTACTCAAAAATATGAAAGAGTTCAAATCAATGGTGTCCTGCATTATTGATCGTTTAGGGCTCTAATTACTAAATACTGCATATTTCAGTTTTACTATAAAAAAAACTAAGTTGTTTTTGACAGAAAAGCCATAAAACATTTTTTTTAATTTGTATTACTTTATATCAACTTGAAGTTGATATAGAGATTTACTGTAAGCTTTAAATAATAAAAATAAAAATAATAATCTGACTTTTTTTTTAACATTTTAAAGACTGCGACCCTTTATGGTCCCCGGGACCCCTAAAGGCAAAATAAATAAAAAATGCATATATTTTGTTATGGTTTGAAAATGAAAAACATCAAAATGGCCCCCACATGCTTTCATTTTTCCGTGTGCGGCCCTCAGTGGAAAAAGTTTGGACATCCCTGCCCTAGGGCAACAACGTTAATATTTGTTTTGATGAAACGTGATAATACGCATGAGTGTATGTCTGTATATGTACTTGTATATGTACAGTATGTGTATATGTATGTGTGTACAGTGAATGTATATGTACACAATATGTATATGTATGTTTGTACAGTGAATGTGTGTGTGTGTGTATGTATGTACTGTATTTGTGTATATATGTGTAGGCGTATGTATGTATGAATGAATGTATGTATGTATGTATGTAAGTATGTATGTATGTATGAATGAATGTATGTATGTATGTATGTAAGTATGTATGTATGAATACTTGTGTGTATGTATGTTTGTTGGCATGTACAATACATTTGTCTCCCAGTATGTGCGGGAGCCAAAGTATGGCACCAGCTACCCAAAGGGCCCAAGGCCATAGACAGACGTGCACGGGAGAAACAGGAGGCAACTCGGCCCTAAGCCAGTGAGAAACCAACTTCAAGGTGTTTCAGAGAATTTGGCAGTACATCCAACCGGCCTCACAACCGCAGACCACATGTAACCGCACCATCCCAGGACCTCCACATCCAGCAGGTGCACCTCCATGACCGTCTGAGACCAGCCACCCGGACAGCTGCTGCAACAATTGGTTTGCAAAACCCAAGAATGTCTGCACAAACTGTGAGAAACCGTCTCGGGGAAGCTCATCTGTGTGCTCGTCGTCCTCATCGGGGTCGCCACCTGACTGCGATTGCTCGTCGTAAAGTGGGCAAAAGTGCACATTTTAGAGTGGCCTTTTACTGTGGCAGCCTAAAGTTCACCCATGGCATTGTGCTGAGTGGTAAAAGTGCATATTTCAAAGTGGCCTTTTAATGTGGGCGGCCTAAAGCACACCTGTGGCATTGTGCTGTGTGATAGAAGTGCACATTTTAGTGTGGCCTTTTATAGTGGCAGCCTAAAGCTCACCTGTGGCATTGTGCTGTGTGATAAAAGTGCACATTTTAGGGTGGCCTTTTATTGTGGCAGCCTGAAGCACACCTGTGGCATTGTGCTGTGTGATAAAAGTGCACATTTTAGGGTGGCCTTTTAATGTGGGCAGCCTAAAGCACACCTGTGGCATTGTGCTGTGTGATAAAAGTGCACATTTCAGAGAGGCCTTTTACTGTGGGCAGCCTAAAGCACACCTGTGGCATTCTGCTGTGTGATAAAAGTGCACATTTCAAAGTGACCTTTTATCGTGGCGGCCTAAAGCACACCTGTAGCATTCTGCTGTGTGATAAAACTTCACATTTCAGGGTGGCCTTTTATAGTGGCAGCCTAAAGCTCACCTGTGGCATTGTGCTGTGTGATAAAAGTGCACATTTCAGGCTGGCCTTTTAATGTGGGCAGCCTGAAGCACACCTGTGGCATTGTGCTGTGTGATAAAACTTCACATTTCAGGGTGGCCTTTAATTGTGGCAGCCTAAAGCACACCTGTGGCATTCTGCTGTGTGATAAAACTTCACATTTCAGGGTGGCCTTTAATTGTTGCGGCCTAAAGCACACCTGTGGCATTCTGCTGTGTGATAAAAGTGCACATTTCAAAGTGGCCTTTTATAGTGGCAGCCTAAAGCTCACCTGTGACATTGTGCTGTGTGGTAAAAGTGCATATTTCCATGTGGCCTTTTAACGTGGGCAGCCTAAGGCACACCTGTGGTATTGTGCTGTGTGATAAAAGTGCACATTTCAAACTGGCCTTTTACTGTGGGCAGCCTAAAGCACACCTGTGGCATTGTGCTGTGTGATAAAAGTGCACATTTCAAAGTGACCTTTTATTGTGGCAGCCTAAAGCACACCTGTGGCATTCTGCTGTGTGATAAAACTTCACATTTCAGGGTGGCCTTTAATTGTTGCGGCCTAAAGCACACCTGTGGCATTCTGCTGTGTGATAAAAGTGCACATTTCAAAGTGGCCTTTTATAGTGGCAGCCTAAAGCTCACCTGTGGCATTGTGCTGTGTGATAAAAGTGCACATTTCAGGGTGGCCTTTTATAGTGGCAGCCTAAAGCTCACCTGTGACATTGTGCTGTGTGGTAAAAGTGCATATTTCCATGTGGCCTTTTAATGTGGGCAGCCTAAGGCACACCTGTGGCATTGTGCTGTGTGGTCAAAGTGCATATTTCAAAGTGGCCTTTTAACGTGGGCAGCCTAAAGCACACCTGTGGTATTGTGCTGTGTGATAAAAGTGCACATTTCAGAGTGGCCTTTAATTGTGGCAGCCTAAACCACACCTGTGGCATTGTGCTGTGTTGTCAAAGTGCATATTTCAAAGTGGCCTTTTAATGTGGGCAGCCTAAAGCACACCTGTGGTATTGTGCTGTGTGATAAAAGTGCACATTTCAGAGTGGCCTTTAATTGTGGCAGCCTAAACCACACCTGTGGCATTGTGCTGTGTTGTCAAAGTGCATATTTCAAAGTGGCCTTTTAATGTGGGCAGCCTAAAGCACACCTGTGGTATTGTGCTGTGTGGTCAAAGTGCATATTTCAAAGTGGCCTTTTAATGTGGGCAGCCTAAAGCACACCTGTGGTATTGTGCTGTGTGATAAAAGTGCACATTTCAGAGTGGCCTTTTACTGTTGGCAGCCTAAAGCACACCTGTGGCATTGTGCTGTGTGATAAAAGTGCACATTTCAGAGTGGCCTTTAATTGTGGCAGCCTAAAGCACACCTATGGCATTCTGCTGTGTGATTCTGATCTGATAAAACTTCACATTTCAGGGTGGCCTTTAATTGAGCACACCTGTGGCATTCTGCAGTGTGATAAAAGTGCACATTTCAGAGTGGACTTTTATTGTGGGCAGCCTAAGGCACACCTGCACAATAATCCTGCTGTTTAATCAGCATCTTGATATGCCACACCGGTCAGGTGGGATGGATTATCTTGGCAAAGAAGAAATGCTCACTAACACAGATTTAGACAGATTTGTCAATAATATTCGAGTCAATATATTGAGGTCTTTTGTTTATCTGGTCAAAGTTTGACATCTTTGACTTTAACTCAGGAAAAATGGCGGCGAAAACAAAAAAGTTGTGTTTATATATTTGTTCAGTGTGTAATGACGATGAGGACGATGATGAAAAATATAATGATGATGAAGATGATGAGGATAATGAGTAATGTGGTGATGAATATGGGGAGTTGTATGATGATGAGGAGGAATATGAATATGATGATGATAATTAAAATGTGAAAATAATGAAGAATGAAAATAATATGGAATATTATGATGATGATGACGAATATGATGAGGAAAATGATGAATATGATGAGGTATATGATGATGACGATGATGAAGAGTAGGAATATCTATATGTGAGGAATATGATGATGAAGATGATGATGATGATGATGAAGATGATGAGGACTATGTATATGATGATGAAGAAGATGATAACTATGAAAATAATGAAGAATGAAGATAATACGGAATGTGATGATGAAGAGTATGACAATGAATATGATGAGGTATTTGATGATGAAGATACTGAGGATTAAGATAATGAGGATGAAGATGATGAGTAATATGATGGAGATAATGAGGAATGTGATGATGAAGATGATGATGAGGAATATGATGATGAAGATCATGATGAGGAATTTGATGATAAAGTTGATGAGAAATATGATGAAGAACATGATGATGAGGAACGTGATGAGATATATGATGATGACGATGATGAGGATGAAGCACGTGATGACGAGGAGTTAAGAGGAATATGATGAGGAAGGTGAAGAAGAGGAGAAAGTGGTGGATGATGATGATGATGATGAGGAATATGACAATGAAGATGATGAAGATGATGAAGATGATGATGAGGAATATGACAATTACAATGGTGAGGAGTATGATGATGAAGATGATGAACATGATGATGAAGAACATGAGGAGGAGGAATATGATGAGGAAGGTGAGGAAGAGGAGGAGGAAGAGGTGGATGATGATGATGATGATGATGATGAAGACGATGATGAGAAATATGACAATTACAATGATGAGGAATATGAAGATGATGATGAAGATGACAATTAAGATGATCATGAAGATAATGATGATGATGAGGAATATGACAATGATGATAATGATGAAGATGAGGAATATGATGATGATAAAGATGATGATGAAGATGATGATGAAGAGGAATATGACAATTACAATGGTGAGGAGTATGATAATGAAGATGATGAACATGATGATGAAGAACATGATGAGGAGGAGGAATATGATGAGGAAGGTGAGGAATAGGAGGAAGAGGTGGATGATGATGATGATGATGATGATGAAGAGAAATATGACAATTACAATGATGAGGAATATGATGATGAAAATGATGATGAGGAATATGATGATGAAGATGATGATGAGGAACATGATGATGAAGATGACAATGAAGATGAGGAATATGACAATGAAGATGATGATGAAGATGACAATTAAGATGATGATGAAGATGATGATGAGGAGGAGGAATATGACAATGATGATGATGATGATGATGATGAAGATGAGGAATATGATGATGATGATGAAGATGATGATGAAGATGATGAACATGATGAGGAATATGACAATTACAATGATGAGGAATATGATGATGATGATGATGAAGATGATGATGATGATGAGGAGGAGGAATATGACAATGATGACGATGAAGATGAGGAATATGATGATGATGATGATGAAGATGATGAACATGATGAGGAATATGACAATTACAATGATGAGGAATATGATGATGATGATGTTGAATATGATGACGATGATGAAAATGAGGATGAAGAACGTGATGACGGGGAGTTAAGAGGAATATGATGAGGAAGGTGAGGAAGAGGAGGAGAAAGTGGATGATGATGATAATGATGATGAAGATTATGAGGAATATGACAATGAAGATGATGAACATGATGATGAAGAACATGATGATGAGGAGGAATATGATGAGGAAGGTGAGGAATAGGAGGAAGAGGTGGATGAGGATGAGGATGATGATGATGATGAAGACGATGAGAAATATGACAATTACAATGATGAGGAATATGATGATGAAAATGATGATGAGGAATATGATGATGAAGATGATGATGAGGAACATGATGATGAAGATGACAATGAAGATGAGGAATATGACAATAAAGATGATGATGAAGATGACAATTAAGATGATGATGAAGATGATGGTGATGAGGAGGAATATGACAAAAATGATGATGATGATGAAGATGAAGAATATGAGGAATATGATGATGATGAAGATGATGAAGATGATGAAGATGATGACAATTACAATGATGAGGAATATGATGATGATGATGTTGAATATGAGGATGAAAATGAGGATGAAGAACATGATGACGAGGAGTTAAGAGGAATATAATGAGGAAGGTGAGGAAGAGGAGGAGAAAGTGGTGGATGATGATGATGATGATGAAGATTATGAGGAATGTGACAATGAATATGATGAACATGATTATGAAGAACATGATGATGAGGAGGAATTTGATGAGGAAGGTGAGGAGGAAGAGGTGGATGATGATGATGATGAAGATTATGAGGAATATGACAATGAAGATGATGAAGATGATGATGAAGAACATGATGAGGAAGAGGAATAGGATGAGGAAGGTGAGGAAGAGGAGGAGGAAGAGGTGGATGATGATGATGATGATGATAAAGACGATGATGAGAAATATGACAATCACAATGATGAGGAATATGATGATGAAGATGACGATGAAGATGATGAGGAGGAATATGACAATGAAGATGATGATGAAGATGATGATGATGGTGAGGAATATGACAATGATGATGATGATGAAGATGAGGAATATGATGATGATAAAGATGATGATGATGAAGATGATGAGGAATATGACAATTACAATGATGAGGAATAATATGATGATGATGATGATGATGATGAAGATGACGAGAAATATGATGATGAAGACGAGGAGTACGGTGAGGATGAAGAGGAGGTGGGAGGGTCGACTTTGAGATGACATTGAGGCTGAGCATGAGTTGCTGATGTTCGTCTGCTGTTGATCGTCCTCTTCCTCCTCCTCTTCTTCCTCCTCTCGCTTGGCGCCACACACAGGACATTTTCCCGCGCTTTGGACGCCGCGTTTTAATGGCAGTCCAATGCGCTGATTGGACTTTACGACTCGCTCCTCACCGCGGACTCACGCACGTCTGCCGCAAGCTGCGCGTCCTCCTCCTCATTCGCTGCACGTCCGCGGTGAGTACACGCAAGTCTGTGTGCGTGTGTGCGTGTGCGTGTTGCACACGGAGCCGAGCGCCCTCCACGCTAATTAAAAAAAGGCGCGTCAAAAAGGCGAGTTGTTGTTGTTGTGGTGGTGGTGTTGTGTTGTTGTTGTTGTTGTGGTGGTGGTGGTGTTGTTGTGCGCGCAGGAAGGTTGGCGCTGTTTGACGCGTAAAAAAAGCTTTTACGCACGGACATCTTGCGCGTGCATGCGCGTGCATGCGCGTGACGTGTCCTGGATGCTGGCGGACATCATTTGGAGGAAGTGTGCTGACCATCTGCAGGTGCTAATTGCAGCACACTTTATTCATTATTATTAATTGATGATGATTATTATTATTATTGCTATGCTTCGTCAGTTTTGGGACGATGATCACAATCAAAGTTGCTTTTCTCGTGAATTCTGTCCTCCGTGTTTCCGTGCTGATTAATAATGACGATGAATGATAATAATAATAATGATATTGACCAATGTGCTGAATAACGACCACGACAACATGTTTACCAATGTGGAACGTGTTTATGTTGCTTCATGGCCGACGGCTTCTGTCACGTCTGTTGGAAATGCGCGTCTGAAGGCCCCCCCGAGCGGGTCTCTGACCAGCGTCACCGAGCGAGGAGCGAGTGAGTGAGTCTCGGTCCGCTCCGAACGACGTGTGCTGTTGGTGCCCGCAGGTGAACGCCCACTGACCACCACCGCACCTTCCACCTGGAACCCCCCGCCGGCTGCAGACATGGCGACCAACGGCACCAAAGCGGACGTGGCGGAGGCCAACGAGGCCAACGACAGACCCAAGTCTGCGCACGTGCAGCCCGACAAGAAGAAGAAAGAGTTGCCGGCTCGAGAAACCTGGGGAGGGAAATTTGACTTCCTGCTGTCGTGTGTGGGTTACGCCATCGGACTTGGCAACGTGTGGAGGTTCCCGTACCTGTGCGGGAAAAATGGCGGAGGTAAGACGAGCATGATTGATCAGATTGATTAGGATTGATGACCGCTCCTTCATCTCCAAACAGGAGCCTTCCTGATTCCATACTTTCTGACTCTTGTCTTTGCTGGGATGCCCTTGTTCCTTCTGGAATGTTCACTGGGACAGTACACCTCCATTGGGGGTCTCGGGGTCTGGAAACTGGCCCCTGTCTTCAAAGGTATATTTTATTACATATTTTATATGATACCATAAGGTGTGCATCTTACCATCCATCCATCCATCCATTTTCATCTGCTTATCCGAGGTCGGGTCGCTGGGGCAGCAGCCTAAGCAAAGAAGCCCCGACTTCCCTCTCCCCAGCCACTTCGTCCAGCTCCTCCCGGGGGATCCCGAGGCGTTCCCAGGCCAGCCGGGAGACATAGTCTTCCCAACGTGTCCTGGGTCTTCCCCTTGGCCTCCTGCCGGTCGGACGTGCCCTAAACACCTCCCTAGGGAGGCGTTCGGGTGGCATCCTGAGCAGATGCCCGAACCACCTCATCTGGCTCCTCTCAATGTGGAGGAGCAGCGGCTTTACTCTGAGTTCCTCCCGGATGACAGAGTTTCTCACCCTATCTCTAAGGGAGAGACCCGCCACCCGGCGGAGGAAACTCATTCCGGCCGTGTGTACCCATGATCTTGTCCTTTCAGTCATAACCCAAATCTCATGACCATAGGTGAGGATGGGAACGTAGATCGACCGGTAAATTGAGAGCTTTGCCTTCCGGCTCAGCTCCTTCTTCACCCCGACGGATCGATACAGCGTCCGCATTACTGAAGACGCCGCACCGATCCGCCTGTCGATCTCACGATCCACTCTTCCATCACTCGTGAACAAGACTCCTAGGTACTTGAACTCCTCCACTTGGGGCATCTTACATATCTGAATAATAATGATCATAATCATAATGTTACATGTTACATACAACACACCTCCATTGGGGGCCTCGGTGTCTGGAAACTGGCCCCTGGCTTCAAAGGTACATTTTACAGTCGGTTGTCTTCACTTCCGGTTTGTGAGGCATTGCGCGGGTTTCGCTTCCTGTTGGGCAGGAACCGTGCCCGTCAGCGCAGCCCTCTTGTTTGGTGTGGGGGCTGTGTCTCGGTTGTTTGGGCGGGTTTGGATTGGGGAGTGGAGTCTTTAAGTGGCGAGCTGGCCCTGGCTGGTCTTCATGGTCCTGTTTTCGTGTGGTTGTCGGTCGCAGTTTTTCGGTCGTTTTGATTTTATAGAGTGGTGCTGGTTGTCTGGGGTATTGCAGCCGTTGTTTCTGGTGTGGGCGCCTGTGGCTGCTGGGTCCGGTGCAAGGGGGTGGCCGATGCTGTGGTTAGTGGCAGCGCGTGCACGTGGTGGTTGTCGGGGCTGGCAAACTCGCTGACTTCGTTCTTGTTTGTTGTCGTGTTGGTTGGCTTGTCGAGTGTCGGCTCAGGCCTGCCCTCGCGCAGTGCCGCGCCGTCCTTAACACCCAGTTTGTGCCGTCGTCTGGGTGCAGGCTTGTTGGGGGTTGTCTCTAGGGGTAGAGGGGTGCGCGGCCGGACCTGTGGTTTGGTGAAGTGATCGGCTGGTTCTCGGTGAACAGTGAGTTCCGGGGCTAGATCGCAGCCTCGCTGGCCTGTGTTTGGATTCGTCTGTTTATGTGCTGCTGTTTTGGGTTGGGCTCTCCGGGTGGCTGGGGCCGTACTTTGCCTCCCGCACAACTTTGGAGACAAATATATTGTACATACTCACATACACACAAGTATTCATACATATAAACACACATACATATATTCAGTTATTAATACAAAACCCAAAACCAGTAAAGTTGGCCCGTTTTGTAAATGATAAATAAAAACAGAATACAATGATTTGCAAATCCTTTTCAACTAATATTCAATTGAAAAGACTGCAAAGACAAGATATTTAACGTTCAAAATGAGAAATGTAATTTTTGTTGTTGCAAATAATCATTAACTTAGAATTTAATGGCAGCAAGACATTGCAAAAAAGTTGGCACAGGGGCATTTTGACCACTGTGTTACATGGCCTTTCCTTTTAACAACACTCAGTAAACATTTGGGAACTGAGGAGACACATTTTTGAAGCTTTTCAGGTGGAATTCTTTCCCATTCTTGCTTGATGTACAGCTTAAGTTGTTCAACCGTCCGAGGCTCCGTTGTGGTATTTTAGGCTTCATAATGCGCCACACATTTTCAATGGGAGACCGGTCCGGACTACAGGCAGGCCAGTCTAGTACCCACACTGTTTTACTATGAAGCCACGCTGTTGTAAGACGTGGCTTGGCATTGTCTTGCTGAAATAAGCAGGGGCGTCCATGATAACGTTGCTTGGATGAAAACATATGTTGCTCCAAAACCTGTATGTATCTTTCAGCATTAATGGTGCCTTCACAGATGTGTAAGTTACCCATGTCTTGGGCACTAATACACCCCCATACCATCACAGATGCTGGCTTTTGAACTTTGCGCCTAGAACAATCCGGATGATTCTTTTCCTCTTTGTTCCGAAGGACACGACGTCCACAGTTTCCAAAAACAATTTGAAATCGGGACTCGTAAGACCACAGAACACTTTACCACTTTGAATTAGTCCATCTTACATGAGCTCGGCCCCAGCGAAGCCGGCAGCATTTCTGGGTGTTGTTGATAAATGGCTTTGGCTTTGCATAGTAGAGTTTGAAGTTGCACTTACAGATGTAGCGATGAACTGTAGTTACTGACAGTGGTTTTCTGAAGTGTTCCTGAGCCCATGTGGTGATATCCTTTACACTCTGATGTCGCTTTTTGATGCAGTACCGCCTGAGGGATCGAAGGTCCGTAATATCGTCGCTTGCGTGCAGTGATTTTTCCCGATTCTCTGAACCTTTTGATGATATTACGGACCCTAGATGGTGAAATCCCTAAATTCCTTGCAATAGCTGGTTGAGAAATGTCGTTCTTAAACTGTTGGACAATTTGCTCACGCATTTGTTGACAAAGTGGTGACCCTCGCCCCATCGTTGTTTGTGAATGACTGAGCATTTCATGGAAGCTGTTTTTATACCCAATCATGGCGCCCACCTGTTCACCTGTGGGATGTTCCAAATAAGTGTTTGATGAGCATTCCTCAACTTTCTCAGTCTTTTTTGCCACTCGTGACCACTTTTTTTGGATCATGTTGCAGGCATCAAATTCCAAATGAACTAATATTAGCATAAAATAACAAAGTTTTCCGGTTTGAACGTTAAATATCTTGTCTTTGCAGTCTATTCAATTGAATATAAGTAGAAAAGGATTTGCAAATCATTGTATTCTGTTTTTATTTACCATTTACACAACATGCCAACTTCACTGGTATTGGGTTTTGTACATATATTATGATATTCCATATAATACCATATAGCATGCATCTTACTTAACTAAATAATAATAATAATGATCATAATGTTACATGTTACAAATGATACCACATACATCTCACGTATCTGAATAATAATAATTCTTATTACAGTACATCTGGAAATTATTCACAGGGCTTCACCTTTTCCACATTTTGTTAGCTTATTCCAAAATGGAATACATGATCTTTTGTCCTTCAAATTCTATAGATATTACCCCATAATGACAATATAAAAATGTTCTGTTTTTAATTTTGCAAATGTTTGAAAAAAGAAAAAAAAGACATGTACATAAGTATTCAGAGCCTTTGCTCAATACTTAGTTGATGCACCTTTGGCAGCAATTTTTGAACATGATGCAACAAGCTTGGCACACCCATCTTTGGGCAGTTTCTCTCATTCCTCTTTGCAGCACCTCTCAAGCTCCATAAGGTTGGATGGCAAGTGTTGGTTTTCATCCATGATGTCTCTGGACATTGCTGCATTCATCTTTCCCTCTATCCTGACTAGTCTTAACAGTTCCTGATTAAAAATCATCCCCGCAGCATGATGCTGCCACCACCATGCTTCACTGTAGGGATGGTATTGGCCTGGTGATGTGCGGTGCCTGGTTTCCTCCAAACATTCACGCCAAAGACTTCAATCTTTGTGTCATCAGACCAGAGAATTTAGTTTCTGAGAGTCTGAGAGTCTTTCAGGTGCATTCTGGCAAACGTTTGACTAAGAAATGGCTTCCGTTTGGCCACTCTACCATACATGCCTGGTTGGTGCATTGTCCTTCTGGAAGGTTCTCCTCTCTCCACAGAGCAACGCTGGAGCTTTGACAGAGTGACCATGGTCTTGGTCACCTCCCTGACTAGACTAAGACGAATGCAGCAATGTACAGAGACATCCTGGATGAAAACCAACACTTCCCATCCAACCTGATGGAGCTGGAGAGGTGCATCAGATGTGAGAGCGGACATTAGATGTGTAGGTGGGACAGTATTGACAGTCAAAGTTGCATCAGATGTGAGAGATGACATCAGATGTTTAAGTGGAACAGTATTGACAGTCAAAGTTGCATCAGATGTGAGAGAGGACATTAGATGTGTAGGTGGGACAGTATTGACAGTCAAAGTTGCATCAGATGTGAGAGATGACATCATGTGTAAGTGGGACAGTATTGACAGTCAAAGGTGCATCAGATGTGAGAGATGACATCAGATGTTTAAAGGCCTACTGAAATGAATTTTTTTTATTTAAACGGGGATAGCAGATCTATTCTATGTGTCATACTTGATCATTTCGCGATATTGCCATATTTTTGCTGAAAGGATTTAGTATAGAACAACGACGATAAAGATTGCAACTTTTGGTATCTGATAAAAAAAAGGCTTGCACCTACCGGAAGTAGCGTGACGTAGTCAGTTGAACATATACGCAAAGTTCCCTATTGTTTACAATGATGGCCGCATGAAGTGAGAGAGATTCGGACCGAGAAAGCGACAATTTCCCCATTAATTTGAGCGAGGATGAAAGATTTGTGGATGAGTAAAGTGCAAGTGAAGGACTAGTGGGGAGTTGAAGCTATTCAGATAGGGAAGATGCTGTGAGAGCCGGGGGTGACCTGATATTCAGCTGGGAATGACTACAACAGTAAATAAACACAAGACATATATATACTCTATTAGCCACAACACAACCAGGCTTATATTTAATATGCCACAAATTAATCCTGCATAAAAACACCTGCGTGTTTGTTATGCTAGCTCCTAGCTCCTCTGCTAGCTCCTAGCTCCATAGAACACGCCAATACAATTCAAACACCTGATCAACACACACAATCACTCAGCCCAAAAGACCGTTTACCTAACCCAAGGTTCATAAAGCTTATATATTTTTAAAAAGTTACGTACGTGACGCGCACATACGGTCAAGTTATCGAATGTTTAGCAGCCAAGGCTGCATACTCACGGTACCTGATATTCAGCTGGGAATGACTACAACAGTAAATAAACACAAGACATATATATACTCTATTAGCCACAACACAACCAGGCTTATATTTAATATGCCACAAATTAATCCTGCATAATAACACCTGCGTGTTTGTTATGCTAGCTCCTAGCTCCTCTGCTAGCTCCTAGCTCCATAGAACACGCCAATACAATTCAAACACCCGATCAACACACACAATCACTCAGCCCAAAAGACCGTTCACCTAACCCAAGGTTCATAAAGCTTATATATTTTTAAAAAGTTACGTACGTGACGCGCACTTACGGTACGGTACGTGTTATGCTAGCTCCTAGCTCCTCTGCTAGCTCCTAGCTCCATAGAACACGCCAATACAATTCAAACACATGATCAACACACACAATCACTCAGCCCAAAAGACCGTTCACCTAACCCAAGGTTCATAAAGCTTATATATTTTAAAAAAGTTACGTACATACGCAAAAAAAAGCCAAAGCTGCATACTCACAGTAGCACGTCTGCGTCTTTGTCATCCAAATCAAAGTAATCCTGGTAAGAGTCTGTGTTGTCCCAGTTCTCTACAGGCGTCTGTGTATCCAAATCAAAAGTCCTCCTGGTTAGAGTCTCTGTTATCCGAGTTCTTCCATCTTGACTGCATCTTTCGGGAATGTAAACAAAGAAGCGCCGGCTGTGTACTGTTGTGGCTGACTACGTTCGAAAAATACGTCCATTTCGCACCGACAACTTTCTTCTTTGCTTGCTTGGCTTCCTTCTCCATAATGCAATGAACATGATTGAAACAGATTCACGAACACAGATGTCCAGAATACTGTGGAATTATGAAATGAAAACAGAGCTTTTTCGTACCGGCTTCAATGTGGAAGGCATACCCGTGTTCGTCGGGCTACGTCACGCGCATACGTCATCCTCAGAGGCGTTTCGAACCGGAAGTTTAGCGGCAAATTTAAAATGTCACTTTATAAGTTAACCCGGCCGTATTGGCATGTGTTATAATGTTAAGATTTCATCATTGATATATAAACTATCAGACTGCGTGGTCGGTAGTAGTGGGTTTCAGTAGGCCTTTAAGTGGAACAGTATTGACAGTCAAAGTTGCATCAGAGGTGAGAGATGACATAAGATGTGTAAGTGAGACAGTATTGACGGTCAAAGTTGCATCAGATGTGAGAGATGACATAAGATGTGTAAGTGGGACAGTATTGACAGTCAAAGTTGCATCAGATGTGAGAGATGACATCAGATGTGTAAGTGGGACAGTATTGACAATCAAAGTTGCATCAGATGTGAGAGATGACATCAGATGTGTAAGTGGGACAGTATTGACAGTCAAAGTTGCATCAGATGTGAGAGATGACATCAGATGTGTAAGTGGGACAGTATTGACAGTCAAAGTTGCATCAGATGTGAGAGATGACATCAGATGTGTAAGTGGGACAGTATTGACAGTCAAAGTTGCATCAGATGTGAGAGATGACATCAGATGTGTAAGTGGGACAGTATTGACAGTCAAAGTTGCATCAGATGTGAGAGATGACATCAGATGTGTAAGTGGGACAGTATTGACAGTCAAAGTTGCATCAGATGTGAGAGATGACATCAGATGTGTAAGTGGGACAGTATTGACAGTCAAAGTTGCATCAGAGGTGAGAGATGACAGATGTGTAAGTGGGACAGTATTGACATTCAAAGTTGCATCAGAGGTGAGAGATGACATCAGATGTGAAAGTGGGACAGTATTGACAGTCAAAGTTGCATCAGAGGTGAGAGATGACATCAGATGTGTAAGTGGGACAGTATTGAGAGTCAAAGTTGCATCAGATGTGAGAGATGACATCAGATGTGAAAGTGGGACAGTATTGACAGTCAAAGTTGCATCAGATGTGAGATGACATCAGATGAGAAAGTGGGACAGTATTGACAGTCAAAGTTGCATCAGATGTGAGAGATGACAGATGTGTAAGTGGGACAGTATTGACAGTCAAAGTTGCATCAGATGTGAGAGATGACATCAGATGTGTAAGTAGGACAGTATTGACAGTCAAAGTTGCATCAGATGTGAGAGATGACATCAAATGTGTAAGTGGGACAGTATTGACAGTCAAAGTTGCATCAGATGTGAGAGATGACATCAGGGGCCGTACTTATCAAGCTTCTTAGAATTACTCCTAAGAAGTCTGCTAAGAGTTGACTTAAGAGTAAATACATTCTTCGCTGAAAGCTGCACTTAAAAGTTAGTTATCAAGCGTCTTACTCACACTTTCAGCGAAGTGTAGGACTGAATCTTAAGTGTCACACTCAGAGCTGAATTACGACATTACTATGTGCCGTAAACGGAATTTTAGGTGACGTAATTTCTGTGTCCATAGAAATGACCAATCACGGAAGGGAATCCCTTGTCTAAGAATGAAGAAATATCTTGGAAATATTTAAGTGGACAATGGGAGTGTATATTTTGACAATAAACTACAAAATAATACAAAACAAACTAGTCCCCGCCGGCACTCACGCTACCGCTCCCTCTCTTCTATCGCCCACACACTCACTGACGTCACTCACCTCACGGCCACACACATACGCTACTGTCATAACATTTTCTTTCCAATTCATTAATTAGGCAACTAATTTTAAACTGGTGTGGGTGGCTCTATATATACTAGCCCACTGCAGACACATGCAGAAATCAACAAGGAATCGAAAAGTATTAAATCTGTGACAAAAATAATATCCGCTCTGTCTAAACGATACCGTTTGATCAGCTGCTCGTCATAAAAACAAAACAAAACATTGTTCCGTTCCCTGAACGTTCGCGCACGTCTCTCTCGCCTCAGTGCCATCCCCTGCTGGCAACTCCTAACCACTTAAGACACCTCTGAAGGTCTCTTAAATATCGTGGGGAGTAGGAGTGATTCTTAGACTTAAGAACGTTGATAAAAAGCTTTTATTCTTAAGTTTGAGAGTAGGACTAAATTTCGCAAATTCTCAGGACTTAAGTGTAAAATGGCACTCTAAGAAGCTTGATAAGTACGGCCCCAGATGTGTAAGTGGGACAGTATTGACAGTCAAAGTTGCATCAGATGTGAGAGATGACATCAGGGGGTCAAATGCAGAGGACAATTTTCACCACATCTAGTGTGTGTGTGACAATCATTGGTACTTTAATCTTTAAACTTTATAAGAGAACATTGTATATTATAAGGGAACATTGTATCTTATAATGGAACATTCTATCTTGTTAGGAAACATTATATCTTATAAGGAAACATTATATCTTATAAGGGAACATTGTATTTTATAAGGGAACATTGTGTCTTATAAGGGACCAAGGCAAAGCGCTGTGTGCCATCTTGCGCTTTCCCGGGCCAGGGAAACGCCAGGGCCGGTGCTCAGTGGAAGCAGTGAGCACGGGCAGAGCGGATAAGCTGCTGTTTGTCCCCGACGGCATGCCGGGCCGCCCCTGGCTGGTGGACTCCGGTGCCCAGCGGTGAAGGGTGGCTGGCGTAGGTGGAGCTAAGTTGGCTTCAATGGCGTCGTTAGCAACAGCATTGTTAAGCTTCGCCAGGCTGGAAAGCATTAACCGTGTAGTTACATGTCCATGGTTTAATAGTATTGTTGATTTTCTGTCTATCCTTCCAGTCAGGGGCTTATTTCTTTTGTTTCTATCTGCAGTTAAGCCCGATGCTATCACGTTAGCTCCGTAGCTAAAGTGCCTCGCCGATGTATTGTCGTGGAGATGAAAGTCACTGTGAATGTCCATTTCGCATTCTCGACTCTCATTTTCAAGAGGATATAGTATCCGAGGTGGTTTAAAATACAAATCCGTGATCCACAATAGAAAAAGGAGAAAGTGTGGAATCCAATGAGCCAGCGTGTACCTAAGTTACGGTCAGAGCGAAAAAAAGATACGTCCTGCACTGCACTCTAGTCCTTCACTCTCACGTTCCTCATCCACAAATCTTTCATCGTCGCTCAAAATAATGGGGTAATCGTCGCTTTCTCGGTCTGAATCGCTCTCGCTGCTGGTGTAAACAATGGGGAAATGTGAGGAGCCCTTCAACCTGCGACGTCACGCTACTTCCGGTACAGGCAAGGCTTTTTTTTTATCAGCGACCAAAAGTTGCGAACTTTATCGTCGATGTTCTCTACTAAATCCTTTCAGCAAAAATATGTCAATATCGCGAAATGATCAAATATGACACATAGAATGGATCTGCTATCCTCGTTTAAATAAAAAAAATTCATCTCAGTAGGCCTTTAAAGGTAAAGCCGTGTGCTTAATTTGTGGTACACAAGTTGCTGTGTTTAAAGAATATAGTGTAACGACCTGCTGAAGTTGATGTTGTGTTCTTGAGGAAATGAGGAGTGAGGATAGACTTGTGTGTGGAAAGAACGAGATAAGTTGAGCTGTGTTAGTATAGGTTGCTCAATAAAAGTTTAAAATGAGCGTCAGACCTGGTGTGCACTTCTTTTGGACATAACAATTGGTGTCAGAAGTAAAACTTTGCGCATACTGCCGCTGCTTGTGTGCGCATACTGCTACGTCATCGGGAGGTACGTGCCACGATGTTTCCTGGCGACTTTGTCAAGATTGAACGGGAGGGGATGTCTGTGTGAATCCCGGACGTGAGGAGCTCACCGCAAAGAAAGAGAGAGGGTGGAAGGAGAGAGGCAGCGTCTACAGCTGCAGCGCACGCTGCTTGGCATGGGGGGAATTCCGCCCTCAATGCAGATGTGGTGGAATTTCTGACCTTTGGACTGTGTTTCGTGTCTGTTGGGGGTGTCTGCTCATTTCGTTTCTCTTCTGTTCTGTGCTGTTGAGTGGACCGGGTGTGGGGCGGGGTTGGGTGTGGGGTCGTGCCGGCCTGTCTGCAGGATGTTTGGTTGTCTGGCTGTGGCTGGGGGATTCGGGTTTGTTGTGGGGCAGGCGGGTCGAGGCGGCGGGGCCGTGGCGCGCAGGGGGGCGGGTTGACGCGCGGGGAGGCAGATGGGGGTCGCCGGGGGACCGGGACTCGGGAGAGATTGCTTTTTTGTGTGTCCTCTGGAGGACGTCTGTTTGTTTGCAGGGACAAAACAATCCAACTTATGCATTTTTGACTATGGGTAAATAAACTGTTTTGTACTAAACTCACTTTTGTTGCTGTTTAAGCTTCGGACAATCCACTACACAGACTCCCAGGTTTGATGGCAAGACGAACTGGGCATTTCATCCCACTTCTGACACCAATTGTAGCGTCCAGAAGAAGTGCACACCAAGTCTGACGCTCTTTTTAAACTTTTTTGGAGCAACCTATACTAACACAGCTCAACTTATCTCGTTCCTTCCACACGCACGTCCATCCTCACTCCTCATTTCCGCAACAGCAATGCTTACTCCTTCTTCGCCAATCACCTTACAGGCGTGCTACGTTCACGACAAAGAGGATGCAGGATAAAGTGACAGAAATTGACATTTTTGCATTGTATTATACATCAGGAAGTGTTGTGTAAGAAAGTGTTAAAAATAAAAACCATCAAAAGCCATCTGCTTTTGTATAAAGAGAAGTTCGGTTAAATGAAAATATTATTATTATTATTATTTATCTTACGGTATATCAAAAATAATTTGAGCAAAATTTAAGTGAAATATTGTCGGTGTGGCCCTCCAGCAGTGCTCAGGTTGCTCATGCGGCCCCCGTTAAAAATTAATTGCCCACCCCTGCTATAGGGGGACATTGTATCTTATCAGGGAAAATTGTATCATATCAGGGAACATTGTATCTTATAATGAAACATTGTATCTTATCAGGGAACATTGTATCTTATTAGGGAACATTGTCTCTTGTCAGGGAACAGTATATCTTATGAGGGAATATTGTATCGTATAAGGGAACATTGTATCTTATTAGGGAACATTGTATCTTAATAGGGAACATTGTATCTTGTTAGGGAACATTGTATCTTATCAGGCAACATTGTATCTTATTAGGGAACATTGTATCTCATAACGGAACATTATATCTTATAAGGGAACATTGTGTCTTGTCAGGGAACACTGTGTCTCATTAGGTAACATTGTATCTGATAAGGGAACATTGTATCTTATTTTAATTTCCCCTCGGGGATTAATAAAGTATTTCTAAATCTGATTCCGATAATGGAACAGTGTATCTTATTAGGGAACATTGTATCTTGTTAGGGAACATTGTATCTTATAAGGGAACAATGTATCTTACAAGGGAACATTGTCTCCTTTCAGGGAACACTGTATCTTGTAAAGGGAACATTGTAATTTATTAGGGAACATTGTATCTAATAAGGGAACATTGTATCTTATCAGGGAACAGTGTATCTAATAAGGGAACATTGTATCTTATCAGGGAACATTGTATCTTATCAGGAAACAATGTACAGTATCTTATACGAGAACATTGTCTCTTTTCAGGGAACACTGTATCTTATAAGGAAACATTGTAATTTATTAGGGAACATTATATCTAATAAGGGAACATTGTATCTTATCAGGGAACATTGTATCTTATAAGGGAACATTGCATCTTATGCTGAAGATGCTCACCATCCATCCTACAAGAGATGTGTTTCAGTGTGTGTGTGTGTGTGTGTGTGTGTGTGTGTGTGTGTGTGTGTGTGTGTGTGTGTGTGTGTGTGTGTGTGTGTGTGTGTGTGTGTGTGTGTGTGTGTGTGTGTGTGTGTGTGTGTGTGTGTGTGTGTGTGTGTGTGTGACAGGTGTCGGCCTTGCAGCAGCCGTCCTTTCCTTCTGGCTGAACATTTACTACATTGTGATTATTTCCTGGGCCATTTACTACCTGTACAACTCCTTCACTGCCGTAAGTACACAAGAGTACACAAGAGTACACGTAAAAAAGGTAAAAGTTTGTTTTTGTGCACGCAGGAACTTCCATGGAGTTCTTGCAACAACCCGTGGAACACCGACAAGTGCTACACCAACTATTCCATCACAGACACCACTAACCTCACCAGTGCCGTGTTGGAGTTCTGGGAGTAAGACCATGCCGACTGAAAAAAGTCCATGAGGACCATGTGTGTCTAAGAGTTCTCGCTCTGGTTTGTAGGCGCAACATGCATGAAATGACCGATGGCTTGGAAAAACCAGGCCAGATTCGAGTGCCGCTCGCAATAACCTTGGCCATCGCCTGGGTTCTGGTCTACTTCTGCATCTGGAAAGGTGTGGGCTGGACGGGCAAGGTGAGACTTTGTCCACGTTGGCATGTTTGAAAGAGGAGTGCATTATTGATCTGGTATCGGCTCCATCCATGACTTAAAGGCCTACTGAAATGCGATTTTCTTATTTAAACGGGGATAGCAGGTCCATTCTATGTGTCATACTTGATCATTTCGCGATATTGCCATATTTTTGCTGAAAGGATTTAGTAGAGAACATGGACGATAAAGTTCGCAACTTTTGGTCGCTGATAAAAGCGACGATTTCCCCATTAATTTGAGCGAGGATGAAAGATTCGTGGATGAGGAAAGTGAGAGTGAAGGACTAGAGGGCATGCCACAAATTAATCCCGCATAACAAACACCTCCCCCCTCCCGTCCATATAACCCGCCAATACAACTCAAACACCCGCACAACACACTCAATCCCACAGCCCAAAGTACCGTTCACCTCCCCAAAATTCATACAGCACATATATTTCCCCAAAGTTACGTACGTGACATGCACATAGCGGCACGCACGTACGGGCAAGCGATCAAATGTTTGGAAGCCGCAGCTGCGTACTCACGGTACCGCGTCTGCGCATCCAACTCAAAGTCCTCCTGGTAAGAGTCTCTGTTGTCCCAGTTCTCCACAGGCCAATGGTAAGGCATGACTGTCACCTTTCGGGAATGTAAACAATGAAACACCGGCTACGTGTTTGTGTTGCTGCAGCCGGCCGCTAATACACCGCTTCCCACCTACAGCTTTCTTCTTTGCTGTCTCCATTGTTCATTGAACAAATTGCAAAAGATTCACCAACACAGATGTCCAGAATACTGTGGAATTTTGCGATGAAAACAGACGACTTAATAGCTGGCCACAATGCTGTCCCAAAATGTCCTCTACAATCCGTGACGTCACGCGCAGGCCTCATCATACCGAGACGTTTTCAGCAGGATATTTCGCGGGAAATTTAAAATTGCACTTTAGTAATCTAACCCGGCCGTATTGGCATGTGTTGCAATGTTAATTTCATCATTTATATATAAACTCTCAGACTGCGTGGTCGGTAGTAGTGGGTTTCAGTAGGCCTTTAAACTTCAGTCGGCTTCCTCACCATGGATTTCAAAATAAGAGACGGTCTCTGCTAATCAAACCCTGGTCTGATTCCAAGCTTTCTGCGTGTGGTTCCCAAGGCTGGATTGGTAGGTTGGGCTGACAGTTCATGTCACGTGACTGACAGTTCATGTCATGTGACCGCGGCCAATACCATTAGGCCTGGTCACAGAAATGCAGATTTCCTCTGCACGTCTTGCAAAGAAATGTTTTGCAGGGCGTCATGATTGGCTCTTGTCCTGAACACATCCACAGTACGCATGGACGACATTGATAGATTGATCCATTAATTGATTGATTGATTGACTGATTGTAGGGAAAATAAGTGCTTTACTTTTGCATAATTTTCATTCTGTGTCATTTTCAGAAGAATAATGTTGCCTCGTTAATTTCCATGAGTGAAGTAACAAACATGACCATCAACTTCCAGTTCAGAACACAATCTAGTTCAGACTAAATCATCACTGCAGGTTGCAGCCATTCTGTCTCTCTACTGCGTTTAATGATGAGTCAACAAGAAATTGATTATTATGTCACTGAATGAATCTTTTTGTAATTTTTGGCTTTCATCAAACTTCTCAGGTGGTGTACTTCTCGGCTACTTACCCTTACTTCATGCTCTTCATCCTCTTCATCCGCGGAGTCACCCTCCCTGGTGCCAGAGAAGGAATTATCTTCTACATCACGCCTGACTTTGAAAAACTGAAAGAATCGGAGGTAACGAGTTCAGACTATGAGAACACAACCAGTGTTGCTCTCGCAGTCTAGATGTTTGTGCTCCTCTTGTCAGGTGTGGCTGGACGCAGCAACGCAGATCTTTTTTTCCTATGGACTGGGATTGGGCTCACTTATAGCTCTAGGCAGCTACAACCCCTTCAATAATAATGTTTACAGGTGAGAACCTACCCACAAATGTCAGCTGCAACCGGTTCAATAATAACATTTACAGGTAAGAACCTACCCACATATGTCAGCTACAACTTTCAATAATAACGTTTACAGGTAAGAACCTACCCACAAATGTCAGCTACAACTCTCAGCTGAATCAAAGTAAAGTCAGAATATTACCAAGAACACCTTGACTCTCAGCTGAATCAAAGTAAAGTCCAAATATGACCGAGAACACCTTGACTCTCAGCTGAATCAAAGTAGTCCGACTATGACCAAGAACACCTTGACTCTCAGCTGAATCAAAGTAAAGTCCAAATATGACCGAGAACACCTTGACTCTCAGCTGAATCAAAGTAAAGTCCGACTATGACCAAGAACACCTTGACTCTCAGCTGAATCAAAGTAAAGTCCGACTGTGACCAAAAACACCTTAACTCTTAGCTTAATCGATGTAAAGTCAGACTATGACCAAGGATACCTTGACTCTCAGCTGAATACAAGTAAAGTCCAACAATGACCAAGAACACCTTAACTCTCAGCTGAATCGATGTAAAGTCTGACTATGACCAAGAACACCTTGACTCTCAGCTGAATACAAGTAAAGTCCTAAAAAGACCAAGAACACCTAGACTCTCAGCTGAATCGATGTAAAGTCCGACTATGACCAAGAACACCTTGACTCTCAGCTGAATACAAGTAAAGTCCTAAAAAGACCAAG
The DNA here is from genome assembly GCF_033978785.1 of Entelurus aequoreus. Classification (NCBI taxonomy): domain Eukaryota; kingdom Metazoa; phylum Chordata; class Actinopteri; order Syngnathiformes; family Syngnathidae; genus Entelurus; species Entelurus aequoreus. Next base: position 16,706,585 of record NC_084737.1, read on the forward strand.
AACACCTAGACTCTCAGCTGAATCGATGTAAAGTCCGACTATGACCAAGAACACCTTGACTCACAGCTGAATCATTGTAAAGTCAGACTATGACCAAGAACACCTTGACTTAGCTCAATCAAAGTAAAGTCCGACTATTACCAAGAACACCTTGACTCTCAGCTGAATCAAAGTAAAGTCTGACTATGACCAAGAACACCTTGACTCAGAGCTGAATCAAAGTAAAGTCCGACTATGACCAAGAACACCTTGACTCTCAGCTGAATCAAAGTAAAGTCCGACCGACAATGACCAAGAACACCTTGACTCAGAGCTGAATCAAAGTAAAGTCTGACTATGACCAAGAACACCTTGACTCAGAGCTGAATCAAAAAAAAGTCTGACTATGACCAAGAACACCTTGACTCTCAGCTGAATCAAAGTAAAGTCTGACTATTACCAAGAACACGTTGACTCACAGCTGAATCAAAGTAAAGTCCGACTATGACCAAGAACACCTTGACTCTCAGCTGAATCAAAGTAAAGTCAGACTGTGACCAAAAACACCTTAACTCTCAGCTGAATCGATTTAAAGTCCGACTATGACCAAGAACACCTTGACTCTCAGCTGAATACAAGTAAAGTCCAACAATGACCAAGAACACCTTGACTCTCAGCTGAATCGATGTAAAGTCCGACTATGACCAAGAACACCTTGACTCTCAGCTGAATACAAGTAAAGTCCAACAATGACCAAGAACACCTTGACTCTCAGCTGAATCGATGTAAAGTCCGACTATGACCAAGAACAGCTTGACTCTCAGCTGAATCAAAGTAAAGTCTGACCGACAATGACCAACAACAACTTTACTCACAGCTGAATCAAAGTAAAGTCCGACAATGACCAAGAACCCCTTGACTCTCAGCTGAATCAAAGTAAAGTCCGACTATTACCAAGAACACCTTGACTCACAGCTGAATCAAAGTAAAGTCCGACTATTACCAAGAACACCTTGACTCACAGCTGAATCAAAGTAAAGTCTGACCGACAATGACCAACAACACCTTTACTCGCAGCTGAATCAAAGTAAAGTCCGACAATGACCAAGAACACCTTGACTCTCAGCTGAATCAAAATAAAGTCAGACTGTGACCAAAAACACCTTAACTCTTAGCTTAATCGAAGTAAAGTCCGACTATTACCAAGAACACCTTGACTCACAGCTGAATCAAAGTAAAGTCCGACAATGACCAAGAACACCTTGACTCTCAGCTGAATCAAAGTAAAGTCCGACTATGACCAAGAACACCTTGACTCTCAGCTGAATCAAAGTAAAGTCGGACAATGACCAAGAACACCTTAACTCTTAGCTTAATCATTGTAAAGTCCGACTATGACCAAGAACACCTTGACTCTCAGCTGAATACAAGTAAAGTCCAACAATGACCAAGAACACCTTGACTCTCAGCTGAATCGATGTAAAGTCAGACTATGACCAAGAACAGCTTGACTCTCAGCTGAATCAAAGTAAAGTCTAACCGACAATGACCAACAACAACTTTACTCACAGCTGAATCAAAGTGAAGTCCGACAATTACCAAGAACACCTTGACTCTCAGCTGAATCAAAGTAAAGTCCGATTATTACCAAGAACACCTTGACTCACAGCTGAATCAAAGTAAAGTCGGACAATGACCAAGAACACCTTGACTCTCAGCTGAATCAAAGTAAAGTCCGGCAATGACCAAGAACACCTTGACTCTCAGCTGAATCAAAGTAAAGTCCGGCAATGACCAAGAACACCTTGACTCTCAGCTGAATCAAAGTAAAGTCTGACCGACAATGACCAACAACACCTTTACTCACAGCTGAATCTAAGTAAAGTCTGACCGACAATGACCAACAACACCTTTACTCACAGCTGAATCAAAGTAAAGTCGGACAATGACCAAGAACACCTTGACTCTCAGCTGAATCAAAGTAAAGTCCGACTATTACCAAGAACATGTTGACTCTCAGTGTGTGTACTGAAGGACACCAAAGAGGATCGTGTGTGTTTTGGAAACAATCTGTACCCTCCAGTTTCACTTGTTCATGGTCCTCATCCCAGCCAGTCTGAACTGGACATATGTTTCTTTCCTCAGGGACTCCATCATCGTGTGCTGCATCAATTCCTGCACCAGCATGTTTGCTGGCCTTGTCATCTTTTCCATCGTTGGCTTCATGGCGCACGTGACCAAGAAAAACATTGCGGACGTAGCAGCTTCAGGTAACCTGGGCTCCCAGGTCAGAACTGCTCTTCTCATCGCTTCTGATGTGCTTTTACCCTTTCCTCCCCAGGTCCTGGTCTAGCGTTTCTGGCCTACCCAGAAGCCGTGACCCAGTTGCCCGTGTCTCCACTGTGGGCCATTCTCTTCTTCTCCATGCTCCTCATGCTGGGGATCGACAGCCAGGTAAAGGCTCAAGGGCTGACCTAAATATTGCAACGCAGGTACAACATGTCGCCCCCTGCTGGCCGCACGACAAGATGGCAATTTGCTTTTGGTGGACAGATAGTGCCCACTTTGTGACTTTGGCTGTCAAAGATGTTTAATGCAACATGATCACCTGTAAGTTCCTGCAGGTCTGAGATCATCCATGGCTATCATATTTTGTTATATTACTCATAGCTTTCATATGTTGTTATATTACTCATAACTTTCATATTTGCTAGTATCACTCATACTTTCATATTTTGTTATATTACTCATAACTTTCATATTTTGTTATGTTACTCATAACTTTCGTATTTTGTGGTATTACTCATAAATAAATGATAAATGGGTTATACTTGTATAGCGCTTTTCTACCTTTAAGGTGCTCAAAGCGCTTTGACAGTATTTCCACATTCACCCATTCACACACACATTCACACACTGATGGCGGGAGCTGCCATGCAAGGCGCTAACCAGCAGCCATCAGGAGCAAGGGTGAAGTGACTTGCCCAAGGACACAACGGACGTGACTAGGATGGTAGAAGGTGGGGATTGAACCCCAGTAACCAGCAACCCTCCGATTGCTGGCACGGCCACTCTACCAACTTCGCCACGCCGCCCCCTACTCATAACTTTCATATGTTGTTATTTTACTCAAACCTTTCATATTTTGTAGTATTACTCATAACTTTCATATTTTGTGATCTTACTCATAACTTTCATATGTTGTGGTATTACTCATAACTTTCATATTGTGTTATATTACGCTTAACTTTCATATTTTGTGTTTACTCATAACTTTCATATTTTGTGATATTACTCATAACTTTCATATTTTGTTATGTTACTTATAACTTTCATATTTTGTGATATTACTCATAACTTTCATATTTTGTTATGTTACTTATAACTTTCATATTTTGTGGTATTACTCATAACTTTTATATTTTGTGGTATTACTCATAACTTTCATATTTTGTTATATTATTAATAACTTCCATATATTATTATATTACTCATAACTTTAATATTTTGCGATATTATTCATAACTTTCATACTTTTTATATTACTCATAACGTTCATATTTTGTGATATTACTCATAGCTTTTATATGTTGTGATATTACTCATAACCTTCATATTTTGTGAAATTATTCATAACTTTCATATTTTGTTATATTACTCATAACGTTCATACTATGTGATATTACTCATAACTTTCATATTTTGTTATATTACTCATAACTTTCATATTTTGTTATATTACTCATAACTTTCATATTTTGTGATATTACTCATAGCTTTTATATGTTGTGATATTACTCATAACCTTCATATTTTGTTATTTTACTCATAACTTTCATATTTTGTTATACTACTCATAACTTTTATATTTGTTATGCTGCTCATAACTTTCATATTTTGTAGTATTACTCAAAACGTTCATATTTTGTTATACTACTCATAACTTACACTATTATAAACATTTAGACTATTTTACACATATACACTATTAAACACGTATACACGATTATACGTTACTGTTACACATTATATACACAATTATATATAGTGTGTATGTTTATAATAGTGTATAGATGTATAATAGTGAGTATTATATATATGTATATATATGTATATATATATATATATATATATATATATATATATATATATATATATATATATATATATATATATATACACACACATATGTATATATATATGTATATATATATATATATATATATATATATATATATACACACACATATGTATATATATATGTATATATATATATATATATATATATATATATATATATATATATATATATATATATATATATATATATATATATATATTATACACACTATTATACACGTAAACACTATCATAAAACAGAACAGAAAGTGAAGGTGCCATAATACAAGGAATGCAACAGGAAGTAGAAACAAAATCGGAGTACCAGGACAGGAAATGATAGAAAACCCAGAAAAATAGCGAACCAAATCAAAAGTGTCAAGTGGGGTCTCATAACGGACTCCAGAAGTTATTAAGCAATCCCAGACATCAATTAAAGTCCAAAAACAAGGGGGGGCAGATGGAGGGTCACTAAACATGCACCCCAACCATGACGAGACAGAGGGTTAGCCACCAAGTCCAGGCCATGAGTCCCCACAGGCAGCGGACACGCTGTGGGTGGCGTGCCGCTGCAGCGGGCGTAAGAGGAGGTGACTGAGCCCTGGATGGAAGCTCCATAATTGTGGGGGACTACACCCAGGTCCTGGGTATTGCTGCTGTTGGTGTAGAGGGCATCTATGAAATGGCCAAATCTGTGGCTGACGAGGAGGAAGACAAGAGTGAGACGTGCGCTCTGGCACTCAAGGAGTCTTGCACAATGGTCTTGGGTGCCGCTGCTGTTGGCGAGAAGGATAAGCGCCAAACCAGCTCTTCTGCATCTAGAGGTCATCAGCCTGGACTGTGGAGAGAAGCGGGGCTGTCGTCTCGAGTGGATTTGTCAGAAGAGACCGTCAGAGACTGACATCACCCTCGAGCGGACTCGCCGGGACAAGAAATAATGGTGGCAGCATTGTGGGTGATTTCACCGAATAAAGAAAGAGCCATATCCCCCCATCGCCTTTGAACCTCAAGAGACGACTTCAACATAACGCCAAAAGTGCAGGGAAGGAGCTGGAGGGTCTCAAGTTCCGCCAACTACGGCCGCCCTGCCAGAACAGATGTCAGGGATGGGTAGGAGGGAGCTTGGAGAAGGGCTGAGGAACCAGTCCACGCAGCCACCAAGCCAGGGAGCTTGTCCATCTTTTCTGTCTTGCCTCTGGTGAGGGCGGTCACATTTTTTTGTCCTCCCGTCTTTTCCTTGCTTGCACTCTTTTGTCTTGTCTTTTCTAAACTTTTTTTTTTTGAAGCCTCTTTCTTTGCGCTGTCCTCCAAATCTAAACATCAGACATGGAATTGATTAGCTGGAGTCTCGACTCAATTGACAAAATCTTTTCGATGAGGAAAAGAGGTTCTGGGGGAGGTTCTGGGGAGCCTGGCTGCCCTGATGGAACCATTGCTGCGGGGTACATGAGAGATTCCTGGGACAAATGGAGAATCATGTGCCTCTCAGTCCTTTCCATCGAGGACATGGAAGACATCTACCTATTTGGAACCATGATCGCGTGGCACCTGCTGATTGAGCTTGGCATTGCTCTGGTGTATCGTAAAATTCGTAAGACGATGGCAGCCACTCAAGGAGCCCAAAGGCTGTTCGTCGCAATGGACGGATTGTGGGGAACACAGTCTGAGGCGATTTCTGAACTGAATCGCAAGATGGATCACATCATGGAGAAGCTTGCTGTAAAGGAAAATTTGGATATGAGAGCAGCCAGCATGGACGAATAGAACAGGCAAGGCATTGTATTGTCTGCTCGAGAAAAAACAAAAATCCTTATCTACGATTTGACTCCCCCGAATGGCCTTGAGGACAAGAACAGGTAATCATCCCCTGAGGAATTTCAGAGATGGACGCTTTTGACCTCCCTCCTTCCTCAACGACACCTGGAAGTCAAACTTTGCTTGCATTGCATGCAGAACGACCCTGGGCTTATGAACACAACTCCACCACACCCAAAGACAATGGGCAGATACACAAATACACTCCCCACTCCTACCCCACGCCTTCACCACTGCTTAATTCCCCTTCGGGGTGATGGACGGCTGAGTAGCGCTTTATAGCAGCAAGCCGGCCTCCAGGGTCCCAACTCCCCCCCCCCTCCCCCCCCCCTCTGTTGCGAGTTGTTGTGATTATATATAACATGTTTATGTGTGCTATGGCAAATGAGGTTTTTTCCCTTGGACTCAGTCTGGACCCCCTCCCGAGGGTCCAGCCTTTGACTGATATTTTTTACTCTTCCCCCCTTTCCCAATATCACCTTTCTCCCATATTTTTTAAGGAGCGCGGTAAGTGGCTGATCCGTTGGCGGTCCCGTCTTGTCTCCCTCTAACGTATGTCTGCTCTTAGTGGGACCGTGCCGAAAATGTAATTTCAGTTCTTATGTGTCTTGTGCATGTTAAAGAATGGACAATAATAAAGCATCCTGAATCCTGATAATGATGGCCCGCTCTGTATCAAGGCCCTCTTGACAAACAGCTCGAATAACACTTCTCAACCAGCTATTGCAAGAAATTTAGGGATTTCACCATCTACGGTCCGTAATATCTTCAAAAGGTTCAGAGAATCTGGAGAAATCACTGCAAATAAGCGGCAAGGCTGAAAACCAACATTGAATGCCCGTGACCTTCGATCCCTCAGGCGGTACTGCATCAAAAAGCGACATCAGTGTGTAAAGGATATCACCACATGGGTTCAGGAACACTTCAAAAAACCACTGTCAGTAACTACAAATGGTCGCTACATCTGTAAGTGCAAGTTAAAACTCTGCTATGAGTGCACATTTCAAATTGTTTTTGGAAACTGTGGACATCGAGTCCTCCGGAACAAAGAGGAAAAGAACCATCCGGATTGGTATAGGCGCAAAGTTAAAAAGCCAGGGTAACTGACACATTGGTGAAGGCACCATTAACGCTGAAAGGTACATACAGGTTTTGGAGCAACTAATGTTGCCATCCAAGCAACGTTATCATGGACGCCCCTGCTTATTTCAGCAAGACAATTCCAAGCCACGTGTAACAACGAGTGTGGCTTCATAGTAAAAGAGTGTACTAGACTGGCCTGCCTGTAGTCCAGGCCTGTCTCCCATTGAAAATGTGTGGTGCAATATGAATCCTAAAATACCACAACGGAGACCCTGGACTTAACTTAACTTAAGCTGTACATCAAGCAAGAATGGGAAAGAATTCCACCTGAACAGCTTCAAAAATGTGTCTCCTCAGTTCCCAAACGTTTACTGAGTGTTGTTAAAAGGAAAGGCCATGTAACACAGTGGTAAAAATGCCCCTGTGACAACTTTTTTGCAATGTGTTGCTGCCATTAAATTCTAAGTTAATGATTATTTGCCAAAAAAAAAAATTGTTTTTCTTTTGGAACATTAAATATCTTGTCTTTGCAGTCTATTCAATTGAATATAAGTTGAAAAGGATTTGCAAATCATTGTATTCTGCTTTTATTTACGAATTACACAATGTGCCAACTTCACTGGTTTTGGGGTTTGTAGAACCAAAATAGGAGCACCAGTAGAGGAATTGATCCAAAAAACAGGAAACTCGCGAACAAAGTCCAAACTGTCAAGTGTCCATTCATCCATCTTTTTTTGACCGTTTGTCCCTGGTTTCAGGAAATCAGTCCAAAAATATTGTTTGTGTGACAAACACAAGAGATGACTCAAAGCAAGCCTCCTGGAAAGGTTCAAATATCCATTTTCCGCGATCACTGTAAAGTATACAAAGAAGGCATAACGAGTTATTGGAAGAGTCATAGAAGTAAATAATGTTTATTATGGGAAGAGTGATACAAAAAGCATGTTTAATTGTTGAAAAAGTTACGAAGTGATAATTACAAAAATGATCTTTTACGTTTGATTCTGCTTCAGTTCTGCACGGTCGAGGGCTTCATCACTGCTCTAGTGGATGAGTTCCCCAGAGTGCTTCGCGGCAGACGAGAGATCTTCATCGCCGTGGTCTGCCTGATCTCTTACGTGATCGGACTTTCCAACATCACGCAGGTAAGTCTTTGTCCCAGAGGTGTTCCGATACGATGTCAGGCTGAACACGTCGTCTGCCATCAGGGTGGGATCTACGTCTTCAAACTGTTCGACTACTACTCTGCAAGTGGAATGTGTTTGCTCTTCCTGGTCTTCTTCGAATGCATCTCCATATCATGGTGCTACGGTTTGTGTAGCTCTTTTCTTCGACTTACTTCCAACCAATGAAGTTGAGAAAGGAGAAACTTGACCCTGACGGTGGTAACCTCAGCGTCTTCATGCCTTGATGTTGTTCTTGTTGAACGTGTGAGGTAATCATGTTTGATGACGTGCAAAATTGAAGCAGATGGTTTTTTTTTGCGCGGCAGGTGTGAACAAGTTCTACAACAACATCGAGGAGATGATCGGCTACAAGCCTTGTCTGTGGTGGAAGTTGTGCTGGGTGGTGTTCACCCCTCTCATCGTCGGTGTGCGTGAGCTCAGTACACTTGACGTGAAAAATTAGGCAATGTAAAAAAATCCATATTTGCTGCCGGCGGCCTCGTCGGTCTGAGACGAGGTTGCCGCCAGTCGTTGGTGTCCCCATGCATCAAGTGTCTTGTGTCTCCCACAGGGCGTGTTCTTGTTCAGCGCCATACAAATGGTTCCTCTCACCATGGGAGACTACGTGTTTCCAGGCTGGGGTCAAGGAGTGGGCTGGCTTATGGCATTGTCCTCCATGGTGCTCATACCTGGATACATGATCTACATGTACCTCGGACTCAAGGGCACCTTTAAAGAGGTAAGAGAATTTGGGTGTCTGGTTCCCCTTAATCTTATATGACTGATTCTGTTTCCGACCCAGCGACTGAGGATAATGTTCCAGCCACCCGCAGTCGTCAGGCGGCCGCAGGAGAACGGTCCTGAGCAGCTGGTGGAAACCAACGCTGCCAACCTTTCCAGCCCTGCCAATCCAGCTCCTGCCAACCTCGCCAGTCCAAGCAGTCCGACTGCGGTCAACGTAACCAGCCCAGTAGCGCCGGCAAAACCCATTTCGACGCCTGCCGAGCCCGCCGCTGCAGCTGCTAGCCCTTTGAACTCGGCAACAAGTCCCACAATCGTGACCACCATCACTACCGCCGCTACCACCACTGCCAGCGCCAGCCCAGCCACTGTTACAGCCATCCCTGCCGTCCCCACCGCAACAACAGTCAGCCCGACCAGTCCTCCGCCAAACCCAGCTAACCCGACGGAGCCAGTTAACCCAGGAACTGTGACCGTTAACCTGACCAATGCCGAGGCCAACTTGTAGACAACCAAGAACCCCTCATGGAGCATGTAGACAAAAGAGAACATTAAAAGGACTTCCAAGATTTGAATTGATTCACCTACCTCCGAGGGCAATACGTGATCCAAACGCATTTCATTTTCCTGCCGACGATGTCTCGTTGTTGCTTTGCATTCCAAAAAGACTGTTAGTGTCCGTACATCTGATCTAAAAAAGCTGTAAAGATACTGTGTCATACTGTGAGAAAAAGAAAAAACTACTTAGACTAGAGATCTGTTGAATATCTTCATGAATCCAGTGTTTGAATATAGTAGAAGAAGAAAAGTGGGCGGTCTGATGGTGGATGTTTACTAGACCTCACACTTGTCTCCCTCCCACAACGCTGCTCTCTGGGAGACCACCATGGAGGTCAGGGCGCAGACCTGGAGCTCCTGAGAAGCACAAAGCCAAGAAGAAGTCCATGTTTAATCGGACGGAGGTCTTCGGTCCTGTCTGCTGGAACGGAGACTCTTTTTTTTCTTCCTTCCTTTTGCAGTAAAAAGAAAACTTTGTGTGATGGAAAAATTTGTAGAATTCTTTTTAGGACGTTTTATACTCTCTTCTTGATATGATGGGACCAAAATCACTAGGTAGACAAAGCAAAAAAAAAACTTGGTTGGCAGAAGCACAGCAGAGTAGCACGAAGTAGTAACAAAGTACAGGGTTAGATCCAGTCCGACATCCACTCAGTCCTGTTTACGTCCCGCATGCTCTCCTCAGGAACATCGGCGAAAAAAGTCTGAAACTCCGGACAAAAAATGAAAAATGAAACGGCCTTAAGCCAAAAGAGAAATTTCAAGCTTTGTACATGACTGGCAACAAAAAACACCAACAACTGGCAACAAAAACACCAACAACTGGCTACAAAAACACCAACAACTTTGTCTTTTCGTACGTGAATGGATCAATCCTCGCTTGATCAACACGTATTGATGAATATGTATCGATCAATCGTAGCTTGATTAACACGTATTGATGAATATATGCTGATCAATCTTAGCTTGATCGATACGTATACGAATAGGTATCGATCAGTCCTACCTTGATAAACACGTATTGATGAACACGTATCTATCAATCCTAGCTTGATTAACACGTATTGATAAATACAGTATGTGCTGATCTAGCTTGATCGATACGCATTGATGAATGTGTATTGATCAATCCTAGCTTCATAAACACATATTGATGAATACATATTGATCAGTTCTAGCTTGATGAACACCTATTGATGAATACGTATCAATCAATCCCAGCTTGATCAACACGTATTGATGAACACACGTTGATAAATATGTATTGATCAATCCTCGCTTGATCGAAACGTATTGATGAATATGTATCGATCAATCCTAGCTTCATCAACACGTATTGATGAACACATATTGAGGAATACGAGTTGATCAGCGAGGATTAATCAACGCGTATCGATGAATATGTATTGATCAACCCTAGATTGATGGATACGTATTGATCAACCCTAGATTGATGGATACGTATTGATCAACCCTAGATTGATCGATACGTATTGATGAATACGTATTGATCAACCCTAGATTGATGGATACGTATTGATGAATATGTATCGATCAATCCTAGCTTCATCAACATGTATTGATGAACACATATTGAGGAATACGAGTTGATCAGCGAGGATTAATCAACACGTATCGATGAATATGTATTGATCAACCCTCGCTTGATGAACACGTATTGATCAACCCTAGATTGATGAATACGTATTGATCAACCCTAGATTGATGGATACGTATCCATCAACCCTAGATTGATCGATACGGATTGATGAACACATGTTGATCAAGCTACGTCTGATCACCACGGATTGATTATGTATGTAGACGTAGACGTGCGGGCCAATCAGCAAGCTGCCTGTTTGTGTTTGTGTTGTGGTTGCGTTGCCCGTGCTTTGATTGGCCAGACGTTAGCAAGGTTGTCAGCACGACGCCAGGCAGCTAGCGGCGGAGAAGCGGCGGGTCCGAGCGCGAGGCGAGCGAGCAGAGATGTTTATGTCCTGTGAATTTGTATTCTTTGTAGAAAGTGACTCAAGCACAGTTTTCTCTGGAACTTTGTCGTAAACGTGTGAAACATGTACGTGTAAATGTGTGTAACATGGAAGTTCATGTCTCAATGTTGCTGCAATAATCCTTTGGTCACACAAGCACACGTCTTGTAGAAGATGAAGGTGTCCGTTTTGTACATGTCCGACATGATGTAGACATGCTGTGTATTAATGGTGTCCATGATAAAGCACGATTGTTATGTTCTACTCAAGACTGAAGAAATAAACCACTTCGAGAAAATATGACAACAAAGTCTTTCAAGTAGCATTCCGACGGTTCGGTAAAACAAACTTATTGATCATGGATTTCTACTCCATAGGTGATCATGTTCGATCACGTTCATGCACAATAAGGTGTTCCATTAAAAATGAACAACTACGTGTACTCTTGACTTGTGTACTTTTCTTGGACTACTACAAGTGTGACGCAACCGAATAAGGAAAGGAAAGAAGATAAACGTAGGCTTCACTTTGTCTGATTGAGCACATGAAATTGGCTATAATATACATCATATATATGAAATAGGCTTTATTATACATCATATATATGAAATAGGCTATATTATACATCATATACGAAATAAGCTATATTATACATCATATATATGAAATAGGCTATATTATACATCATATACATGAAATAGGCTATATTATACATCATATATATGAAATAGGCTATATTATACATCATATACATGAAATAGGCTATATTATATATCATATATATGAAATAGGCTATATTATATATCATATATAGGAAATAGGCTATATTATACATCATATATATGTAATAGGCAATAATATACATCATATATCATATATATGAAATAGGCTAAGTTATACATCATATATCCTATATATGAAATTGGGGGGCGTGTCTGTGTTTACTAACAAGACATCATGGCGAAGCTGAAGTCGGGTTTCTTAAGATGGAGATATTCTCACTACTTTTCTTTCGTCGAGCACAAAGAAAATAACATTTTTGTTAAATGTAAGTTGTGTCTTGGATCAAAGATACTATCTACTGCAATTCAAATCTGATGAAACAGCTACAAAAGCAACATGCTTCGACGAAGCTAGAAAAGAGAGACACAGACTCCGATGCCACTTCACCTCCACCTAAGGATTTTAACGGAGGGACTGCTAGCCAGGACAACATTGATAGAGCCATTGCAGCGTATGTGCTAGAACAGTGGTCCCCAACCTTTTTGTAGATGCGGACCGGTCAACGCTTGAAAATGTGTCCCACGGATTGGGGGGCAGGGGGGTATGGTATTTTTTTAGTCATAAAGAAATACATTCATGGGTGCTTACGGACTGTATCCCTGCAGACTGTATTGATCTATATTGATACATAATGTAGGAACCAGAAATATTAATAACAGAAAGAAACAACCCTTTTGTCCGAATGAGTGTGAATGAGTGTAAATGGGGGAGGGAGGTTTTTTGGGTTGGTGCACTAATTGTAAGTGTATCTTGTGTTTTTATGTTGATTTAATATTAAAAAAAATAATAATAATAATAATAATTTTTTTTTTTATTTCTTGTGCGGCCCGGTACCAATCAATCCACGGACCGGTACCGGGCCGTGGCCCAGTGGTTGGGGACCACTGTGCTAGAAGACATGCAGGCTATTTCTACAGGGGAGTCACCCGATTTCAGGCAGCAAATTAGCATGATGCCGGTGTCAAACAGCAAATGGCATGGAAAACATTTTCCACGTACCTGGACAGTGAGTACATAAAAATGGAAAGCGAGCTAAGGAAAACTATCCAAACTCTGCCTCTGCTCATCATTCATCACGGAAGGTACAAACACTCTTGTCAATTCTCTTATATACTCTTTCATTCTAGACTTCTAGAGTGTTTGATTATCACATCACTCTAAATGTATAGACCAGAGGTCTCAAACACGCGGCCCGCGGGCCAATTGCGGCCCGCGAGACGTTATTTTGCGGCCCCCACCTTAATATGAAAGTTAAATGTTAGTGCGGCCCGCGAGTTTTAAATGAATGGCGCTTGACAGCGTTGTGTGCGGAGCTGAAGGAATCTACCAATCACGGTGTGGCGAGGGCGTGCCTTGATGGCACTGCTTTGATGGCACTGCCTTAAGTGTCCTCCAGAAACTGTCAACGCATCATCTTTTTCTCCATACAAACAGCTGCCGGCCCAGACACATGTAGTATGAGGCTTCTGTAGACACATGCAAGTTATTGCAAGACATACTTGAGGAACAGCCATACATGTCACACTGAGGGTGGTCATATTTTATTTTTTAACACTGTTACAAATATGCGCCACACTGTGAACCCACACCAAACAAGAATGACAAACACATTTCGGGAGAACATCCGCACCTAAACACAACATAAACACAACAGGACAAATACCCAGAATCCTTTGCAGCCCTAACTCTTCCGGGCTACAAAAACACCCCCTACCCCCAACCCCGTCTCCTCCCAACCCCGCCCACCTCAACCCCCCCACATACACCTCAACCCCCCCCTATCTCCCAAATTCGGAGGTCTCAAGGTTGGCAAGTATGCATTGACGTCACTTGCGTGATGCAAGCAGAGAAACATTTTGCCGCTTTTCCACGACACCCGTTCACGCTCTTCCTCCCTCCCTCCCTGCCTCCCTCGCTCGCCCGCCTGCTCGCTCCCGCCCCCGTTGTAAACAGTCCGGGCGGGGAAGACGAGCACTCCGCCGAAGGACTGAGCGACAATACAAAAGTGTGGTGCACTGGACCCCAGCGCTGATACTCCGACAGAGAGTCGCTGGGCGAATCAGACGTGTAACACGTTAGTGGTGATGTTAGCCCGTTCGGGGCTAATTGTGCTACCGTAACTGTAAACTCCACGGTGAGCCCCCCTCCTTCCCCTCCCGTTGGCTCCAGACAGAGACGATTTTTGATGCAATATTTCTTTGTTGAGCATAGGGGCACCCCAACGTGTCTTTCATTTCATTTCATTTTTATTTATATCCTTCATTGATGTGCATCTTTGATCGATAGACAATTAAACCACAATTATTCAATTATACATTTACACACCAATGCCTGAGAAGGAGCAGGATGAAGAAAAATCGTATATTTTTCTGCCCCCTTCAACATAATACGTAGTCTTACTTAATGATATCATATAAACCAACAAATACTACCAAATATAACGAAAACAAACAAAAAAACACACAAAAAAACACAAGAAGTGCAAAACTTCATGATGTACAAACCGAACAAAAAAAAAAAAAGTAATATACACCTCACAGGATGATACAAAACAAATACAAAACCAGGCAAAAAATAAGTAAAATAATAAATATAAAGCAAAATGTAAACACTTATGGCTGTCCATATGATCTTATTGTTCTGTCTTTATATAGTTTTTCAATTGGAATATATTTTTACAATCTTTTATCTCATTGTAAAGAGAATTCCATAGTTTAACCCCCACCACTGATATGCACATTTGTTTTAAAGTTGTCCTTGAATACTGATGTTGGAAATGACCTTTTCTTCTATGCTCTTCATTCTCAGAAGTGATGACAAACATTTTTTGTAAATTTGCTGGTAATGTTTTACTTTTAGCCTTAAACATGACACATAACGTCTGTAACTTTACTAGCTCCTGTAATTTCAATAAACCGGAATTAATAAATAATATGTTAGTGTGTTCTAAGTAATCTACTTTATGAATAATCCTTATGGCTCTTTTCTGTAGTTGATACAGAGAAAGTTGCGATGCACAAGGAATACAATTTGAAACATCATTATACAACTAGACATGCTGAGGAGTATGCAAAATACCAGGGAGATGAGAGAGTGAACCGGGTTGCAAATTTTAAAACCAGTCTACTGAGGCAACAAGATTTCGTCAAGAAAGCAAGCGAAAAGAGCGATGCAGCAGTCAAAGCTAGCTACATGGTGAGTGAGATGGTTGCTACGGCGGGAAAGCCATTCAAAGAAGGTGAATTCATTAAAAAGTGCATGATAGATTTTTTTTAAGAAATCTTTTTTTGCGGCCCAGCCTCACCCAGTTTCTGCATCCAGTGGCCCCCAGGTAAATTGAGTTTGAGACCCCTGGTATAGACTATAAAGTTCACAAACATAAAGAGGGATCCTAGTGGTTCCAGGCCAATCTTTCCGTATCTCTAAACTAAAACTGGGGAAATGTGTAGAGTGTTCTGGGCTTCAGTACAGAGTTGATCTCCTGAAGACATGATTTTATTTCCGAATTCCTTGAGAGAAAAAAATGCCTGGTTAGGCTTTGTGTATGTCATGTGTGCCTTCATTGTGTGAAGCCAGGTTTACAGCTATGTTGTGACTGGTTGTTATTATGCTTGTTGCGTATGTATGTTATGTTGCAGATATTTAAAATAGTTTTGTCAATTTGTTCTGGCCGGAAATAAATTGTCCCTTTGAAACATATCTTTGTCTTTGTGTGTTGTATGTAGACCACATTGCTTAGCAGAGTTCAGTGATGTAAATGCATGTCAAGTTGATCAACAGATTGTATTATTCTCCAGTGAAATAACTGTACTGAAATGAAGGCTAAAAGGGCATTAATGGGAGCCTTAAAAAAAAAGAAGAAAAAAAGAAGTAACTAAATAGTTACTTTTCACAGTAACGCATGACTTTTTGGTGTAAGTAACTGAGTTACTTTTGAAATAAAGTAACTAGTAACTGTAACTAGTTACTGGTTTTTAGTAATTAACCCAACACTGGCACTAATACACCCCCATACCATCACAGATGCTGGCTTTTGAACTTTGCGACTATAACAATCCGGATAGTTCTTTTCTTTTCTTTTTTTTTTTAAATGTGGACTAGCCAGACCACAGAACACTTTTCCACTTTGCATCAGTCCATCTTAGATGAGCTCGGGCCCAGCGAAGCCGGCGGCGTTTCTGGGCGTTGTTGATAAATGGCTTTGGCTTTGCATAGTATAATTTTAACTTGCACTTACAGATGTGGTGACCAACTGTAGTTACTGATAGTGGTTTTCTGAAGTGTTCCTGAGCCAATGTGGTGATATCCTTTACACACTGGTGTCGCTTTTTGATGCAGTACCGCCTGAGGGATCGAAGGTCACGGGCATTCAATGTTGGTTTTCGGCCTTGCAGTAATTTCTCCAAGTTCTCTGAACCTTTTGATGATATTACAGACCGTAGATGGTGAAATCCCTAAATTCCTTGCAATAGCTGGTTGAGAAATGTTGTTCTTCAACTGTTGGACAATTTGCTCACGCATTTGTTGACAAAGTGGTGACCCTCGCCCCATCCTTGTTTGTGAATGACTGAGTATTTCGTGGAAGCTGCTTTTATACCCAATCATGGCACCCACCTGTTCCCAATTAGCCTGTTCACCTGTGGGATGTTCCATATGAGTGTTTGATGAGCATTCCTCAACTTTCTCAGTCTTTTTTGCCACTTGTGCCAACTTTTTTGAAACATGTTGCAGGCATCAAATTCCAAATTAGCTAATATTTGCAAAAAGTAACAAAGTTTTCCAGTTTGAACGTTAAATATCTTGTCTTTGCAGTCTATTCAATTAAATATAAGTAGAAAAGGATTTGCAAATCATTCTATTCTGTTTTTATTTACCATTTACACAATGTGCCAACTTCACTGGTTTTGGGGTTTGTACATCATATCTATGAAATAGGCTATACTATACATCATATATCAGATGATATGAAATCATATATGTCATATCATCTGATGATCTAAATCCAGAAAAAAACAGATCAAACATCTTGTTTGCCTCAAGCCTTGTGAGCCCGACACCCCCCCCCCCCATCTCTGTGTGTGTGTGTGTGTGTGTGTGTGTGTGTGTGTGTGTGTGTGTGTGTGTGTGTGTGTGTGTGTGTGTGTGTGTGTGTGTGTGTGTGTGTGTGTGTCTCCCCCTCTCTCCCAAGTCTCAGTGGCTGCCATGAACTTCCATTGTGATAAAGAAGACAACACCAGCTGACACCACCATGACTCACCATGGATCAGAGAATAAGATGCCCCGCCCCCGCTGGTGAAAAATGTTGTGCGTGCGTGTGTGTGTGTGTGCGTGTGCAACTCAATGTGACAATATGCAACCCTCCCGGTTTTACCGGGAGACTCTTCAGACTATTCAGCGCCTCTCCCGATAACCTCCCGGCAGAAATTTTCTCCCGACAAACTCCCGGTATTCAGCCGGAGCTGGAGGCCACGCCCCCTCCAGCTCAATGCGGACCTGAGTGGGGACAGCCTGTTCTCACGTCCGCTTTCCCACAATATAAACAGCTTGCCTGCCCAATGACGTCATAACATCTACGGCTTTTAGAGAGTAGAGTGCACAACAAGGAGACGAAGCAGAAGAACGAGGAAGTTACAGACATGGCGACGCCGTAGACAAGCAAGATGAAGAAATACGCTTGCAAGTTCCAAAACGAATGGAAACAAGAATTTCAGTTCATCCATGACAGTTCGAAGGGGAAGAGGTATGTAATGATTTTGCCTGTACATTTTGTAGAACAGACTTCTCCATTGAACACGGTGGCCGAAATGATATACTCAGTCATGAACGGAGAAGTTAAACAGGACAATACTGCCATCTACTGGATAGCCACCAGAACACTGAAATTCAAGTATTTATTTTATTTATATGTATAATAAAAATAAAATTAAAAAAAAATTAAAAAAATAAAATATATATATATATATATATATATATATATATATATATATATATATATATATATATATATATATATATATATATATATATATAGCTAGAATTTACTGAAAGTCAAGTATTTCATACATACATATATATATATATATGAAATACTTGAGTTGGTGAATTTTAGCTGTAAATATACTACTCCCCTATTAACCACGCCCCCAACCACGCCCCCCGCGACCACGCCCCCCCCCCCACCTCCCGGTATCGGAGGTCTCAAGGTTGGCAAGTATGCAATATGACTAACTCAATGTGGCAATATGACTAACTCAATGTGGCAATATAACTAACTTAATGTGACAATATGACTGACTCAATGTGACAATATGTCCAATTCAATGTGACAATATGACTAACTCAATGTGGCAAAATGACTAACTCAATGTGGCAATATGACTGACTCAATATGACAATATGACTAACTCAATGTGACAATATGACTAACTCAAACTGACAATATGAATTACTTAATGTGACAATATGACTAACTCAATGTGACAATATGACTAACTCAATGTGACAATATGACTAACTCAATGTGACAATATGACTAACTCATTGTGACAGTATGACTAACTCAATGTGGCAATATGACTAACTCAATTTGACAATATGACTAATTTAATGTGGCAATATGACTAACTCAATGTGGCAATATGACTAACTCAATGTGACAGTATGACTAACTCAATGTGACAATATGACTAAGTCAATGTGGCAATATGACTAACTCAATGTGACAATACGACTAAGTCAATGTGGCAATATGACTAACTTAATGTGGCAATATGACAAACTCAATGTGACAATATGACTAACTCAATGTGACAATATGACTAACTTAATATGGCCGCAGTGATTAATCCCGCCAGCCCACTTGGAGCAAGAGAAAGTGATTGAAAAGACGGATAATTATGTTTACACATGTGTTTGTTTCTTCGGTCGTCATGGCGATGCTCTATTGGCTTCATGTCACTGAACATGTCCCATATTTTTGACAGTAGCCTGCCCGCGATCATGGCTGACATGTGTCCTGTGGTGTGTTCAGTCGGGCCCAGACGTGTGTCACACAGCACTGAAGAAGTCCCCTTGGCAGATGCATGAATCTCCATATCAATGTGATGGTCGGATGTCGTGTGTGTGCCTATTTCCAGCACCGGCTGAGAGGAAGTCAAGCATGCAAAGCCTCTCTGCATATTCTGCATTTATGCTAATCCTTCTTCTTCGATGGGAATATCAACCTCGCTCAAATAAACTTCTCCTGTTTCACTCACCTAAGTGGACCTTTTTCATGCAAGCTCGTCTGAGAGGAATGGATTATGTGATCACCACAGAACCCCCACCCCAAATATTGCTGACTAAGCACTTCTGTTTTTGTGCTGATGCTAACTCCAGAGTGTGAAGTCAAAGAAAGTAATTCTGGTTTAAAATGAGTCAAGAATGGCTTTGATTTACATGTGACCAGGGTTAATGGCAACATTAATATTTTTTATTTTTTTGTAATCTCTTGTCTAAAACCACCTTTTTAGTCAAAGTGCTGCTTTGTCTTCACTGCATAGGTCTGTTTTTTGTCCTAAGACAAGACACTTTTATGGCATTCCTGGGGCTTGCTGGAGATGTCTCTACTCGGTTCTTCTTACACCCTAACCCCAACTTTCTGCAAGTATTTCTTTCTTTCTCTCTCTCCCTCTCTCTCAATGGACACCCTTCTCTCCCCCTACCGTTGGAGAGCTCCTATCACTCGAGCCACAGGTATGGTGGTTTCCTCAGCAGCAGGGCCCTAAACTCTGGAGAGCACATCGGGCTTGGTGTTGCAGGAGCTAGGTCTGTAGGTAATAGAAAAGTTGAAGCGTATCAGAAACAGGGGCCGACGTGCTTCATCCATCCATCCATCTTCAACCGGGTCGCGGGCACCACAGATCCAGCAGAGACCCCCAGACTTCCCTCTCCAGAGCAACATTAGCAACTTCCTCCTGGGGGATCCCGAAGTGTTCCCAGGCCAGAGAGGAGATGTAATCCCCCCATCTGGTCCTCGGCCTGCCCCGGGGTCTCCTCCCAGTGGGACGTGCAACGAGGACCTCCCTAGGGCAGTGTTTTTCAACCTTTTTTGAGCCAATGCACATTTTTTTCATTGAAAAAATCCGGAGGCACACCACCAGCAGAAAACATTAAAAAATGAAGCCGATATTGACAATAAAAAGTTGTTCTCGCAATTGTTGGATATGAGTTAAACCATAACCAACCATGCATCACTGTAGCTCTTGTCGCAAGTACTCTCACGACCTCAGGTTGTGACTTTTTTTGAGTTTTTTGGTGTTTTCCTGTGCCTGGTGTTTTAGTTCTTGTCTTGCACTGCTATTTCAGTGGCTTTTCCTCTTTTGTTGGTATTTTCCTGTAGCAGTTTCATGTCTTCCTTTAAACGCTATTCACCGTTGTTTTAGCAGTCAAGGCTATTTAAGTTGTGCGGATGCTATCCTTCTTTGTGTGGACATTGTTGATTGTCATGTCATGTACGGATGTACTTTGTGGACAGCGTCTTTGCTCCAGTCTTTGCTGTCGTCCAGAATTCTGTCTTTGTTTAATTTGTAGCCAGTTCAGTTTTAGTTTCGTTCTGCATAGCCTTCCTTAAGCTTCAATGCCTTTTTTAGGGGCACTAACCTTTTGTTTATTTTTGGTTTAAAAATGAGATACCTTTTTACCTGCACGCTACCTCCCGCTGTCGGTTGCATATAGTGATCATGACAGACCATGTTACCGACATCTACAGAGCAGTTAGCTACCTGCAGCCACCTACTGATATGAAGAGTATAACATGGTTAGTCTGCCGAGCTCTAGACAGCACAGACACTCAACAACCGCACATTATTTGCGGTGTATAATTACTGGTTTGCAAAAAAATTTTTTAGACTTAGACAAACTTTAGTGATCCACACGGGAATATTTTCCACACAGTAGCTCAGTTACAAAGGATGGAAAGGATAAAGATGGAAAGGATCGTGCACACAAGGGCACAAAAAGAGGGTGAAAACAAAAGGTATAAAGTAGACTAAAAATTTACAAACTTTTAACCCATTTAGGTAAAATGACATAATCTCCCACGGCACACCAGACTGGGTCCCACAGTGGTTGAAAAACACTGCCTTAAGGAGACGCTCGTGAGGCATCCGTACTAAGGTACCTAAGCTGGCTCTTTTCCAAGCAAAGGAGCAGCGGCTCTACTCCGAGTCTCTCTCAGGTGACTGAACTTCTCACCCGATCTCTAAGGGAGATTGCCAGCCACCCTTCTGAGGAAACTCATTTTGGCCGTTTGTATCCGCAATCTTATCCTTTCGGTCATGACCCACACTTCATGACCATAGGCGAGAGTAGGAATGTAGATAGCTCTGTAGCTTCGTCACAACAGTGCGGCAGAGAGACTGCAATACTGCCCCAGCTGCTCCGATTCTCCGAAGTTGCTAATGTTGCTCTGGAGTGGGAAGTCTGGGGGTCTCTGCTGGAGCTGTTGTCCCCGCGACCCGATTCCGGATAAGTGGTTGAAGATGGATGGATGATGGAAGGATCAACGTACTTAAGAATTGGTGCTTTCGTAAACACTTTTTAAGGGAAGAAAACGTGGCCTCTGCTTCTAGGGTCCACCGGAAAGGTACCTTACGGGATGTGAGTCTTGTCAAAGGTTTAGCTTTGTTACTAAAGTTCAATCACCTACAGAAGTTAGCCAAACCCAAGAACCTTTGCAAGTGTTTCTTTGGTGTACGTAGGAGATGGTCACTCCACCTCTGCCTGGATTTGGGCGGGATCAGGTTTGAGAAGGCCCTTCTCCACAATGAACCCCAGAAACCACATTAATTTCGCACTTCTCATCTTTGACGTATAGCCGATTTTCCACTAACCACTGTAAAACGAGACGGACGTGGCGGACAGGTTCCTGCAGATTTCTGGAAAAGATAAGTATGCCATCAATGTACACAAAACTAAATTGATTGATGATGTCCCGGAGGATATCGTTAAATCGATTTTTGAAAACCGCGGGCACATTGGTGAGGCCAAAAGACAGAACTAAATAGTCCAAATGCCCCGTAGTGTCACCGATTGCTGCCACATTGTGGTTCGTATTTTCAGTTCCCCTGCATTTTTCTTCCTTCTGCTGGAGTTCCTGTGTTTCCCCTTGTGGGCGGAGCAGTGAGACATGCCCAGATGCTTCCAATTTGCCTTTGCCCTTCTTAAGCAGCATCTTGTTAGCTGAATGGTACTCAGCGGTTCTCTCCCTGGCTCTCCATACCTGGTGACTTCTCTGCAGCTACAAGTCTCCTGTTAAAGCTATTTTGGCCGTTCCCATTGCCATCCAGCTTAGTAGTTCTGTAGCTAGCACGTCTTGCAACTCCTCCCCGAGTTTAGTTGATTTTTGTATCAAGCAGTTGTTTTTTTCCACAGTGCCCATTGGTTTTCCTTTTTTGTCCAGCGGGTTAAACTGCAACATACGTGGGGCAACAAGTATAGCCACCCCTGCCCGTCGCCTCTCACTGCTGGCAATGCCAGAGTAGAAGAGAGTCTAGCCCATCTCAAGAAGCATGGTTCCAGGGCCCTTGTTGTGCCTGATTAAACACATTTCACTATTCAGGACTACTTTTAGGGACAAGCCGTCATATGCAAAAAAGTTCACTCATTTGCTTTCCTTGAACAGCACACACGCACACACATACACACAAACACACAAATATGCATGCACACACAAACACACACAAAATGATTAGGAGGTCTGAGGGACCGGGAGGACACTCAGACTGGAAGCTGCTATGAATCATAACGATGACGTTATATTCTGATCTGTCATGTCGGTTATGAAGTTGTTTACTGACCAGAGAGCAAGCTCCAGACTTTCTTTGAGACACGTCAGACTGTCCAGACCGTCCCGTAGACCTGCACCACCTCTCTGGAGCTGCATGGAAGGGTACCCACTGAGGGGGCATGGACTTGGACAAAGTGCTGAACTTAAGCAGGTGTTTGTCACAGGAGAACCATGTGATGTCTCTCAGCCAATCCCTGAAGAAAGGTACCAATGTAAGAAATCTGCAACACATCAACATTATCAGGACCCTGATAGGAGCCAGCAACACAGACTAAGAAGACGTCGTAGTACTCATGGTGCTAAAACCCGAGTTACTCGGTGGGTCCAGACTACGCTTGGTGTCAACGGCCGACCTGACTACTCGGTTTAAAGGGTTTCTCTCGCCTTGTTTAAGCCTGAGACTTCCAAGTCAGGGGCCAGGGAGAGTCTCTCAGCCAATCCCTGAAGAAAGGTACCAATGTAAGAAAACTGCAACACATCAACATTATCAGGACCCTGATAGGAGCCGGCAACACAGACTAGGAAGACGTCTTAGTACTCATGGTGCTAAAACCCGAGTTACTCTGTGGTCCAGACTACGCTTGGTGTCAGCGGCCGACCTGACTACACGGTTTAAAGGGTTTCTCTCGCCTTGTTTAAGCCTGAGACTTCCAAGTCAGGGGCCAGGGAGACTCTCTCAGCCAATCTCTAAAGAAAGGTACCAATGTAAGAAAATTGCAACACATCAACATTATCAGGACCCTGATAGGAGCCGGCAACACAGACTAGGAAGACGTCGTAGTACTCATGGTGCTAAAACCCGAGTTACTCGGTGGGTCCAGACTACGCTTGGTGTCAGCGGCCGACCTGACTACACAGTTTGAAGGGTTTCTCTCGCCTTGTTTAAGCCTGAGACTTCCAAGTCAGGGGCCATGGAGACTCTCTCAACCAATCTCTAAAGAAAGGTACCAATGTAAGAAAATTGCAACACATCAACATTATCAGGACCCTGATAGGAGCCGGCAACACAGACTAGGAAGACGTCGTAGTACTCATGGTGCTAAAACCCGAGATACTCGGTGAGTCCAGACTACGCTTGGTGTCAGCGGCCGACCTGACTACTCGGTTTAAAGGGTTTCTCTCGCCTGGTTTAAGTCTGAGACTTCCAGGGGCCAGGGAGACTCGCCCAGGGTTTCAGAGCCTCCGACTACGCTACATTCAGCCATGTGCGGCAACTGAGTAAAAGATTTAGTAACGCGCAAGAACATTTTATCTTCTATCTATACATATTAGTGAACAATATGTAGTATTTGTTACTATATTTGTTGTATTTTATCTTCTATCTATACATATTAGTGAACAATATGTAATATTTGTTACTATATTTGTTGTATTTTATCTTCTATCTATACATATTTGTGATTAATATGTATTTATTACTATTTTTGTTGTATGTTATCTTCTATCTATACATATTAGTGAACAATATGTAGTATTTATTACTATTTTTGTTGTATTTTATCTTCTATCTATACATATTAGTGAACAATATGTAGTATTTATTACTATTTTTGTTGTATTTTATCTTCTATCTATACATATTAGTGAACAACATGTAGTATTTGTTACTATTTTTGTTGTATTTTATCTTCTATCTATACATATTAGTGTGCAATATGTAGTATTTATTACTATTTTATCTTCTATCTATACATATTAGTGAGCAATATGTAGTATTTATGACTATTTTTGTTGTATGTTATCTTCTATCTATACATATTAGTGAACAATATGTAGCATTTATTACTATTTTTGTAATATTTTATCTTCTATCTATACATATTAGTGAGCAATATGTAGTATTTGTTACTATTTTTGTTGTATGTTATCTTCTATCTATACATATTAGTGAACAATATGTAGTATTTACTATTTTTGTTGTATTTTAACTTTCTAACAATATGTAGTATTTATTACTATTTTTGTTGTATTTTATCTTCTAACTATGCATATTAGTGAACAATATGTAGTATTTATTACTATTTTTGTTGTATTTTATATATACATATTAGTGAACAATAGGTAGTATTTGTTAATATTTTTGTTCTATTTTATCTTCTATCTATACATATTAGTGAACAATATGTAGCATTTATTACTATTTTTGTAATATTTTATCTTCTATCTATACATATTAGTGAGCAATATGTAATATTTGTTACTATTTTTGTTGTATTTTATCGTCTATCTATACATATTAGTAAACAATATGTAGTATTTATGACTATATTCAGTTTTACTTCTGGTAATTTATGTAAGAACCTGCACTGCAACAAGGTCATTTCCCCACTAAGGGATAAATCCAAGTAAATTGGGCGGGGTCAAAGGTGTCATGTGACACAACACGCCCTATCACTCTGCCTCACAGCTGACCACCTCAGAGCAGATATGTCAGGTGTGATAACGTCGCCAGACGCAAACCTACTCTGAAGCTTGACCTCGCACGCACGCACGCACACACACACAGTTTTTGTCCAATTATTTTCATGGTTTTAAACATCGGACTGGATCATTTGTTTTCAATATGAAAATGTTTGTTTACATAACACAAAATGGACATAAACGCACACTTTCACAAATGCTTAGGGCTCGTGACGCAAGCTCGCTTTAAATGTATAAATGAAAGCAAAAACACTTTTAAATAAAGATTATTCAACTCAGTCTGTAATTAGTTAGCAAAGTTCCCTCAGTAGATTAAACAATATTTAGCATAAATTAGTAGTAATAAACAATATTTAGCATCAAATGGTTAATAAGGTAAGATAGAACAATATTTACCCTAATGTAGTAAATAGATCATCCATCCATCCCATCCAATTTCTACCGCTTATTCCCTTCGGGGTTGCGGGGGGCGCTGGAGCCTATCTCAGCTATAATCGGGCGGAAGGCGGGGTACACCTTGGACAAGTCGCCACCTCATCAAACTATGTAAATAGATCAAATAATATAAATAGATTAAACAATATAGATCAAACAATATAAGTAGATTAAACAATATAGATAAAACAATATCAATAGATAAAACAATATAAATGGATAAAAAAATATAAATAGATAAAACACAGATTAAACAATATAAATATATCAAATATAAATCGATAAAACAATATAATTAGATTAAACAATAAATAGATCAAACAATATAGACAAAACAATATAAATAGATAAAACAATACAAATTAAACAATATAAATAGATAAATATAGATCAAACGATACAGATTAAACCATATGAATAGATAAAACAATATGAATAGATTAAACAATATAAATAAATCAATATAGATAAAACAATATAAATAGATCAAAACAATATAAGTAAACAATATAAATAAAACAATATAAATAGAATAAACAGATTAAACAAAAAAATTTATAAAACAATACAAATTAAACAATATAAATAGATAAATATAGATCAAACGATATAGATTAAACCATATGGTAAATGGGTTGTACTTGTATAGCGCTTTTCTACCTTTTTTAAGGAACTCAAAGCGCTTTGACACTATTTCCACATTCACCCATTCACACACACACACATTCACACAATGATGGCGGGAGCTGCCATGCACAGCGCTAACCAGGCCCATCAGGAGCAAGGGCGAAGTGTCTTGCTCAAGGACACACCAGATTTGACTAGGATGGTATAAGGTGGGGATTGAACCAGTAACCCTCAGATTGCTGGCACAGCCACTCTCCCAACCTCGCCACGCCGTCCCCCTGTATGAATAGATAAAACAATATAAATAGATCAAACAATATAAATAAATCAATACAGATAAAACAATATAAATAGATCAGACAAAATAAGTAGATTAAACAATATGAATAGAATACACATAGATTAAACAATATAATTAGATCAAACAATATAGATTAACTAATATAAATAATTAAATATATATATAGCTTAACCAATATAAATAGATTAAATAATATAAATAGATAAAACAATATAGATTAAACAATACAAATAGATAAACAATACAAATACATGAAGAATATAAATACAACAATATACATTGATAAAACAATATAAATAGATTAAACAATATGAATAGATAAAACAATATAAATATATTAAATATCAATAAATCGATATAAATGGACAAAACAATATAAATAGATCAAACAATATAGATTAAACAATATAAATAGATTAAACAATATAAATAGATTAAACAATATGGATTAAACATAATAAATAAATCAATATAAATAGATACAACAATATAGATTAAACATTAAATTAATCTAAATACATTTAAAAAATATAAATAGATCAAACAATAAATAGATTAAACAATATAAATAGAATAAACATAAATTAAATCTATTTGCATTGAACACATTTTTCATCACTAAATAATTGACTCCATTAAAGTAACGAGTAGTGATTCATCTTCAAGAACAACCTTAGAAATGTACTATTATATGTACTATTACTGTATACTATGGTAGTATCTTTCTTACAGTGTGGCAGCACAATTACAATCAATCATATTCATTAAATACCACTCTCAAACTTATATTTATATCTATTTATTATCATTCACCTCACTTTCTTCACAGCTAAGTTATATAGAAGCTAATGCTAGCTGTGCTAATGTCTCAGAGCCTGTTGAGTTTCAGCCAACAGACAAGAGGGTGTGCCTCCACCTTCTAATGGGGTGACAGGTTCTGACTGTTTCAGCCAACAGACAAGAGGGTGTGCCTCCACCTTCTAACAGGGTGACAGGTCCTGACTGTTTCAGCCAACAGAAGGGAGGGTATGCTCCACCTTCTAACGGGGTGACAGGTCCTGACTGTTACAGCCAACAGACGAGAAGGTATGCCTCCACCTTCTAATGGGGTGACAGGTCATGACTGTTTCAGCCAACAGACGGGAGGGGTATGCCTCCACCTTCTAACGGGGTGACAGGTCCTGACTGTTTCAGCCAACAAACGAGAGGGTATGCCTCCACCTTCTAATGGGGTGACAGGTTCGACTGTTTCAGCCAACAGATGAGAGGGTATGCCTCCACCTTTTAATGGGGTGACAGGTCCTGACTGTTTCAGCCAACAGACGAGAAGGTATGCCACTGCCTTCTAATGGGGTGACAGGTCCTGACTGTTTCAGCCAACAGACCAGAGGGTATGCCTCCACCTTCTAATGGGGTGACAGGTCCTGACTGTTTCAGCCAACAGACGGGAGGGTATGCCTCCACCTTCTAATGGGGTCACAGGTCCTGACTGTTTCAGCCAACAGACGAGAGGGTATGACTCCACCTTCTAATGAGGTGACAGGTTCTGACTGTTTCGGCCAACAGATGAGAGGGTATGCCTCCACCTTCTAATGGGGTGACAGGTATTTACTGTTTCAGCCAACAGACGAGAAGGTATGTCACTGCCTTCTAATGGGGTGACAGGTCCTGACTGTTTCAGCCAACAGACAAGAGGGTATGCCTCCACCTTCTAATGGGGTGACAGGTCCTGACTGTTTCAGCCAACAGACGAGAGGGTATGCCTCCACCTACTAATGGGGTGACAGGTCCTGACTGTTTCAGCCAACAGACGGGAGGGTATGCCTCCACCTTCTAATGGGGTGACAGGTTCTGACTGTTTCAGCCAACAGGTCCTGACTGTTTCAGCAAAGAGACGAGAGGGTATGCCTCCACCTTCTAATGGGGTGACAGGTCCTGACTGTTTCAGCCAACAGACGAGAGGGTATGCCTCCACCTACTAAAGGGGTGACAGGTCCTGAGTGTTTCAGCCAACAGACGTCAAGGTATGCCTACACCTTCTGATGAGGTGACAGGTTCTGACTGTTTCGGCCAACAGATGAGAGGGTATGCCTCCACCTTCTAATGGGGTGACAGGTATTTACTGTTTCAGCCAACAGACGAGAAGTATGTCACTGCCTTCTAATGGGGTGACAGGTCCTGACTGTTTCAGCCAACAGACAAGAGGGTATGCCTCCACCTTCTAATGGGGTGACAGGTCCTGACTGTTTCAGCCAACAGACGGGAGGGTATGCCTCCACCTTCTAATGGGGTGACAGGTTCTGACTGTTTCAGCCAACAGACGAGAGGGTATGCCTCCACCTTCTAATGGGGTGACAGGTCCTGACTGTTTCAGCCAACAAACGAGAGGGTATGCCTCCACCTTCTAATGGGGTGACAGGTCCTGACTGTTTCAGCCAACAGACGGGAGGGTATGCCTCCACCTTCTAATGGGGTGACAGGTCCTGACTGTTTCAGCCAACAGATGAGAGGGTATGCCACCACCTTCTAATGGGGTGAGAGGTCCTGACTGTTTCAGCCAACAGACGAGAGGGTATGCCTCCACCTTCAAATGGGGTGACAGGTCCTGACTATTTCAGCCAACAGACAGGAGGGTATGCCTCCACCTTCTAATGGGGTGACAGATCCTGACTGTTTCAGCCAACAGACGAGAGGGTATGCCTCCACCTTCTAATAGGGTGACAGGTTCTGACTGTTTCAGCCAACAGGTCCTGACTGTTTCAGCCAACAGACGAGAAGGTATGCCTCCGCCTTCTAATGGGGTGACAGGTCCTGACTGTTTCAGCCAACAGACGAGAGGGTATGCCTCCACCTTCTAATGGGGTGACAGGTCCTGACTGTTTCAGCCAACAGACGAGAGGGTATGCCTCCACCTTCAAGGTTCAAGGTTCAAGGTCCAACTTTATTGCCCCCGCGGGGAAATTTGTCTTGGGCACAGTGCATCATTGCTTTCTTAACATACACAAAAACAACAGAACAAAAACACAAGCACAGACACAACCACAACCAGACAACTAACATTTAAACATCAGAACATGGAGCTTGATAGACATAGGTGGCACTTTGATGTAGGCATAAAATCTACAGTATGGAGATAAAGATAAAGTACCAGTGTGCATTGCACTAGAGCTCATGGATAAAGTGCTATGTGCTAAAGTGCTTAGTTCTAAAGTGCTATGTACTAAAGTGCTTAGTTCTAAAGTGCTATGTACTAAAGTGCTATGTACTAAAGTGCTATGTGCTAAACTGCTATGTGCTAAAAAAGTGCTAACCTATGTATTAACATTCTATTGCACATTGTTGGTCAGCTTAAAGGCCTACTGAAACCCACTACTACCGACCACGCAGTCTGATAGTTTATATATCAATGATGAAATCTTAACATTGAAACACATGCCAATACGGCCGGGTTAACTTATAAAGTGCAATTTTAAAATTCCCGCCACACTTCCGGTTGAAAATCTCCTTTGGATATGATTTGTGCGCGTGACGTCATAAAATGCACGGAAGTGTTTGGGCCCTATTGGACACAATACACAAAGCTCTGTTTTCTTCGACAAAATTCCACAGTATTCTGGACATCTGTGTTGGTGAATCTTTTGCAATTTGTTTAATGAACAATGGAGGCTGCAAAGAAGAACGTTGTAGGTGGGATCGATCGGTGTCTTAGCGGCTAAGTACAATACTTACAGCAACACAACAAGGACTACTTACCCTGATAGAAGACGCCTAGCTGATGCTTGCCGCCAAACCCACGGATGAAGTCCTTCGTCGCGCCGTTGATCGCTGGAACGCAGGTAAGCACGGCTGTTGATGGGAAGATGAGGGCTGGCTGGCGTAGGTGGAGCGCTAATGTTTTATCATAGTTCTGTGAGGTCCGGCTGCTAAGTTGCTAAATTAGCCTTAGCGTCGTTAGCAACAGCATTGTTAAGCCTTACCAGGCTGAGAATTTTTAACCGTGTAGTTACATGTACATGGTTTAATAGTATTTTTGCTCTTCTGTCTATCCTTCCAGTCAGGGGTTTATTTATTTTGTTTCTATCTTCATTTGAGAACGATGCTAGCACGTTAGCTCAGTAGCTAAGTGTGTCACCGTAGTATTGTCTTGGAGATAAAAGTCACTTTAAATGTCCATTTCGCGTGCTCGACTCTCATTTTCAAGAGGATATAGTATCCGAGGTGGTTTAAAATACAAATCCGTGATACACAATAGAAAGAGGAGAGAGTACATAGTTCTGTGAGTTCCGGTTGCTAAGTTGCTAAATTAGCCTTAGCGTCATTAGCAACAGCATTGTTAAGCCTTACCAGGCTGAGAATTTTTAACCGTGTAGTTACATGTACATGGTTTAATAGTATTTTTGCTCTTCTGTCTATCCATCCAGTCAGGGGTTTATTTATTTTGTTTCTATGTTCATTTGAGAACGATGCTAGCACGTTAGCTCAGTAGCTAAGTGTGTCACCGTAGTATTGTCTTGGAGATAAAAGTCACTTTAAATGTCCATTTCGCGTGCTCGACTCTCATTTTCAAGAGGATATAGTATCCGAGGTGGTTTAAAATACAAATCTGTGATCTACAATAGAAAAACGAGAGAGTGTGGAATCCAATGAGCCAGCTACGGTCAGAGCGAAAAAAGATACGTCCATCACTGCCTCTCAAGTCCTTCACTGTAACGTTCCTCATCTACGAATCTTTCATCCTCGCTCAAATTAATGGGGTAATCGTCACTTTCTCGGTCCGAATCTCTGTCGCTCCATTGTAATCAATGGGCAATTGTGAGGAATACTAGCTCCTGTGACGTCACGCTACTTCCGGTACAGGCAAGGCTTTTTTTATCAGCGAGCAAAAGTTGCGAACTTTATCGTCGATTTTCTCTACTAAATCCTTTCAGCAAAAATATGGCAATATCGCGAAATGATCAAGTATGACACATAGAATGTATCTGCTATTCCCGTTTAAATAAAAAATAATAATTTCAGTAGGCCTTTAATGGAGGCTGGGACAAATGATAATTTAAGGCGGTTAGATTTGCATAGTGGGACCCGTAGTCTTCTCCCTGATGGCAGGGTTCCATATTCAGGGAAGAGTGGGTGTTGTGAGTTGGAAATAATTTTCTTAGCTTTTTTCCTAACTGCCTGCTCATAGATGCTCTGTATAGGCTCATATTCTTTCCTCCCTACGATTTTCATTGCCGTTTTATGCATGCCGGCCAGTTTGCTTTTTAGCTTAACAGTTAGGTTGTCAAACCATGAGGTGATCCCATATCTAATGATGCTCTCTACAATGGCATGGTAGAAAATCATCATGATGTGGCTGCTTACGCCGTACAATCTTAATCTTCGCAAAAAATATAGCCTCTGTTGCAGTTTATTGCACAGTTTGTCAATATGTGTCTTCCAGCAGACAAGATAATCAATATGAACCCCTAAATATTTATATGAGGATACCTGGGTGATTTCCTGATTTTTGATGACCACTGGCTCATGGTCAGTCACTTTCCTCGGATCCAAAACCATTTCCTGTGTCTTGGTCACATTTAGAATAAGATAGTTGGTATCACACCACCAAATAAATAGGTCTATCTTGTCTTGGTACACAGAGGGGTCCGTATCCTTGTGTAGAAGGCTTAGGAGCACGGTATCGTCCGCAAATTTCACCATATAATTGTTAGGGTGCACAGTCCTACAATCATTGGTGTACAATGTAAACAGTGTGGCAGGTCCTGACTGTTTCGGCCAACAGATGAGAGGGTATGCCTCCACCTTCTAATGGGGTGACAGGTCCTGACTGTTTCAGCCAACAGACGAGAGGGTATGCCTCCACCTTCTAATGGGGTGACAGGTCCTGACTGTTTCAGCCAACAGACAAGAGCTTATGCCTCCACCTTCTAACGGTTGACAGGTCCTGACTGTTTCAGCCGACAGACGAGAAGGTATGCCTCCACCTTCTAATGGGGTGACAGGTCCTGACTGTTTCAGCTAACAGACGAGAAGGTATGCCTCCGCCTTCTAATGGGGTGACAGGTCCTGACTGTTTCAGCCAACAGAAAAGAGGGTATGCCTCCACCTTCTATGGGGTGACAGGTCCTGACTGTTTCAGCCAACAGACAAGAGCGTATGCCTCCACCTTCTGACGGTTGACAGGTCCTGACTGTTTCAGCCGACAGACGAGAAGGTATGCCTCCACCTTCTAATCGGGTGACAGGTCCTGACTGTTTCAGCCAACAGACAAGAGCGTACGCCTCCACCTTCTAACGGGTGACAGGTCCTGACTGTTTCAGCCAACAGACGAGAGGGTATGCCTCCACCTTCTAATCGGGTGACAGGTCCTGACTGTTTCAGCCAACAGACAAGAGCGTATGCCTCCAACTTCTAACGGGTGACAGGTCCTGACTGTTTCAGCCAACAGACGAGAGGGTATGCTTCCACCTTCTAATGGGGTGACAGGTCCTGACTGTTTCGGCCAACAGATGAGAGGGTATGCCTCAACCTTCTAATGGGGTGACAGGTCCTGACTGTGTCAGCCATCAGACGAGAGGGTATGCCTAAACCTTCTAATGCGGTGACAGGTCCTAACTGTTTCAGCCAACAGACGAGAAGGTATGCCTTCACCTTCTAACATGGTGACAGGTCTTGACTGTTTCAGCCAACAGACGAGAGGGTATGCCTCCACCTTCTAATAGGGTGACAGGTTCTGACTGTTTCGGCCAACAGACGAGAGGGTATGCCTAAACCTTCTAATGGGGTGACAGGTCCTGACTGTTTCAGCAAACAGACGAGAAGGTATGCCTCCGCCTTCTAATAGGGATACAGGTCCTGACTGTTTCTGCCAACAGATGAGAGGGTATCCCTCCACCTTCTAATGGGGTGACAGGTCCTGACTGTTTCAGCCAACAGATCAGAAAGTATGCCTCCACCTTCTAATGGGGTGACAGGTCCTGACTTTTTCAGCCAACAGACGAGAGGGTATGCCTCCACCTTCTAATGGGGTGACAGGTCCTGACTGTTTCAGCCAACAGACAAGAGGGTATGCCTCCACCTTCTAATGGGGTGACAGGTCCTGACTGTTTCAGCCAACATACAAGAGGGTATGCCTGCACTTTCTAATGGGGTGACAGGTCCTGACTGTTTCAGCCAACAGACAAGAGCGTATGCCTCCACCTTCTAACGGTTGACAGGTCCTGACTGTTTCAGCCGACAGACGAGAAGGTATGCCTCCACCATCTAATGAGGTGACAGGTCCTGACTGTTTCAGCCAACAGACAAGAGCGTATGCCTCCACCTTCTAATGGGGTGACAGGTCCTGACTGTTTCAGCCAACAGACGAGAGGGTATGCCTCCACCTTCTAATGGGTTGACAGGTCCTGACTGTTTCAGCCAACAGACGAGAGGGTATGCCTCCACCTTCTAATGGGGTGACAGGTCCTGACTGTTTCAGCCAACAGACAAGAGGGTATGCCTCCACTTTCTAATGGGGTGACTGTTGGCTGAAACAGTCAGGACCTGTCAACCGTTAGAAGGTGGAGGCATACGCTCTTGTCTGTTGGCTGAAACAGTCAGGACCTGACAAGAGCGTATGCCTCCACCTTCTAACGGTTGACAGGTCCTGACTGTTTCAGCCGACAGACGAGAAGGTATGCCTCCACCTTCTAATGGGGTGACAGGTCCTGACTGTTTCAGCCAACAGACAAGAGCGTATGCCTCCACCTTCTAATGGGGTGACAGGTCCTGACTGTTTCAGCCAACAGACGAGAGGGTATGCCTCCACCTTCTAATGGGTTGACAGGTCCTGACTGTTTCAGCCAACAGACGAGAGGGTATGCCTCCGCCTTCTAATGGGGTGACAGGTCCTGACTGTTTCAGCTAACAGACGAGAAGGTATGCCTCCGCCTTCTAATGGGGTGACAGGTCCTGACTGTTTCAGCCAACAGACGAGAGGGTATGCCTCCACCTTCTAATGGGGTGACAGGTCCTGACTGTTTCAGCCAACAGATGGGAGGGTATGCCTCCACCTTCTAATGGGGTGACAGGTTCTGACTGTTTCAGCCAACAGACAAGAGGGTATGCCTCCACCTTCTAACGGTTGACAGGTCCTGACTGTTTCAGCCGACAGACGAGAAGGTATGCCTCCACCTTCTAATCGGGTGACAGGTCCTGACTGTTTCAGCCAACAGACAAGAGCGTATGCCTCCACCTTCTAATGGGGTGACAGGTCCTGACTGTTTCAGCCAACAGACAAGAGTGTATGCCTCCACCTTCTAATCGGGTAGGTCCTCACTGTTTCAGCCAACAGACGAGAGGGTATGCCTCCACCTTTTAATGGGGTGACAGGTCCTGACTGTTTCAGCCAACAGACAAGAGTGTATGCCTCCACCTTCTAATCGGGTAGGTCCTCACTGTTTCAGCCAACAGATGAGAAGGTATGCCTCTACCTTCTAATGAATATTTCAGCATACACAATGTTGACATTTATAGTTATACTTTGATAAAAACACACTACATGTAAACAACAACAAGCATGGCAGTACACATGAAGTTAAATCATGAAATACAAACATCTGAACAAAAACGATACATATTTATCCAGGAGACTCTCGATACCAATATCCTTGATCCAGACACAAAAACGATACATATTTATCCAGGAGACTCTTGATACCAATATCCTTGATCCAGACACAAAAACGATACATATTTATCCAGTAGACTCTTGATACCAATGACCTTGATTCAGACACAAACAAAGAAGTTGTAGACCTCCATGCTTTTACAAAGTTTCATCTGTTTTGTGGTGTAGAATGATGTCTGGAGCATAATAGTTCCATATGTCTGGGAACACCACCCACATATAATTCTTGATATCACTCCACAAATCTGTTTTTGATAAAGTTTAGGATCTATTCCACTGCAAATTGCATTTTTTGCCGGAATCTGCTTTTAGTGGTAAGAGCTAGAACTCTGTGTGCTGCACAGTAGCCATCTTGGTTTGGTGGCCCACTACTTTTTTACTTCCGTTCAAAAGTCACGTGACAGATTTCTACCTATTGGCGTAAGTACAGGGGGCGTGGCTTGAAGGATTTGATGCGTCCCATCTTTCTGCCCGTGTGGGGTGTGGTCTTTCGCTGGCTTGGGGTCTAGTTGTCTCCTGATTCTCCTGTGCCTTGTCCTTGACCAGGCGCTGGGCCTGCCCAACGGCACGGTGGGCCCGGTTCTGGGGGTCTCGTCGCTGGCCGGTCAGCCTGCGTGGGGCTGGTGGTCCCTTGTTCCCTGGGCATCACACTTGCAGTTTTGGGTTGGGCTCTCTGGGTGGCTGGTGTTGTACTTTGGCCCCCGCACATACAAATATATTATACATACAAACACACATTCATACGCACACACACACGTGTATTCATACATATATATACATAGTCACACACACACACACACACACACACACACACGGTACATACATCCACACGCACATTCACTGTACAAACATACATATACACATACTGTACATATACATTCACTGTACATATATACATACACACATACTGTACATATATATTCACTGTACATACATACATACATATATACCTGTACATACATATATACACACTGTACATATACATTCACTGTACAAACATACATATACACATACATTCACTGTACATACCTGTACATACATACATATACACATACTGTACACATACATTCACTGTACAAACATCATCGGCGGTCACTCGAAAGAGTATGACGGTCCTCCTGGTAGGGGGGTATCCCTTTATGGAGGATGAATAATATAAAATATTATTTCCACGTTGACAGAAAAAATACACGTACCACATGCAATTGCATATATTTTCTTTAATAGATCTAATAATATCACAAATATTATATTTTTAATTACTTTTTTTTCTTGAAATAAAAATGGTCAGTTATCTGCTTGACTTATGTATGAATCTAATACTAATGTTCATTTTGATATAATGTTACATGTGTATGAATGTAGATTGGAAAGTAGCTATAATCTGTAATCATAATTAACTATTAATTTTGTGTTTCTAATTATCGCATCAAATATTATTTAATCTTTGATTACAAACCTTTTTTGTTAAAATTTAAATAAATATATGATTGATTTATGTTATCCATTAAATTGTACATTTACTACTAAAGCTTATAGGCCTATTGTTACTATAACAATCCACAAGGTTAATAAAGTACTTTCTTCCCCTCCATTTATCTTCTTTCTTTTGCATTTGAAGTTATCACTACATATATGTATTGTTGCATTTGAAACAATTGTATTGTTAATAATAGAGGTAATTATTGTTATTATTCATTATCAACAGTATTTGTATTGTAACATTGTGTATGGTGAGGACAGCGTGCTACTAACCTCGAATTGGGATGTTGTGAATCGGTAGAAGAATTACTTCAAAGAACTCCTCAATCCCACCTGCACATCTTTCTATGAGGAAGCAGTGTGTGGGGTGGGCTCTCCTATCTCTGGAGCTAAGGTTGTCGAGGTAGTTAAGAAGCTAATTGGGCTTGGTTCGAGGTTGAAGGTGGCCGTTTGTTTCCGCATGTAGATTTGTTTTGATGATGAGATCAGATCAAACTTCCTGAAGGCCCTAGATGCTGTGGGAATGGTGGCAAAACTTTGCAGCATTGCATGGACACCGGAGGCGGTGCCTCTGGATTAGCAAACGGGGTGGTGGTTTCTCTCTTTAAGAAGAGGGACTGGGGGGGGTGTTCCAACTATCATGGAATCACACCCCTCAGCCTTCCTGTTAAGGTCTATGTGTACTGGAGAGGAGGCAATACTGGATTGTAGAACCTCGGATTTAAGAGATTGTGATTTTTGTCCAGGAACAGTACTATACACTCGGCAGGGTCCTTGACGGTCCATGTGTTTCGTAACTAGTTGCATGTGTTGTGAACTTGGAGAAGGCATTTGATTGTGTCCCTTGGGAAGTCCTGTGGGGAGTGCTCCGAGAGTAAGGGGTATCGGATCGTCTGATTGTGGAGAACCACTCCCTGTGGTGTCAGAGCTTGGTCCACAGCCCTGGCGGAGGGTTGGACTCCGCCAGGGCTGTCCTTTGTCACTGATTCTGCTCCTAACTTTTATGGGCAGAATTCCTTGACACAGTTGAGGGAATCCGCTTTGGTGACTGCAGAATTGGATATATACTTTTATACAGATGATGTGGTTCTGCTGGCTGCATCTGTTCGTGATTTTTAGCGGTCACTGGATCGGTTTGAAGCGTACTGTAAAGCACCTTCAAATTGAGTCCATGGTTCTCGCCCGGGAAAGGCTGGCGAGCCGTCTCCAGGTTGGGGAAGAGATCCTGCCCAAAGTGGAGGAGTCCAAGTACCTCAGGGTCATCTTTTTCACCAGTGAGGGAAGAGTGGATGGTGAAATCTACAGGCGGATCGGTGCGGTTTTGGCAGCAATGTGGACTCTGCATCATTTAGTCGTCGTTAAAGAGTGTTGAGCTGGAAAGCAAAGGATAGGATTTCCGTTCCTGTCCTCACTAATGGTCCTGAGCTGTGGGTTGTGACCAAAAGGGCAAGATCACGGGTACAAGCAGACAAAGTTAGTTTTCTCTGTAAGGTGGTGGGGATCACCTATAGAGGTAAGGTAAGAAGCTCTGTCATTCGGGAGAAGCTCGGAGTAAAGCCACCGCTCCTCCACATCGAGAGGAGCCAGATGATGTGGTTCAGGCATCTTGTTACATCTGGGTAGGTATTCAGAGCAGTGGGAGGCCACGGGGGAAGACCCAGGAAACATTGGAGAGACTACAGGAACACTTGGGGATCTGGACCAAGTATCTGAGGAGAAGTCTGGGCTTCTCTGCTTAGGCTGCTGTGTCCGGCCTCAGACCAACTTAAGAAGATGGATGGATGAAGATGTATTCAGATAAGTGTTGTGTTGCTTCTGGAGAAATCTATTTAAAGTAGGGTTGTCCCAATACCAATATTTTGGTACCGGTACCAAAATGTATTTCGATACTTTGATACTTTTCTAAATAAAGGGGACAACAAAAATTTGTGTCATGTGTCCAGGGACGTATTTCCTGAGTTTATAAACAAAATATAATTTTTTTTCAATGAAAAAAGATTTTGTGATGCTAAAAGAAAATCGGTGTAATCATAGTAGTATCGACTAGATACGCTCCTGTACTTGGTATCATTACAGTGGATGTTAGGTGTCGTTTGCTTACATTGTGATGCGGGTGAGCTACGGTGTCTAGTGAAGTATATTTAGCTATTCCTCGTCCTGCAGGGATGATACTTGTAAGAAACGTAATTTTTTTGTCGCCATGGAGGCGAGGATTACTGATTTAGAAGTAGCTAAAAGTAGTAAAAGTAGCTGTTAGCTAGTTAGCCATGTCTTAAAGCACCTCTTCCTGAGTGTGTTTCAGTGTTATAACTTCGCCTTTATCGTTAAGTTTTTAAGCCAACATGCGTCCATTCTCCCTTTTCTGTCCACACACTGTGTCTGCTTGTAAGTACTACGTGTGTGTGTGTGCGTGGTGCCGAACATGCTCCTCTGCTTGTAAAACCAGCAATGTCACACGTGATGCTCGTTAAAAAAAAGAAAAAGGGGGGGGGGGGTAATGGTATAGTTTAATGTACAAATGGTATCTGACCCTACGCAAGATTACGGTGCGGGTAACTGGCAGCATGTTATGATGTACCAGATGGCATTCGAATCAATCATTGACAAATGAGTCAATAATAAATACAAGTTTGAAATGAAAGCCAGGAAGAAATACATGAGCACAAGTAAAAGGAGGTCAAAGTGGCAGCCGAGTCCACATAAAGGAGAAACATAGAACTGTACGATGCTGCCACTATAGTGTGTGCGTGCGTGTGTGTGTGTGTGTGTGTGTGTGTGTGTGTGTGTGTGTGTGTGTGTGTGTGTGTGTGTGTGTGTGTGTGTGTGTGTGTTCTTGT
This sequence comes from Entelurus aequoreus, assembly GCF_033978785.1. Lineage (NCBI taxonomy): Eukaryota > Metazoa > Chordata > Actinopteri > Syngnathiformes > Syngnathidae > Entelurus > Entelurus aequoreus. The sequence continues at coordinate 16,746,413 of NC_084737.1, forward strand.
ATTTCTACCCTCCTTGAGACTTCAACAAGGAAAAGTAGCTTCCATGAGGTGTGAACAAGTGATGACATAAATCATGGTCCCAATACGGAAAACCATTGCATCTAATAGAGAATGTCTCATTTGCATCCATGACCCTTGTCATCATTTTGCCAAGTAAAATTTTTTATGATTATTATGATATTGGCAAAAGGTTAAAGTTTTCTTATAAAATTGTGACTTTTGTCAAGTAAAATTACGACTTTTTTCATAAAGTTGCCAACATTTTAAGCTTTTCTTGTGAAATTGCGACTGTTAAGAGTAAAATTCCAACTTATAACATTGCACAAATGTTCAGTTTTTTAAAAATGACGACTTATTATAACACTGCCAAAATTCTAAGTTTTTCTTGCGAAATTGTGACCTTTTTCTTTTTTTCATTTTTCACAACAAGCTTTTTTATATTAGCATTGTATGTATATATTTTTATCGTTGTAAATACAAATCTTTACAGATCTAGAAAGGGTGGTCCTTAAGAGGTATTTTTCGGAGGTCTCACGAAGGTAACAAATACAAGAATGGGTGTGTGTTCTTGTCTTTCTACCCTTCTTGAGACGTCAACAAGGAAAAGTACCGTTCATTTAAGTTAGAATCAAAATCATGGTCCCAATACAGAAAACCATTGCATCTAATAGAGAGCCAAATACTAGAGTCTGTGAACATTGCGCCAAAGTCTGGATTTTTTGTTGATTTAATGTGCATACAATAGTAAACATTGACAGGTGCAAAGGCAGCAATATATGATGGAATAAGACGGCAGCTAAAGAAGGACTTCCCTATTCATCCCCGGAAAAACCCGCCAGGTGAACAGCTGATTTTACGACTTCCGGTGCTGACGTAAGACAACCTGCGCCCCATATGTGACCATAGGATGAACAAATACACTACGGTACTAAGACTATAGTGGCCATTAACAGTTAGCTTTACAGCTGGGTTGCCCAAAGTGCGGCACAGGGGCCATCTGTGGTCCGTGATTCGTTTTGTCATCGGCCTTAAGCACATTACAAAAAACAAAAAATAGATCTCATTTGCACCCCTGGTGGTGAATTCCATCAAAATTACTGTGGTCCCAAAAAGGAGGGATTTTTCAAATTGACTGTGTGTCACTTTTAAAAGTGCTCCCCCTCTGGTCAACATGAAATAACAAGTGTGTGTAAAAATTTGAAGTGCTCCCCCTCTGGTCAACATATGAAATAACAAGTGTGTGTAAGAAATTGAAATGTGCCCCATTTGGCCAAAATTAATAAACATAAATAAATGGATTTGTATATACGGGCATACTGCAATAAAGTAAATAATGAAGATTAAAAAACAATTAAAAATTTAAATAATAACAGTTTACCTTTTTTATATTTACATAGTATGTACCGTATTTTTCGGACTATAAGTCACAGTTTTTTTCATAGTTTGGCCGGGGGCGCGACTTATACTCAGGAGCGACTTGTGTGAAATTACTAACACATTACCGTAAAATATCAAATAATATTATTTAACTCATTCACGTAAGAGACTAGACGTATAAGATTTCATCGGATTTAGCGATAAGGAGTGACAGATTGTTTGGTAAACGTATAGCATGTTCTATATGTTATAGTTATTTGAATGACTCTTACCATAATATGTTACGTTAACATACCAGGCACGTTCTCCGTTGGTTATTTATGCGTCATATAACGTACACTTATTCGGCCTGTTGTTCACTATTCTTTATTTATTTTAAATTGCCTTTCAAATGTCTATTCTTGGTGTTGGGTTTTATCTAATACATTTCCCCAAAAAATGCGACTTACACTACCGTTCAAAAGTTTGGGGTCACCCAAACAATTTTGTGGAATAGCCTTCATTTCTAAGAACAAGAATAGACTGTCGAGTTTCAGATGAAAGTTCTCTTTTTCTGGCCATTTTGAGCGTTTAATTGACCCCACAAATGTGATGCTCCAGAAACTCAATTTGCTCAAAGGAAGGTCAGTTTTGTAGCTTCTGTAACGAGCTAAACTGTTTTCAGATGTGTGAACATGATTGCACAAGGGTTTTCTAATCATCAGTTAGCCTTCTGAGCCAATGAGCAAACACATTGTACCATTAGAACACTGGAGTGATAGTTGCTGGAAAGAGGCCTCTATACACCTATGTAGATATTGCACCAAAAACCAGACATTTGCAGCTAGAATAGTCATTTACCACATTAGCAATGTATAGAGTGTATTTCTTTAAAGTTAAGACTAGTTTAAAGTTATCTTCATTGAAAAGTACAGTGCTTTTCCTTAAAAAATAAGGACATTTCAATGTGACCCCAAACTTTTGAACGGTAGTGTATACTCCAGTGCGACTTATGTTTTTTTCCTTCTTTATTATGCATTTTCGGCCGGTGCGATTTAAACTCCGGAGCGACCTATACTCCGAAAAATACGGTATATATTATTAGTGCTGTAAATATAAATCTTTATATACTTAGAAAGGGTGGTCCTAAAGAGGTAGGCATTTTTCGGAGGTCTCAAGAAGGTAAGAAATACAAGAATGTGTGTGTGTGTGTGTGTGTGTGTGTGTGTGTGTGTGTGTGTGTGTGTGTGTGTGTGTGTGTGTGTGTGTGTGTGTGTGTGTGTGTGTGTGTGTGTGTGTGTGTGTGTGTGTGTGTGTGTGTGAGTGTGAGTGTGAGTGTGTGTTTGAGCGTGTGAGCTGGCGGAGGAAGCATGTAAGGAAAAAGAGCTGACATGAAGACTTCCTGACAGAGTCTGTTTGTGTTCCTTGGACGACTGTGACCCACAACCACCGCCTTCTCTTGCTGTCCTCCTCAAAGGTTACGCCATCGCCAGCAGTCACATGACACAAAGAATGAGCCAGGACCACGTTAGCACAAGACATTTTCTGCACGTTAAAGACGGGAGATGGTGGACCATCTCGACTCTTGTTTGCGACCTCCTGTTTGAGGGAGGACCTCCTCTGTACCGTGGCGTGTTAGACTGTCAGCTGGGGGTGCATGATCTTGCCAGCATGACTCAAGTCTGCCCGTGAGCTACTTTCTCTCCCTGTGCATCATCCGCTTGTTTGTTTAATCCATTTTCCATTCTTTCACAGCACACTCACACTTAGGAGACAACAAGGTGGGGAATGAATCAAAGAATCCACACGTGCACCTTGCTCAGACGCTGAGCAGCGTGGCGGCAAGTGGTGTGCTTGTGTAGACTAATGGCCGAGCAAACATGGACGACACAATAAGGAGCACTTCTCCCCAGTTCGCCTGCAGTGAAATCTTGCTTTCATCCAATTGGATCGAGAAGAAGTGGGTAGCACATGCGGAGTGACGCCGCGCTGGAGCCCGTTCATTGGTTCTTGTCCTTTACGTAACCACGAGAAGGAAAATGGAGGTCTTGACCGGGTCTGACAGCGTTCCACCAGTAACGTGTCGTGCTTCTAATGGCCGTCGTAGCTCACGTGAGAAGAACGTGACCCTGATGTGTCATCTTGGTGTACAGATTGTCTACATTGATGACGCCTGACACCGTCCGTGGGAGAGCCAATGTTCTAAAAAAGACGACAAAAGTCTTCAGAAGGTTGTTCAATGGCGGAGTGTGCTTTTGTCAAGGCAGCCAGTGGTCTACTGGAGCACACTTGACCCTCAGGGTTAGAAAAGGAACTAAAGACAGGAGGATTTGTTCTCTTTGGATGTATATTCATCAACAGGGACAGCAATTCATGCTTCAACGTAACACCTATATTGACAGACAAATATCACGTTACCAAACTCCGTGACAAAACATGTTACCCAACTCCGTGTCCCCATTGGGCAATCTCCAATTCAAATACCTATAATAATTCTGGGAGAACAAATATGATTGCAATGTCAGCATAAAATCAACATCTTGTTAGCTGCACACCTTGTCTGCATGCCAAGTGCAGACTCCAGACTTTGACCACCATAGTGGGTCCACACTGACACCTACTGGTGGCAAACGCCACGTGCCCCAACAACAGCATGACGTCATTTCCAAGGCCGCATGAAAGAAGTCAATTCTGGCTCATCAAACTTATCCATCCTTAATTGTTCGTCCTGGACATCAAAAATACACCGCGCTGCAGGTATGACTTTTGACCAGTTTCCATAGAAAGTGCTGCCTGGTCAAAGGTCAACAAGTTTTAGGTGCAGCGAGCATGGCCTCGAATAACCAAAAAGTTATCAAACGGTATTGATCCTCAAGGGAAACTTGTATCTGAGTTACAAGATAAAAAGTCATTAAACGTAATATAATAACCAGTGCCAGCTACACCAATAGGAAACAATAATGGGTAGACTACAGAATGAAACCAGTTATAAGGGGTCCTATTGTTAAAACCAGCTACACCAATAGGAAACAATAATGGGTAGACTACAGAATGAAACCAGTTATAAGGGGTCCTATTGTTAAAAAAGTGTGACATTAATCCAATTTCCATAAAACAATGCAAACGTAAATAGTATTCATTTATTCCAGACTCAAACTGTTACAGTAATAAAACATTTTAATTGAACACGTCGTGTTTAAAATGCATACACTATTAAGATATGTAGTAAAACTGTCATTCTAAGGAAAACCACCATTTTTACAGCACAGGTGTCAAACCAGATCTGGCCCGAGAAGTCGCTAACCTACTCAGTGGCCTAGTGGTTAGAGTGTCCGCCCTGAGATCGGTAGGTTGTGAGTTCAAACCCCGGCCGAGTCATACCAAAGACTATAAAAATGGGACCCATTACCTCCCTGCTTGGCACTCAGCATCAAGGTTTGGGGGTTAAATCACAAAAAACGATTCCCGCTGCTGCCCAACTGCTCACCTCACCTCCCAGGGGGTGAACAAGGGGATGGGTCAAATGCAGAGGACAAATTTCACCACACCTAGTGTGTGTGACAATCATTGGAACTTTAACTTAACTGTACCTGGCCCGCCACCTAGCTTTACCTGGCCCGCAAAAACTTACGAATATCATCAGTCAATAGAGTACTTTCTTTTCTTACTAAAATATGAATTCTTTACACTTTGACAGAAAAAAATACATTTACCGTATGCAATTGCATACATTTTATTCAATAGATCTAATATCACAATTACCATACATTACATTTTTTTCTTGAAATAAAAAAAGGAATTATCTGCTTGACTTATGTATGAATCTAATACTAATGTTCATTTTAATATAATGTAGATTGGAAAGTAGCTATGATCTGTAATAACCATCAACTATTTGTTTTGTGTTTCTAAATATTGCAACACATATATAATGATAGATTATAAACCTTTTTGTTGAAATAAAAATAATGATTTGATTCATTCATGTTATCCATTAAATTGTACGTTGTAGAAATGACAACAGATTGCATCTGTCGCCAGAATTTGACCATTAAAAAACTATGGTAGTTTTTCCATTGACAGTATAACATTGGTTTTCCGATTAAAACTGGCTGCTGAGTCACCAGAATTTTACCGTTAAAAAACAGTGGTACTGTTTTATTTACAGAAACAAAACCACCACCATAGATTTTACTGTACCGTTTTAAAAAAAACAGGGGTACCAGTTCTCCATTTACAGTATAAGCTGTAAAATAAACAATTTCTAGGATGAAAATTTAACGACTGAATGCCGATCTAAAGGTTTTTTCTTAATGGAGTACTTAAAAAGATATACCGTATTTTTCGGACTTTAAAGGCGCACTTAAAATCCTTTCATTTTCTCAAAAATCTACGGTGCGCCTAATGTATTGAATAATTCTGGTTGTGCTTACTGACCTTGAAGCAATTTTATTTGGTACATGATGTAATGCTAAGTGTGACCAGTACATGGTAGTCACACATAAGAGATACGTCCATCCATCCATTTTCTACCGCTTATTCCTGTCGGGGTCACGGGGGGTACTGGAGCCTATCTCAGCTACAATCGGGCGGAAGGCAGGGTACACCCTGGAGAAGTCGCCACCTCATCGCAGGTGTAGACTGCAATATGACGCCAGTAAAACACCACCAAAACTTTAAATGTTTCATTGAAAATAAAGAACATTTACACACGGCACTCAAAAATCTGTCAAAATCTTTTAGTATGACTTTGAACCGCTTGATGGATTGTCGGCCCACTACGGCTACCGTAGTCAGTGATACAAGTATTACTATGGTGTGTGTGTGTATAAGGACCACAAAATGGCACCCATTAGCAGACATATCATCTGGGGTTTTGTTTCACAAAATTATACAAAACCAATTTTTCTTACTTAATGATAAGTGTGACCAGTAGATAGCAGTCATACATAAGAGATACATGTAGACTGCAATATGATGGCAGTAAACACCAAAACTATAAATGTTCCATTGAAAATATAGAACATTACACACAGCGCTTTAAAAAATCTGTCAAAATGTTTTTAGTACGACTTCGGTAAGCTATGAAGCCACACCAGTTGATGGATTGTCGGCGCACACATATTACCTGGCGTTTTGTTTTGTAAAATTATCGACAACCAACTTTTCATACATTCTGGTACCTACTGATGTGTATATGAGATCTGCATAAGTCCTGAAAATTTGTGCAAGTCCCTGCCAATACCGTAGTCGATAAGCTTCTTCTCTATCTTCTTGTTATGGGGCATTCACACTCTGCTGTTGCCATTTCTAATATAAAGTAGCGTAAAGTTCTTACTTATATCTGTCAGTAGACTAGCTATCAAAACGCTAAAAACTACAAGTGTAGTGAGTTTACATTATTCACCCAAGGAACTTTAGTTATTAGAGAGTTCGGGTCGGACGTTTTTTCACGGGACACATTTACAGCGTTGTTGTTGCACTAGTGAGCCATGGATGAGAAGATGCTGCTCCGTTATTGATTTAAGTAAAGTCTGAATGTCATTAAAGGCCTACTGAAACCCACTACTACCGACCACGCAGTCTGATAGTTTATACATCAATGATGAAATCTTAACATTGCAACACATGCCAATACGGCCGGGTTAACTTATAAAGTGCAATTTTACATATCCTGCGAAACTTCCGGTTGAAAACGTCTATGTATGATGACGTATGCGCTAGACGTCAATCGTTGAAACGGAAGTATTCGGACACCATTTTATCCAATACAAAAAGCTCTGTTTTCATCGCAAAATTCCACAGTATTCTGGACATCTGTGTTGGTGAATCTTTTGCAATTTGTTTAATGAACAATGAAGACTGCAAAGAAGAAAGCTGTAGGTGGGATCGGCGTATTAGCGGCTGGCTGCAGCAACACAACCAGGAGGACTTTGACTTGGATAGCAGACGCGCTATCTGACGCTAGCCGCCGACCGCATCGATGATCGGGTGAAGTCCTTCGTCGCGCCGTCGATCGCTAGAACGCAGGTGAGCACGGGTGTTGATGAGCAGATGAGGGCTGGCTGGCGTAGGTGGATAGCTAATGTTTTTAGCATAGCTCTGTGAGGTCCCGTAGCTAAGTTAGCTTCAATGGCGTCATTAGCAACAGCATTGTTAAGCTTCGCCAGGCTGGAAAGCATTAACCGTGTAGTTACAGGTCCATGGTTTAATAGTATTGTTGATTTTCTGTCTATCCTTCCAGTCAGGGGTTTATTTATTTTGTTTCTATCTGCAGTTAAGCCCGATGCTATCACGTTAGCTCCGTAGCTAAAGTGCTTCGCTGATGTATTGTCGTGGAGATAAAAGTCACTGTGAATGTCCATTTCGCGTTCTCAACTATCATTTTCAAGAGGATATAGTATCCGAGGTGGTTTAAAATACAAATCCGTGATCCACAATAGAAAAAGGAGAAAGTGTGGAATCCAATGAGCCCTTGTACCTAAGTTACGGTCAGAGCGAAAAAAGATACGTCCTGCACTGCACTGTAGTCCTTCACTCTCACGTTCCTCATCCACAAATCTTTCATCCTCGCTCAAATTAATGGGGTACTCGTTGCTTTCTCTGTCCGAATCGCTCTCGCTGCTGGTGTAAACAATGGGGAAATGTGAGAAGCCTTTCAACCTGCGACGTCACGCTACTTCCGGTACAGGCAAGGCTTTTTTTTATCAGCGACCAAAAGTTGCGAACTTTATCGTCGATGTTCTCTACTAAATCTTTTCAACAAAAATATGGCAATATCGCGAAATGATCAAGTATGACACATAGAATGGATCTGCTATCCCCGTTTAAATAAAAACATTTCATTTCAGTAGGCCTTTAAAACAGTTAGCTCCGTCTTTTGACACTTCTTCCACTCCCGTCCTTGCACGCTACACCTCTACAACAAAGATGACGGGGAGAAGACGCTGTCGAAGGTGAGCCACATAAATAAGACCGCCCACAAAACGGCGCATACTGAAGAGACTGTCAGAAAGCGACTTTAAGATGATCTGTAAAACATAATCTATGTAACATTTTGACCAAAGAACCACCATTATATGTTATGTAGACCACAAGGAAGTGTTTTACATTTAGAAACAGTGTCAAAAGATTCATTCAGACTTTACTTAAATCAACAACGGAGCAGCATCTTCTCATCCGGAAATGTGTCCTGTGAAAAATCGTCCGACCGGAATGCTCTAATAACAAAAGTTCCGTGAGTGAATTATGTAAACCCACTATAGTTTTTAGCACTTTGATAGCTAGTCTACTGACAGATATAAGTAAGAACTTTACGCTACTTTATATTACAAAGGGCAACAGCGGAAGATGAATGCCACATAAGATAGAGAAAAAGTAGAAGCTTATGACTACGGTGTCGGCACGGACTACAATGGCGGATGCACCCACATTTTCAGGACTTATGCAGATCCCAAATACACATCAGTAGGTACCAGAAGGTAAGAAAAGTTGTTTTTTGATAATATTGCGAAACAAAACGCCAGGTAAAATGTCTGATAATAGGTGCAGTTTTGCGGTCCTTATACACACACCATACTAATACTCGTATGTTTAAAGCGCCGACAATCAGGCGGTGCGGCTTTATAGCTTACCGAAGTCGTACTAAAAACATTTTGACAGATTTTTGAGCGCTGTGTGTAATGTTCTATATTTTCAATGGAACATTTAAAGTTGAGGTGTTGTTTACTGCCACCATATTGCAGTCTACAAGTATTTCTTATGTGTGACTGCCATAAATAAATGATAAATGGGTTATACTTGTATAGCGCTTTTCTACCTTTCAAGGTACTCAAAGCGCTTTGACAGTATTTCCACATTCACCCATTCACACACACATTCACTCACTGATGGCGGGAGCTGCCATGCAAGGCGCTAACCAGCAGCCATCAGGAGCAAGGGTGAAGTGTCTTGCCCAAGGACACAACGGACGTGACTAGGATGGTAGAAGGTGGGGATTGAACCCCAGTAACCAGCAACACTCCGATTGCTGGCACAGCCACTCTACCAACTTCGCCACGCCGTCCCACGCCATCTACTGGTCACACATATCATTACACCATGTACTTAATAAAATTGCTTCAAGGTCGGTAAGCACAACCGAAATTACGCCGTACATTAGGCGCACCGGGTTACAAGACGCACTGTTGATTTTTGAGAAAATGAAAGGATTTTAAGTGTACCTTATAGTCCTAAAAAGACGGTAATAGTTATGGAAGCTTGTTAATTTAGCATGTTTAGTCAATGTAACATTCTACTTGTCCCAGTAAGTTCTATGGTTACCTCTTTGCTTTAAGCTCCAACGTGTCCGTCAAAAGATTGGTGCAGAGTCGAAACATGAAATCAGTTTAGAAGAGCAAGTCTGAGTGCATTTCTGTCTTGAGGTAGGCAACGTCAAGTCATTTGCTGCATGAAGTGCTGTTACACAAGCAGGAGCAGGCTCTTCATCACAGGCTCTTACCGTAACGATAGAAAGGTCAGCTTGAAGACGGTTCGTTGTTTCAAGGAAGAAATCCACAAGTGAGGTTTTCTGTTTATTTGGAAGACATTCTTTATAAAACAGTGGCATTTTTTCTTCCAGAGAAATACAGAGCCAAGTGTACAAACGTATCATCATGAGGGTGACACATCTCTGAGCAATTAAATAATATCATCACACATGCGAGCTTGTGTCAAACAAGTCAATAAACGCAGACCTTTGACACTCGGCTGAGGTCCAGATGTGTTCCTGCACGCTCATCACGTCATCCAGGTGTAAATGCATGGTTAGATAAGAAACATCCACGCTACATGTGAGTACGCTACTCGCAATACAAACAAATACATAATAGGATCATTCCGCTCGGCGCAATGATGGTCACGTAGGAGTACAATCAAATATGAAGACAGGAAAGCGTGTAACAGCTGAACCAATAGGAAAGTAAAGGCGGTTGCTAGGTGGAATTCTAGCAATCAGAATTTAGAAACTAAGGTTATCATCGACTATTCTGAAGGTATACAAGAAAACTAGGTGGACCACATCTCCTGGTTGTGTCACACCACACTTGCAACTAAACACCTGACTGCCTTTTGTAGACGCGTCAAAGACGAGATGAAAAGAATCCAGCGTGCTGGGAATATTCAAAGCTAACAGAAAGTCGGATTTAGTCGTTCAGTCGCGAGTGAAAAAATAGCATTTATCGCAATGTTGCCTTGCAACCTGCCTTGGACAACCTTTCCAGAGGCTGTGCTTTGAAGAACTCCGCGCCAAAATGGAAACCAGATAGAAAAAATATATATGGAGTACAACTGTACCAGCAGTGAGTATTTTGTTACATACAAATACATTCCGAGTAAATATTTCATAAAGAGCAAAGTTTGATAGAATCCAGCTATTTGAAACATGCTTACCTTCAAGGCTATCCTTTATATTTCGGCAACATAGAGTTAACATTGGAGTTACCGCTAATGTTGATTTAACGCTACATTGGAGTTATCGCCAACTTCAACGTTGGTGTTACCGCTACATTGGAGTTACCGCTAATGTTGATTTAACGCTACATTGAAGTTATCGCCAACTTCAACATTGGTGTTATCGCTACATTGGAGTTACCGCTAATGTTGATTTACCGTTACATTGGAGTTACTGCTAATGTTGATTTACCCCTATATTGGAGTTACCGCTATTGTTGATTTACCGCTATATTGGAGTTACCGCTAATATTGATTTACCGCTAATGTTGATTTACCGCTACATTGGAGTTATCACCAACTTCACCATCGTTGGAGTTACCGCTAACGTTGGAGTTACCGCTAATGTTGATTTACCGCTACATTGGAGTTACCGCTAATGTTGATTTACCGCTACATTGGAGTTACCGCTAATGTTGATTTACCGCTACATTGGAGTTACTGCTAGTGTTGATTTACCGCTACATTGGAGTTACTGATAATGTTGATTTACCGCTAAATTGGAGTTATCGCCAACTTCACCAATGTTGGTGTTACCGCTAACGTTGGAGTTACCGCTAATGTTATTTACCGTTACATTGGAGTTACTGCTAATGTTGATTTACCGCTACATTGGAGTTACTGCTAATGTTGATTTGCCACTACATTGGAGTTATCGGCAACTTCACCAACGTTGGTGTTACCGCTAACATTGGAGTTATTGCCAGCTTCCCCACCGTCGGAATTATCGCCAACGTTGGAGTTACCGCTAATGTTTTGCGTTATCGCCACCTTCGGAGTGATCGCCAATGTTGGAGTTATCGCCAACATTGAAGTTAACGTATTGAGTTATCACCACCTTCGCAGTGATCGCCAACCTTAGAGTTACCGCTAATGGAGTTACCGCTAATGTTGATTTACCGCTACATTGGTGTTATCGCTAACTTCGCCAAAGTTGGAGTTACTGCTAATGTTTGAGTTACCACTAACGTTTGAGTTATAGCCAACATTGGAGTTAAAGGCTAACGTTCGAGGTAATGCCGGCTTCTCCAACTTTGGAGTTATTGCCAACGTTTGAGTTACCACCAACGTTTGAGTTAACGCTAACGTTTCAGTTAACGCTAACGTTTCAGTTAACGCTTACGTTTCAGTTAACGCTTACGTTTCAGTTAACGCTTACGTTTCAGTTAACGCTTACGTTTCAGATAACCCTAACGTTTCAGTTAACCCTAACGTTTCAGTTAACAGGAGTGAATCCAGTTTTCTATAACGTCTTGATTGCATTTTGTGAAAATGCAATATTTCTTCAAAGCCATTAAACTGGTAGAAGTGAGTATATTTGGCAGGGAAGACATGACTGAAGAATGAGGAATAAAGATGGCATGCATTCAGCCAAAACAGAAATGTGAGACTTGCAGGCTGATGGAAAAAGTGAAGGACTTTCTGTGTCTATGCTAGAATTGTTGGTTGAATATTGAATCACTTCATCCTTCGTACAGCGAGTGTGATGATGGGAGAATGTCCCAACACCAGCTTGGGCTTCCAACTAAACTATCCAATATTTACCTCAAAGTTTCAGCCTTTTTTCTCTGAGGAGGAAAAAGCGCAAAGAAGATGTCATCTTTGTGGGGATGGCCAATAACTGTGCTCTTAAAAAAAACGACGCCATAGATTTGAGTTCAATCTAAGAATCCGATTGGAGTCTGAAAGTCAGCCCTGAAACAAACAGCTCTCTAATAAAACATTGTTGTGGTGTTGTCGTCTTTAACAGTACAAAAATACACGTATGTATTTATGATTGTTCAGCTAAAACTGTGAACCATTCTTGTCAGAAGGCAATCAAAGTCCAGAAGGCCACATGTCTCCGATTGTTCATGGCAACCAACAACAGTGGACGTAAAAGTGATTGGAACATTTGTTCACCTTATGGATCCTCTTCTGGGGCCTGATGACCTTTGGCCTTTAATTGGAGCCAGGTATCTCCCAGCGCCTTAGCAAAGTGATCGTCCACTGAGCCTGTGATGGACACCGAGTTGCAGATCGAGTCGGCCGCCGCCTCGGCTTCTTTGTAGTTTTTGCCAAGGCTGCGACGGAAGTGCTCCTCGATCACAGGATCGCAAACTGTTGTGGTCCAGACAAACAACCGTAAGTCATCTCATAAATGATACACCACTTATTTCTGGAGGGGGTGTGAGAAAACATGATACAAACTGTGGTAGTCCAGACAAACAACCGTAAGTCATCTCAATAATGATACACCACTTCTTTCTGGAGGGGGTATGAGAGAACATGATACAAACTGTGGTGGTCCAGACAGACTACTGTATGTCATCTCATAAATGATACACCACTTCTTTCTGGAGGGGGTATGAGAGAACATGATACAAGTTCCTCAGAAGATTGTGAATGAATGTTTTGTTGACATATACAACATCACATGCACAAGGTAAGTGTGACACCTTGTGGTGAAATACACAACACCCAACATCTTCTCAAAGCAAACCGTTTTTCTGACCACAAATATTATATCTGCAATATGTCAATTGGAATAACGATTCTAGGTTTGATAATTTGTTACTTATTTGTATAATCTTCTAATGTTGATCATTTATTGCACTATTATTTGTATGATCTTCTAATGTTGATCATTTATTGCACCATTATTTGTATAATCTTCTAATGTTGATAATGTATTGCATCATTATTTGTATGATCTAATACTGATCATTTATTGCACTATATGTATAATCTTCTAATGTTGATCATTTATTGCACTATTAATTGTATAATCTTCTAATGTTGATCATTTATTGCACTATTATTTATATGATCTTCTAGTGTTGATAATTATTGCACTATTATTTGTATAATCTCCGAATACTGATAATTTATTGCACTATTATTTGTATGATCTTCTAATGATGATCATTTATTTCACTAATATTTGTATAATCTTCTAATGTTGATCATTTATTGCACTATTATTCGTAGAATCTTCTAATGATGATCATTTATTACACTATTATTTGTACATTTTAATGTTGATCATTTATTGCACTTTTATTTGTATAATATTCTAATACTGATCATTTTTTATTTGTATAATCATCTAATACTGATTATTTATTGCACTATTTGTATAATCTTCTAATGTTGATCATTTATTGCACTATTATTTGTATAATCTTGTAATGTTGATCATTTATTACACTTTTATATGTATGATCTTCTAATGTTGATCACTTATTGCACTATTATTTGTATAATCTTCTAATTTTGATAATTTATTGCATTATTATTTATATAATCTCCTAATACATATGTATTGAACTATTATTTGTATAATCTTTTAATGTTGATCATCTATTGCACTATTATTTATATAATCTTCTAATGATCATTTATTGCACTATTATTTGTGTCATCTTCTGTCTAGGCGATATTTTCAAGGAGAATGTTCACCATTGTTCTTCCTTCCATCGTCGGGTGGGCTCGGAGAGCAGCCGTTCATGTGGCAGTGAGACAGGTTACAATTGCGGTTGCTTGCAGGAGCACAAGTGATGACAGACGGGCGATTCTACAGATGAAAACAAAAAGAAAGGTATTACAAGCTTTGTCCCTAATGACCAAAGTATGTATGTGGTCAATAACGCAGGTGGACATGTGTGTCGTACCTGCTGCCGTTCAACAATAGACCTCTCTCCGCCTCCAACCGTGCTGTCAATGCTGTTTTTGGTCAGGGCCAGAGGCTGGTCCACAGCATAGCCAGAAATGGAAGCATACAGATGGTTGCCATGGAGACCGTTGGCGGAAGCACCAATGTGCTCCACAGGACTGTGGCTTGTGTTCCAGTGCTCATTGCGCTTGTCTCCAGCAGAAGGGCGGGACCTTGGCAAGGACAAGAAGAAGGTGACCTTTGACACCTGCAGACCTGCTCCGTCATATCTAAATATTGACGTCAACTCAGTGAGTGTTGACTCAACTTACAGATGAGTTGCAAACAATCTGCTCATTTTGTTCATGTGGTCGTCATCACAATTGATTTGGTCCTTTTGTTCATCGCCGTACTTCCGTTTGCTTGGACACAGAGGGGGTGGTGCGCTCATGTTGGACATGGAGCTGGACTCTTCTGTTGGGAAGGAGAAGGCGCAGAATAACACTTATGGTCCACTAAATATAAATAGTTGACATCATGGTCATCAGAATAACACTTATTGTCCACTAAATATCAATAGTTGACATCATGGTCATTAGAATGACACTTATTGTCCACTAAATATCAATAGTTGACATCATGGTCATCAGAATAACACTTATGGTCCACTACAATACTAAATATCAATAGTTGACAACATGGTCAGCAGAATAACACTTGTGGTCCGTTACAATACTAAGTATCAATAGTTGACATCACAGTCAGCAGAATAACACTTATGGTCTACTAAATATCAACAGTTGACATCATGGTCATTAGAATGACACTTTTTGTCCACTAAATATCAATAGTTGACATCATGGTCATCAGAACAACACTTATGGTCCGTTACAATACTAAATATCAATAGTTGACATCATGGTCAGCAGAATAACAGAGGGTCCACTACAATACTAAATATCAATAGTTGGACACAGACGAGGTGGTGCGCTCATGTTGGAAATGGCGCTGGACTCTTCTGTTGGGAAGGAGAAGGCGAAGAATAAAATTTATGGTCCACTAAATATCAATAGTTGACATCATGGTCAGCAGAATAATACGTAGGGTCCACTACAATATTAAATATCAATAGTTGACATCACGGCCAGCAGAATAACACTTATGGTCCACTACTAGGGATGATGTTTGATAAGAAATTATCGAGTTCGAGCCTATTATCGAATCCTCTTATCGAACCGATTCCTTATCGATTCTCTTATCAAGTCCAGATAGATTGTTGTATATGGAAAAAAACACAATATTTGGTTTAACAAATCACTTCACATTCTCTACTGCTCGCTACTATAGTATTACCATATCTGAGTTATTGTGCAGAAATGTGGGGAAATAACTACAAATGTGCGCTACATTCGCTAACCGTGTTACAAAAAAGATCAATTAGACTGATACATAATGTTGGATATAGAGAACATACAAACACTTTATTTATTGAGTCAAAAATATTAAAGTTCGATGATTTGGTAAAATTGCAAACAGCTAAAATGATGTGGAATTAAATGATGGAATGGATTAAGTAAAGAAGTTAAACATTGTACTGATATGATCCACTTTAAGAGGTTGTTCAAATGAATAGTGCTTACAAAGTACAAAGACGAATTATGAGAAATACTTTCAACTTTATTGAAAATAAGATATTCTTCATCTCAGTATATTAATAATGACTGAATTAATTAATTACATATTACAAAACTGTTGTATATACTAATTCACAGATATTTTATTATAAAAAGGTCAGTAAATGATGTATAAATTTGTATGAAGTGGTAAAGGGGTAGGATTAAATAAGCTTTACTTCTTCCTACTCCTGTAAAGTGAAATTATATGAAACTGTGATGTATTATGATGTGGTCGGATCATGTTTTGTTTAGTTATGTTCTGTTAGTTTTGGACTTCCTTAGTTGTTTTGTGCACTTCGGGGGTTTGTTTTAGTCACCATGGTTACTTATGATTTTCACCTGCCTTGTACACACACCTGTTGCTCATCAGAGACTCTATTTAAGCCTGACTTTTCCGGTCACTCGTCGTGGCTTCATTGTTTGCATTTGCAACAGTTACGTTTGCATTCTGGTTTTCGAGCGCATGATTCCTGTGCTAAAGTTACCTTAGCTTCTAGTATTCCTGTGCTAAGTAAGTTTTTGCTTTAGCTTCTCATGCGAACGGCACGCTTTCCTTTTGTTTCGATCCTGTCTGTTGTAATGTGTATGATTTATGAGAAATAAATCATCTCCTACCTGCACGCTTTCGTCCGGAGCCGTCAATTTTGCGTCGCGGGAACGAACCGCAGCACGCTGCACCCAACCGTGACAAATGACTGAGCTACGTGACATAATTTCTTGTGATGTCACACGGGGCATTTCTTGTCGGGACGGGAGTCGTTCCTAGGGATTCGAATAAAGAACCAACTCTTTTTCTTTACTATAGTGGTCTTGATAACGGGTACTGGTTCTCAAAAAGGGATTTGAGTCCGAGGACTCGGTTCTTTTCTTATCAAAAAACTGGGAAAACCGGTTTCGAGCATCATCCCTATCCACTACAACACTAAATATTAATAGTTGGCATCATGGTCAGCAGAATAACACTCAATAATAATAATAATCTCCTTGACCTCACAGTAGCTTTTGACACCATCAGCCACACCATCCTCCTTTCCCGCCTGGAATCATCCCTCAACATCACCGGCTCTGCCCTCTCCTGGTTAAGGTCATATCTCACTAACAGACAATACATCAGTATAAACAACTGCACCTCCTCCACTGCTCCTCTGTCACAAGGTGTCCCCCAGGGTTCGGTGCTTGGTCCACTTCTCTTCATCCTGTACATGCTCCCCCTCGGTAACATCATCCGCAGCCATCACCTCCAATTCCACTGCTACGCAGATGATGTCCAGCTATACATCTCTGACATGCTCATCATCGGCCCCAAATCCCTCACCAAACCTGCTCACAACTTCCACCTCTCCGTCCACTCACATCCGCAACCTCTGAGTCATTCTGGACAATAACATTTCTTTTCAACACCATGTCAACCACATCACAAGAACTGCTTTCTTCCACCTCAAAAATATTGCCCGTCTCCGTCCATCCCTCTCCTTCTCTGCCGCTGAAAACCTGATCCATGCCTTCATCACCTCCAGACTTTACTACAGTAACAGCATCCTCTACAGCTCATCTTGAAAAATTCTCAATAAACTCCAATACATTAAAAACTCTGCCGCCCACCTGCTCACCCACACCCGCTCCCATGAGCACATCACCCCAGTCCTCCAGGAACTCCACTGGCTCCCCGTTCCTCACCGGATCCACTTTAAAATCCTCCTCCTCACCCACAAAGCCCTCCACAACCAGGATCCCTGCTACCTCACCAACCTGCATACCCCTTCACGCAGCCTCCGCTCCTCTGATGCCAACCTCCTCTCCCCACCACTCAGAACCAAGCTCCGGACCTGGGGTGACAGAGTCTTCGCCATCGCTGCTCCCACCCTCTGCAACACTCTTCCCAAACCGTCTCACCTTCAAAAGCCTTCTCAAAACACACCTATTCAGATCTGCTTTTATATTTCCTGTATTTTATATTATTACTTTAAACTGTTTCGTATTTTAATTTTTTATCCTGTAAAGCGTCTTTAAGTGCTCTGAAAAGCGCTATACTAAATAAAATGTATTATTATTATTAACACTTATGGTCCACTACAATACTAAATATAAATAGTTAACATCATGGTCAGCAGAATAACACATATGGTCCTCTACAACAGTGGTCCCCAACCTTTTTGTAGCTGCGGACCGGTCAACGCTTGAAAATTTGTCCCACGGACCGGTGGGGGTGGGGGGGGGGGGGTGTATTTAAAAAAAAATAAAAAATAAAAAAATTTTTTTTAACATAAATAAATACAATCATGTGTGCTTACGGACTGTATCCCTGCAGACTGTATTGATCTATATTGATATATAATGTATATATTGTGTTTTTTATGTTGATTTCATTAAAAAAATAAAAATAAAAAATAAAAATTATTTTTTTTTTAATTTCTTGTGCAGCCCGGTACCAATCGGTACCGGTCCGCGGCCCGGTGTTTGGGGACCACTGCTCTACAATACTAAATACCACTAGTTGACATCATGGTCAGCAGAATAACACATATGGTCCGCTACAATATTAAATATCAATAGTTGACATTATTGTCAACAAAATAACACTGATGGTCTGCTACAATACTAAATATCAATAGTTGACATCATGGTCAACAGAATAACACTTAGGGTCCACTACAATACTAAATATCAATAGTTGACATCATGGTCAGCAGAATAACACATATGGTCCGCTTCAATATTAGATATCAATAGTTGACATCATTGTCAACAAAATAACACTTATGGTCTGCTACAATACTAAATATCAATAGTTGACATCATGGTCCACAGAATAACACTTAGGGTCCACTACAATACTAAATATCAATAGTTGACATCATGGTCATCAGAATAACACTTATGGTCCACTAAATACTAAATATCAATAGTTGACAACATGGTCATCAGAATAACACTTATGGTTCACTACAATACTAAATATCAATAGTTGACATTATGGTCAGCAGAATAACACTTATGGTCCGCTAAATACTAAATATCAATAGTTGACATTATGGTCAGCAGAATAACACTTATGGTCCGCTAAATACTAAATATCAATAGTTGACATCATGGTCAGCAGAATAACACTTATGGTTCACTACAATACTAAATATCAATAGTTGACATCACGGTCAGCAGAATAACACTTATGGTTCACTAGGGATGATACTCGAAACCGGTTTTCCCGGTTGTTCGATAAGAAAAGAACTCGATTCCCTTTTTGAGAACCAGTACCCGTTATCGAGACCACTATAGTAAAGAAAATAGTTGGTTCTTTATTCGAATCCCTCGGAACGAATCCTGTCCCGACCAGAAATGCTCCGCGTGACATCACAAGAAATGGCGTCACGTAGCTCAGTCATTAGGCGCAGATAGCGAAAGCAGGAAAAAAATGGACGGGAAAAAGCGCTCAAAGGTGTAATAAAGTTCAAAACAAAAGGTATAATCCAATGAATAACTTTACAGAGAGATTTGAGCAGGGTACAAACACATGAACACTTTTACGAACAACCGGAAACATAGCAACCAGGCTAGCAACGCACCTCGTTTACGGCAGCTGTCGCAACGTTCTTAAAGCAACCGCAGCACATACATATATATACACAACATATATCTCCCTTTTTTAACTTTTGTTTTTCTTTCCTTGTAAACAAAACAAAATCACACTGTATATGTGTTGTCTGTCTAATTATAAATAATGCAGACAAGGCGTGTTGGCTGAGTTCTTGACGTTTACTTTCACGGGTGACAACATGCAACACTTTTCGGGGCTACCGCGCATGCTCGTCACTCCCGTTGCATGTTGGGTAGTGTAGTTGTTGTATTCCCTAGCTCATCACATCTTCCCCCCTATAAAGAAATAATGTTAACTCAATAAAGTGTATTTCTTTTTTTAGCTTTAACTTTTCATTTTTAGCATTGTAACCACATTTGCAAACAACTTTTCTCTTCATAGAATTTTCTTTCAATAAAGAAATAAAGTGCAAAAATGTCAAGCATCATAACAAACAGTTATGTCAAATAGCAGCAGAAGTGCACTTTTTGGAGAGCTGTTTTATTTTCAGTTTTGTGCCCAAGGGACTGATTTTATTTAACACTATATTATTATTTATACACCTATAGTGATCACAGAGACAGGTTGTTTTCGTGTTACTGAATATATTTGTTTTTATGAAAAATCCCACTTAATATACTTTGGATAACAACAGTCAATATTTATTTATTTTATTTTATTTTTTTAGGGGGGTAGCAGTCAATATTTATTTATTTTTTAGATTAAATTGTTTTCTAATATAATAAAAGTGAGCTTTTGTTAAACCAAATAGTGTGTGTTTTTTTCCATATACAACAACCTATCTGGACTCGATAAGAGAATCGATAAGGAATCGGTTCGATAAGAGGATTCGATAATAGACTCGAACTCGATAATTTCTTATCAAACATCATCCCTATGGTTCACTACAATACTAAATATCAATAGTTGACATCACGGTCAGCAGAATAACACTTACGGTTCACTACAATACTAAATATTAATTGTTGACATCATGGTCAGCAGAATAACACTTATGGTCCACTACAATACTAAATATCAATAGTTGACATCATGGTCAGCAGAATAACATATGGTCCACTACAATACTAAATATCAATAGTTGACATCATGGTTAGCAGTTCATCATATGCATAAAGTGTGTTCGTTGTCCAATCAGGTCAAATCACATGTCTTCACCACTTTTTTCCATGGTGGCATGTTTAGCATCTGAGAAGCAACAAAGTGCATTAAAAAGTTCCTGGAGATGTGCAGCAAGCAACACACTCTTAGGAAGTTAAATTATTCTACACTTTGGGGATGATTTGCTCTCAGCTGCTCTTCTTTACTTGGTTACTTGCTGTCATCAAAACTGTTTTGCTGCGTTGGTTCTGATGACCTTCACACGTGCAGGCATATCCAGACCAAACCGTACCAGCCTAGCAACCGGACCACTTTGTTTTACGAGGACAAAAATGACCGCCCTTAGCGGTGTCATTAAAAGAAACTCTAGGTCTCTTGCTGGGCAGGAACAAGTGGTCAAGTGGTTGGTCAAGTGTCGACGCAGGGCATTGGGCCCGCAACTGGAACAAAGAGGTAGACCGAGACTGCTTGAGACTTGACCTTAGGTCTGCCTGAAAGCGGACTGTCGTCCTGAGTAGAGCTGGTTGATGATACGATCAATGATTGGGATGTCAGGTGGATCCCGCTGATCAGCGGTTACCGTATTTTCCGCACTATAAGTCACACCTAAAAACCTCAAATTTTCTCAAAAGCTGACATGCGCCTTATAATCCGGTGCGCCTTATATATGGACCAGTATTGAGCCACAACAAACCTAAACTTCATTTTCATAAAGTTTAGGTCTCGCAACTACGGTAAACAGCCGCCAACTTGTATGGCGCTTTTCTACCTTTCTAAGGAACTCAAAGCGCCTTGACACTATTTCCACATTCACACACACACACATTCACACACTGATGGCGTTATACCTTGCTGTTGTGATAAACAAAACACCACGTCACTGACTTTACCTCGGGCAAAATAATAAAACAGCTGTTTATTAATTTTGGGAGTGAACAGAGTTGTCAGAACGCTGGTTTGTAATCTATTAATAAAGTTTGACTGACCTATCTAACTGTTTTGTTGACATTCCCTTTAGCGCAGCTCCATCTAATGGATGCATAGGTGTAAGGCTGAAAGGACGCGTCGACGTAGTCGACGTCATCGGTTACGTAAATACGTCGACGCCGTTTTTGTGCGTCGACGCGTCGCATAATGACGTCACACTACCGTCATGGCGAAGCGCAAAGCAGACGATCAAAGAAACGATGCGAGCGGTGAGAGCGAGGGGGGAAAAGCATGGCAAAAGTGGTCAAAAGTGTGGGAGTATTTCAATAAACGGCCTAATAATGTTGTTGTATGCACACTGTGTCGAGCGGAAATGGCCTATCATAGCAGCACAACGGCTATGAACGAACATTTGAAAAGAAAACCATCAACTAGTCAATCGTCCGCGCGAGCATACGTTGTCATCATTACACAAAAACATGAATGTGTCATTTGTATCTGCTATTGGGTGTAACGGTACGTGTTTTGTATTGAACCGTTTCGGTACGGGGCTTTCGGTTCGGTACGGGGGTGTACCGAACGAGTTTCTAAGCTAAAGCTAAAGTCTTAACAAGCTGCTTTGCTCCGTCTGCCTCTGTCTCAGCACGCAGCATTGTCCCACCCACACAACCATCTGATTGGTACACACGAAGCATTATCAGCCAATCAGCAGTGCGTATTCAGAGCGCATGTAGTCAGCGCTTCAGCGTGGAGCAGATAGGTGTTTAGCAGGTGAGCATCAGGCAGCGGACTCTCCCCAAATGATAATAAACACCTCCCAGTCAACTACTAGTAACATCACTATGAGCCTGTTGACCTTCTAGAAATATAAACTGCAGCTCAGCTCACTCGCAATCCTGGCTTGAGGTGAAGGCTAATTAGCTCTCAGTTCCAGCCACATCGACCCCTTCTGAGCGCCTATTTTCAGCTGCTGGGAATATTGTAAACAAGAAAAGAACCAAAGCATGTAGACATGCTAACCTTTCTTCATTACAACTGTTAGACACTCACTGGAATGAGTAGAATTGGTTATTGTGTACTGTGTTGGACTGGATGTTTATTTTGCACATTTTAAAAGCAATACTTAATGTTTACAGTGCTCCAGAATATTTAGATTGGCACTTTTTTGTATTGGATGTTTATCTTTATTTTTGCACATTTTAGCAAATAAGCAATACTTTCACTTTTGTTGAAATGTTTACACTGTTGTTACAGAATATTTTGTTTTGCACTTTTTTGTATTGGATGTTTATCATTATTTTTGCACATTTTAAAGCAAAATAAGCAATACTTTTACTTTTGAAATGCTTATACTATTGCAGAATATTAAGATTTGCACTGGATGTTGACTTTTATATTTGCACATTAAAAAGCAAATAAGCTACTTTTAATTTTGTTAAATGTTAAAAGTTTTAAATGTTTACATTGTTACAGAATATTTAGTCATGTTGTTGTCAATGTTGACTGAGTGGCCATACTTCTTTTTTTTTGTAAATAAAAGCCATGCCTTTTGAAAAAACGGGCCTACATTTATTTTTTCATCTTCATTTTGAATAAAAAAATAATCGGTGAAAGGAAAAATAATCTATAGATTAATCGAAAAAATAATCTATAGATTAACCGATTAATCGAAAAAATAATCTATAGATTAACCGATTAATCGAAAAAATAATCTATAGATTAATCTATAGAAAAATAATCGTTAGCTGCAGCCTTACATAGGTGTGCCTTATAATCCGGTGCGCCTTATATATGAACAAAGTTTTGAAATATGCTATTCATCGAAGGTGCGCCTTATAATTCGGTGCGCCTTACAGTGCGGAAAATACGGTACTTTGATCAAACATGTCCGTGACAACAGTCAATCACAGGCGACCGTTTCCCGCTCCACTTCCTGTTCTAGGGTACAGCGGAAGTAAACAGTCATAGAAATTATAAATTCGTAGTTTCACCTGCAGTAACAATTGTTAGCCTTGACTTTGAATGATAACGATAAATGTCACTGTGAATGTCCATTTTGCGTTCTCGACTCTCATTTTCAAGAGGATATAGTATCCGAGGTGGTTTAAAATACAAATCCGTGATCCACAATAGAAAAAGGAGAAAGTGTATAATCCAATGAACCCTTGTACCTAAGTTACGGTCAGAGCGAAAAAATATGCGTCCTGCACTGCGCTGTAGTCCTTCACTCTCATGTTCCTCATGCACGAATCTTTCATCCTCGCTCAAATTAATAGGGGAATCGTCGCTTTCTCGGTCCGAATCGCTCTCGCTGCATTGTAAACAATGGGGAAATGTGAGGAGCCCTTCAACCTGTGACGTCACGCTACTTCCGGTACAGGCAAGGCTTTTTTTATCAGCGACCAAAAGTTGCAAACTTTATCGTCGATGTTCTCTACTAAATCCTTTCAGCAAAAATATGGCAATATCGCAAAATGATCAAGTATGACACATAGAATGGATCTGCTATCCCCGTTTGAATAAAAACATTTCATTTCAGTAGGCCTTTAAGAGTGCCGGACTTCAAGTGGGAACACACTCCACAGCACAAACGGGTCTACAAGGGCTAAAGTCTGGTACTATGACATCTCACAGCAATGCCAATTATCATTTAGATTCAAGTACATTTTCTCAGTCGTTTCATTTAGCATTTGCAGGAGCCTGAAAGGGACAGCCACACAGAAATAGGCTAAGATGTATGCTGGGATTATTATTACCGCCAAGCATAAACTTCTCATTTTAAAAAGAAGAACTGAACTTTTTCTTAAATGCATTCACAATACTATTGTGAGACAAGAACACATGTTTTTTTCTCTTTTTACGTAATGTCATTTGTAATAATTGGCCCGTTCTAGGTGGCTAACAATGCAGCTAACAGGAGTATACTAGTGCGCGCATAAAGCCCTTTAAACAACATAGAAAAAGTACCAACAATACTCCATTTACATATCGTGACCTGAACATTAACAAGTATTAGTAATATTGTTATTACAAGCGCTAACAGAGGGGACTACTTTTAGCAGAGCTAACTAGCTTATGCTGCTATGTTGACATATTGAGTTGCTGTATCGCCTCTGAGTTGGTGAAAGTTAATTCTTGATTATAAATCATGCCTCTCACCTGGATAGTAGAAGGTTGTGGACATAAACCCACAAGTTGGTCAACTTTGACATCCAACTTACACCCAGAGATGGCCAGAAAGACGCTTGTTTGTGACCACCTTTTTTTTTAACCTTTTGTGAGGATTATGATGAATTGTTCATGTAAATGGTAAGATGTAAACATCCCATCAGTCTTCATCCCGGGGTGGCGCGGCTCAGTTGGTAGAGCAGCCATGCTAGCAACTTAAAGGTTCAAGGTTCGAGCCCCGCTTCCGCCATCCTAATCATTGCCACTGTGTCCTTGGGCAAGACACTTTACCCACCTGCTCCAAATGCCACCCACACTGGTTTAAATGTAGCTTAAATATGTAGATAATGGGTTTCACTATGTAAAGCGCTTTGAGTCTCTAGAGAAAAGCGCTATATAAATATAATTATCTTCATTTCCCAGTGAGAGCAAACATTGTACAGTAAGCGATTGTTTTATTATGTTTGTATATCTTGTTTAGCACTTAGCAATACTGCTACGTGATGCTTAGTGTTTGACTAAAGCTGCATCGGTTTAGCACACAGCTTCTAAAGCTTTGTAGATCATCCTCTTTATATTCAGGCTCAAAAATAGAAGTTTCTGGATCATCAATTGTCCCAGAATAGTCTTTTTTGTCTCTCATCAAGTCTGCCATGATTAGTAGTCTTGTTGTTGTTGTTGAAGGGAAAGTGAGCACGGTGATGCGTCTGTAAAATTAATACACCGCTGTATGCTTAAAATGATCAAAATGTGTAAATATTACATGTTATTATGAATGTTACTACATGACATATACTCTTACAGCATGATGAAAATATGTAAATATGACATGTTATTATGAATGTTACTACATTACA
Organism: Entelurus aequoreus; assembly: GCF_033978785.1. NCBI lineage: Eukaryota > Metazoa > Chordata > Actinopteri > Syngnathiformes > Syngnathidae > Entelurus > Entelurus aequoreus. The sequence goes on from NC_084737.1 coordinate 16,772,216, forward strand.
TATATACTTACAGTATGATGAAAATATGTAAATATGACATGTTATTATGAATGTTACTACATTACATATATACTTACAGTATGATGAAAATATGTAAATATTAAATATTATGAATGTTACTACATTACATATATACTTACAGTATGATGAAAATATGTAAATATTACATGTTATTATGAATGTTACTAAATACTACATCTATTCTTACAGCATGTATATAAAACCTTGACGGAGGTTTTTGGATGTTTTTTGAGCGCTTTATAGGCGGAATAGATCAACTCACATTGGCTCCATTGTGAGCGGACTTTTGTTGATGTTTATTTATGATTTAGAAAGCTAAAAAAAAAAAATTAAAAACATGTGATCTTGTCTTACGTAAGGATTGTGAATGATGGAATGTTGCAGTGTAAACAAATTAAACAAGTATTAAAAAGTAAAAGTGATCTGTAATAACACAATGAATGACCAATAAACAACGGTTAAACCAATTTTAACTTGACTAGATTGTTGAAATGATTAAGTATGTTTACATACCGTATTTTTCGGAGTATAAGTCGCTCCGGAGTATACGTCGCACCGGCCGAAAATGCATAATAAAGAAGGAAAAAAAGATATATGTCGCACTCGAGTATAAGTCGCATTTTTGGGGGAAATTTATTTGATAAAATCCAACACCAAGAATAGACATTTGAAAGGCAATTTAAACAAAATAAAGAATAGTGAACAACAGGCTGAATAAGTGTATGTTATATGACACATAAATAACCAACTGAGAACGTGCCTGGTATGTTAACGTAACATATTATGGTAAGAGTCATTCAAATAACTATAACATATAGAACATGCTATACGTTTACCAAACAATCTGTCACTCCTGATCGCTAAATCCCATGAAATCTTATACGTCTAGTCTCTTACGTGAATGAGATAAATAATATTATTTGACATTTTACGGTAATGTGTAATTAATTTCACACATAAGTCGCTCCTGAGTATAAGTCTCACCCCCGGCCAAACTATGAAAAAAACTGCGACTTATAGTCCGAAAAATACGGTACTCAGGACCTTCGTATTGCGAGGCACATGCACTAACCCCTGTCTTATTACCATGAATTGATTACGTGGACGCCGACTTAAACAAGTTGAAAAACCTATTCGGGTGTTACCATTTAGTGGTCAATTGTACGGAATATGTACTGAACTGTGCAATCTACTAATAAAAGTTTAATTCAATCAATTTCAGTCTCACCGTGCTGCCCTGTCAGATCAAAACAACCGTCTAACAAATAGTGACACAGAGGTTTGAAAGATTGAGAATGTCACCTCCATAGTGAAGTCTCCCGATGTTATTGTTCACCTTGTCCAGGTACTGAGGGTTCAACAGGCCCATTGTAGGTACCTGGTCCAGGTACTGAGTGTCCAACAGGTCCATTGTAGGCACTTTATTGTTCACCTTGTCCAGGTACTGAGGGTCCAACAGGTCCATTGTAGGCACCTTATTGGTCACCTTGTCCAGGTACTGAGGGTCCAACAGGTCCATTGCAGTTACCTTATTGTTCACCTTGTCCAGGTACTGGGGGTCCAACAGGTCCATTGCAGGCAACAGCATTTACGCCAACGTGCTAGCTGCTAACATGGACGCTAGCAGGCAACAGCGGCGAAGATAAACGTATGTCCTGAAAAAGGTGACATTCTATGAATCAATTAGTAAGAGTATAAAGATCTTAGAACAATACTTAAAGCACTTTAAGACAAGTTGCCGACGTTGTCTGGACGTCGGCGGAGTGAACGCTTTGAGACGTCCTACGAACACATGCTAAGCTGACTGACTGACGCTAATGTTCTTATATTCACTTTGTTATATTACCTGGGTACAAATTTCAGAGGTCAATGTGTTGCTACTATAAGAATAATACACTTAAACAATATCAGTTAGCTGGTTTCACAAGTTGTACAAGAGTCACACTAGTTAGCCAACTTTAGCTAGCGCGCTAACAAACTAGCCGCTAGCTAGTCGTCAACATTGTGTTGTTTCATGCGAATACACGCAAAAAAAACTAACAAAAAACTTACATGTAAGCTGCAGCGCGTCCACGGTGTGCGGCAAAAGTAGCTCAAACCCTCAGTGGAACTTTTACACAAGTGGGCGCTTTACAAGAACACGCTTTTTAACCCAACGGTGTGTTTATTTGTCAGTGTGGACAAAGACTCTACGGCGCCCTGCTGGACAAAACACTGCACTGCAACCTCCTCAAAATCATTACTACTTAGTAGGGGTGTGGGAAAAAAATCGATTCGAATTCGAATCGCGATTCTCACATTGTGCGATTCAGAATCGATTCCCATTTTTAAAAAATCTATTTTTTTTATTTTTATTTTTTTAAATTAATCAATCCAAAAAAACAATACACAGCAATACCATAACAATGCAATCCAATTCCAAAACCAAACCCGACCCAGCAACACTCAGAACTGCAATAAACAGAGCAATTGAGAGGAGAAACAAACACGACACAGAACAAACCAAAAGCAGTTAAACAAAAATGAATATTATCAACAACAGTATCAATATTAGTTACAATTTCAACATAGCAGTGATTAAAAATCCCTCATTGACATTATCATTAGAGCAGTGGTTCTTAACCTGGGTTCGATCGAACCCTAGGGCAGTGGTTCTCAAATGGGGGTACGCGTACCCCTGGGGGTACTTGAAGGTATGCCAAGGGGTACGTGAGATTTTTTTTGAATATTCTAAAAATAGCAACGATTCAAAAATCCTTTATAAATATATTTATTGAATAATACTTCAACAAAATATGAATGTACAGTAAGGTTATAAACTGAACATCAAATCAAGTAGGCTATTCCATTCATTACCATAAACTCAGAGTTTCCCCCATGCCATGATCGTTTGACCCTCACTAAAATGTCTGTCAAAAAGAACTGTGAAAAGAAATGCAATAATGCAATATTCAGTGTTGACAGCTAGATTTTTTGTGGACATGTTCCATAAAAAAATGTTAAAGATTTATTTTTTTGTGAAGAAATGTTTAGAATTAAATTCATGAATCCAGATGGATCTCTATTACAATCCCCAAAGAGGGCACTTTAAGTTGATGATTACTTCCATGTGTAGAAATCTTTATTTATAATTGAATCACTTGTTTATTTTTCAACAAGTTTTTAGTTATTTTTATATCTTTTTTTCCCAAATAGTTCAAGAAAGACCACTACAAATGAGCAATATTTTTGCACTGTTATACAATTTAATAAATCAGAAACTGATGACATAGTGCTGTATTTTACATCTTTAGCTCTTTTTTTCAACCAAAAATGCTTTGCTCTGATTAGGGGGTACTTGAATTAAAAAAAATGTTCACAGGGGGTACATCACTGAAAAAAGTTTGAGAACCACTGCCCTAGGGGTTCGTTGAGTCGGGCTCAGGGGTTCGGCGGAGGTCAAGACACACCCGACTCATCGTGTAAATAAAAACTTCCCCCTATCGGCGTATTACGGATACGGCAACAGCAGAAGCCACACTGATTTGCAGGTGTGTAATTTGTTGTGAGTTTATGCACTGTGTTGGTTTTGTTCTTTGAACAAGGTTATGTTCATGCACGGTTCATTTTGTGCACCAGTAAAAAAAACATGGTAACACTTTAGTATGGGGAACATATTCACCATTAATTAGTTGCTTATTAACATGCAAATTAGTAACATATTGGCTCTTAACTAGTCATTATTAAGTACTTATTAATGCCTTATTCAGCATGGCCTTATTATAACCCTAACCCTCTAACCCTGGCCCTAACCCTCTAACCCTAACCCTAACCAAATAACTCTAAATTAAGTCTTTGTTACTTAGAATATGTTCCCCTAGTGTCCAAAAAACTCTAAATTAAGTCTTTGTTGTCATGTCTGTGTTGATCATGTTTTTGTTTGGCCATGTGCTGTTTGTTTTTTGGACACTTTTTAGTTCCTGGTTGTGCACTTTTGTTTGTTTTGTCACCATAGCAACCCATTAGTTTTCACCTGTCATGTCACGCACCTGTTTCACGTTTTGAGTCACGCACCTGTTTTCACTGATCATGTCACTATTTAAATCTGTCTGTTTCTGTTGTTCGTCCTGGCGACATCACACTCTGTTTACCTCTGCAAACTTCATGCCATGTCAAGTAAGTTTTTTCTATTCATGCCACAGTTATCGACTTTTGTTCATGTCCTTAGTTTTTTGCCCACGTGCAAGTTTTTGTTTCATAGTCAAGTTTTGTACCTCCGCTGTGAGCGCTTTTTGTTTGTACTTTTTTGTGCTGGCGACATAATGTCATAACGTGGACTAAGGGTTGTTTGTTTTCCCGAGATGCAATAAAAGTTGGAGCGGACATGGCTTGAAGGTAATGACATGATTTAATTTACTCAAAAAAGTACACACAAAAAGCGCTCACAGCGGAGGTACAAAACTTGACTATGAAACAAAAACTTGCACGTGGGCAAAAAACTAAGGACATGAACAAAAGTCGCTAACTGTGGCATGAATAGAAAAAACTTGACATGGCATGAAGTGCGCAGAGGTAAACAGAGTGTGATGTCGCCAGGACGAACAACAGAAACAGACAGATTTAAATAGTGACATGATCAGTGAAAACAGGTGCGTGACTCAAAACGTGAAACAGGTGTGTGACATGACAGGTGAAAACTAATGGGTTGCTATGGTGACAAAACAAACAAAAGTGCACAACCAGGAACTAAAAAGTGTCTAAAAAACAAACAGCACATGGCCAAACAAAAACATGATCAACACAGACATGACATTTGTTACTTAGAATATGTTGCCCATATTAAAGTGTTACCAAAAACATATAACTTTGTCTTGAATTTGAAAAAAAATATATATGTATATATTTTTCACTAAAGAAGGGTTCGGTGAATGCGCATATGAAACTGGTGGAGTTCGGTACCTCCAACAAGGCATTGTTGACATTTATAAAAAAAAAAATAAAAAAAAGAACACTAGTGTCACAGTGGCTTACACTTGCATCACATCTCATAAGCTTGACAACACACTGTGTCCAATATTTTCACAAAGATAAAATAAGTCATATTTTTGGTTCATTATACATATATATATATATATATATATATATATATATATATATATATATATATATATATATATATATATATATATATATATATATATGAAATACTTGAGTTGGTGAATTCTAGCTGTAAATATACTCTCCTCTTAACCACGCCCCTAACCACGCAGCTGAGATAGGCTCCAGCACCCCCCGCGACCCGCAAAAGGGACAAGCGGTAAAAAATGGATGGATGGATGGATGTCCCTTGGCAAGTTTCACTTTTGGTAGCCATCCACAAGCTTCTGGCAAGCTTCCGGTTGAATTTTTGACCACTCCTCTTGACAAAATCGATGCAGTTCAGCTGAATTTGTTGGTTTTCTGACATGGACTTGTTTCTTCAGCATTGTCCACATGTTCTCAATGGGGTTTAAGTCAGGACTTTGGGAAAGCCATTCTAAAACCTTAACTCTAGCCTTATTTAGGCATTCCTTTACCACTTTTGACCATACTTGCCAACCTTGAGACCTCCGAATTAGGGAGATGGGTGGGCGGGGTTTGGTGGTAGCGGGGGGTGTATATTGTAGCGCCCCGGAAGAGTTAGTGCTGCAAGGGGTTCTGGTTATTTGTTCTGTTGTGTTTATGTTGTGTTACGGTGCGGATATTCTCCCGAAATGTGTTTGTCATTCTTGTTTGGTGTGGGTTCACAGTGTGGCGCATATTTGTAACAGTGTTAAAGTTGTTTATACGGCAACCCTCAGTGTGACCTGTATGGCTGTTGATCAAGTATGCGTTGCATTCACTCATGTGTGTGTGACAGCCGCCTATATTATGTGACTGGGCCGGCACGCTTTTTGTATGGAAGAAAAGCGGTCGTGACGACAGGTCGTAGAGGACGCTAAAGGCAGTGCCTTTAAGGCACGCCCCCAATATTGTTGTCCGGGTGGAATTCAGGAGTAATTCTGGAGAATGGTTGCCCCGGGAGATTTTCGGGAGGGGCACTGAAATTCGGGAGTCTCCCGGGAAAATCGGGAGGGTTGGCAAGTATGCTTTTGACGTGTGTTTTGGGTCATTGTCCAGTTGGAACACCCAACTGCGCTCAAGACCCAACCTCCGGGCTGAGGATTTTAGGTTGTCCTGAAGAATTTGGAGGTAATCCTTTTTCAAAACAGGCCCAGAGCATAATACTACCACCACCATGCTTGACGGTAGGCATGGTGTTCCTGGGATTAAAGGCCTCACCTTTTCTCCTCCAAACATATTGCTGGGTATTGTGGCCAAACAGCAAACATTTTTGTTTCATCTGACCACAGAACTTTCCTCCAGAAGGTCTTATCTTTGTCCATGTGATCAACAGCAAACTTTAGACGAACTTTAAGGTGTCGCTTCTGGAGCAAAGGCTTCCTTCTCGCATGGTAGCATCTCAGTCCATGGCAATGTAAAACACACTTGAATGTGGACACTGACACCTGTGTTCCAACAGCTTCCAATACATTGCAGACCTGCTTTTTGGTGGTTCTCGGTTGACTCTTGATCTCCTGACCAACTTTCTCTCAGCAGCAGGTGACAGCTTGTGTTTTCTTCCTGATCGTGGCAGTGACAAATCTGTGCCATGCCCTTTATACTTACGAACAATTGTCTGCACAGCTGCTCTTGGGACCTTAAGCTGCTTTGAAATGGCTCCAAGTGACTTTCCAGACTTGTTCAAGTCAATGATATAGTTTTTTTCAGATCTGTGCTGAGTTCCTTTGACTTTCCCATTGTCGCGTTTGTAACCGAGTCTAATGACTGCATCACATGAGCCCTATTTAAATGGACTCAGAGAAGTCAACAGGTGTCGTCAATTATAATCACTCACATGAAGTTAAGAGGCCATGCCATGAAGCTAATTTGATTTGATGGTAACTTTTGTACATCACCAAATTGTATAATGTATGTTGCTGTATGTATACTTTTGACCCAGCAGATTTGGTCACATTTTCAGTAGATCTATAATAAATTCGTAAAAGAACCAAACTTCATGAATGTTTTTTGTGACCAACAAGTATGTGCTCCAATCACTCTATCACAAAAAAATAAGAGTTGTAGAAACTATTGGAAACTCAAGACACCCATGACATTATGTCCTTCACAAGTGTATGTAAACTTTTGACCACGACTGTATGTGACGTAATAATAATGAGTCGACTACTCGGGTCATATAACTATTTAAGGGTAGTTAAGTGTGTTTGAAACAGTCCTTCATACGGGTGTACCTAATGACATGACTAATACCTACTCTTCCACGAGTGGGGTCAAAAATGATCCCAATTAAAATCAATGCATTTTGCAATAAATTGGGTTGTTGTTCTTCAAAAACTTTGAAATGAAGAGTTGTAATACTTTCATATTTTAGGTATTCCTCATAAAACACGTTTGTAACATGAGGCCATCTGCATTTGTATTTCTTCTTTCATTCATTTCAAGAAATTGCCGTTCTTGTGTCACTACCCACTCTTCCAGAAATAAGGTCGAAAATAACCCCGAGCGGTTCCTCTCAGGCCTAACCAATCTGGCGCCCTAGGCAAGATTTTAGGTGGCGCCCCCCCACATCGGCAGTGAAGTGTATATACTCACAAGAAACCGAATAGCTTTGTCTTTGACCTTTTTTTTTACTTAAAGAAAGCAAATTAACAATCAGAATAGTTAACAAGATAAAAAAAATATGGATAAATAAATAAATACAAAAAATAAAAAATGAATATGTGAAATACAATATTTTTTACATACATAAACACAAAATAAAACGTGTCAACAAGTTGCATAAAATAAATTAAAAATACAATATAAATAAGGCACTGCACAAAACAAGATATCAAACCAGTATGACTTTAACAACTATATTACAAAAAAGGGGATCCTACAGAGTTCTCTATTTGTGCTTTTTAATATTGCATTAACTAGAATGACTTACAAATTACTGTACACCAGGGAGTACTGTAATTACCTAACGTTACATTATTATTTTCCATAACAATTTAGCCCCCTCCACAATATTAACCCGACGTTAAAACATAACTAGCTATTTATTGATTAGCAATTGCCGAATCATGTAACATTAGCTTAATGCTAAAAAGCCAGGTTACTATCACATTCTGTAACAGACAAATAATTTCATGTAGGCTAACGTTACCTACCTGCTACCTCTGTCTTTTTCTCGTTTCTCCTCTTCTTTTCTCTTTTTTCTTCCCTGGGCACCTGACAGTTTTGGCCGTTTTGACATCTTGTGTTGATTTTTTGATGTGGTGACGTCCAAAAAGAGTCATGATACAGGAAGGGAGGGGGCGCACCGTGCCGGGGGAGGGGGGGGCGTAATGTTGTAACAAATAATATTTCTATTAAATAGGCTTTACTTTGCATTTTAATTAACGTGGGATTATTTTATGTATTTAGAAATAATAGTACCAACTTTTTTTTTTTTTTTTCCTCCAAAATTTGTGGCACTGGCGTGGCGCCCCCTAATGGACGGCGCCCTTAGCGTTTGCCTATACGGCCTATGCCACGGGCCGGCCCTGGTTCCTCTGGAACCTTCTATGAACCTTTAAAGTACCAGTTACAATCCGCAAAGTACCGTATTTTCCAGACTATAAGGCGCACTTTAAATCCTTTTTTTTCCTCAACACTCAACAGTGTGCCTTATAACCCGGAGCGCCTAATGTACCGAATAATTCTGGTTACTTACTGACCTCGAAGCTGATTTATTTGGTACATGGTGTGGTGATAAGTGTGACCAGTAGATGGCAGTCAAACCTAAGAGATACGTGTAGACTGCAATATGATGGCAGTCTCACACACAAGAGATACGTATAGACTGCAATATGACTCAAGTAAACAACACCAACATTTTATATGTTCCATTGAAAATAAAGAACATTACACACAGCGCTCAAAACTCTATCAAAATGTTTTAGTAGGACTTTGGTAAGCTATGAAACTGCACCGCTTGATGGATTGTACTGTGCTTCAACATACCAGTATTATTATGGTGTGTGTATAATGTAAGGCATATTATCTGGCATTTTGTTTCGCAATATCATGCAAAAGCAACTTTTCTTACCTTCTGGTACCTGCTGATGTGTATTTGGGATCTGCATAAATCCTGAAAAATTGCGCGTGTCCGCCTTTGTAGTCCGTGTCGATGCCGTAATCGATAAGCTTCTTTTTGTCTTATCTTGTTATGAGACATTCATCATCCGCTGTTGCCATTTCTAATATAAAGTAGTGTAAAGTTTTTACTTATATCTGTCAGTAGACCCGCCATGAAAGCGCTAAAAACTACCGGTGTAGTGAGTTTACATAATTCACTCAAGGAACTTTAGTTATCAGAGAGTTCCGGTCGGACGTTTTTTTCACGGGACACATTTCAGTCCTTGATGTTGTTTCCGGATGAGAAGATGCTGCTCCGTTGTTGATTTAAGTAAAGTCTGATTGTCATTAAAACAGTTAGCGCCATATTTTGACACTTCTTCCACTCCCGCCCTTGCACGCCACAATGATGACTACAACAAAGATGACGGGGAGTAGACGCTGCCGAATGTGAGCCACGTAAATGAGACCGCCCACAAAACGGCGCATCCTGAAGAGACGCTCACTACATAAAAAATCTGCTAACACTGGAGTCAATGTGGGCTCTCTATTTTGCCCACAAAACCCTCTAAATAACCATACAAAACCCGCCAACAATGCGATACCACACTGGGATGTTTTAGCGCTTTCCTGGCGAGTCTACTGACAGATATAAGTTAGCACTTTACACTACTTTATATTAGAAATGGCAACAGCGGAGGATGAATGTCCCATAACAAGAAGGTAGAGAAAAAGAAGAAGCTTATCGATTATGGTGTTGGCATGGACTGCAAAGGCGGACACGCGCAAATATTCAGGACTTATGCAGATCCCAAATACAGACCAGCAGGGACCAGAAGGTATTAAAAGTTGCTTTTGCATAATATTGCGAAACAAAACGCCAGATAATATGTCTTACCTTATACACACACCATAATAATACTGGTATGTTTAAGCACAGTACAATCCTTCAAGCGGTGCGGCTTCGTAGCTTACCAAAGTCGTACTAAAACATTTTGATACATTTTTGAGCGCCGTGTGTAATGTTCTGTATTTTCAATGGAACATATAACATTTTGGTGTTGTTTACTTGAGTCATATTGCAGTCTACACGTATATTTTATGTGTGACTGCCATCTACTGGTCACACTTATTACACCGTGTACCAAATAAAATAGCTTCGAGGTTGGCAAGCACAACCAAAACTATACCGTACATTAGGCGCACCAGGTTAAAAGGTGCACAGTCAATTTTTGAGAAAATGAAAGGCTATTAAGTGTGCCTTACAGTCTTAAAAATACGGTAAGTCGATCATCCATTTCCGAACACATGCATCATTTGCATTTCTAGTATAATGTTAATGTATTATTCCATAAAATATTTTCTTTTTTTTTCTCAATTGTTTATATTGATTAAAACGTGCATCTTCCAGTTCATGCTATTAAAAGACATACTTTCAGATTTCTTTACAGCGTTATTTTAAAGAGATCAAATAAAAACAAATGATATTGATCAACTAATTAATTGAACGGTTCAAAGGAGTGTACTTGAATAATATGATGAGGTTTAGTAATACCTCTGTCTTTCCGTTATTCTAATAAATGTTATTATTAATGTGATTATTGTGAATATTATTATTAAATTGATATTATTATTGTTGTTCTTATCAGTCTTTTCCACCATTCGGTATCGTGATTTCTGATATGCCTTAAATCCCTTTTTCTGTCAGCTGCTGACTGATGAATGAAGAAGAACAGCGACAGTATATCAAATACACGGCACTTGGATAAATGCAGTTTCATCATTAAAAGCCAAAAAAGAATAAGAATCAAGAATTTCTGGACTATTTGCATTTTACATTCAGATGTTAATGAATAAATATTACAAATTAGACTGTGCACATGAATAAATCAATAGTGTGTGTGGATTGTGAATGACCGCTTGTCCTTAATCAGCCATTTTACACACACACACACACACACACACACACACACACACACACACACACACACACACACACACACACACGCACACGCACACACACGCACATACATGCACATACATACTCATATGCACACACGCCTCCTGGGAGAAGGTGTGAGACGTCAAAAAAGTGCAGAGGATTGTGGGCATCTTCATGTTCTCGGTGCAGAGAAACCACAATGGTGCAGAGACTGTGCGAAGCAGCAGTGTGTGGGGGAGGGGTGGCAAAAAAGCAATCGTGAGAGCATCCTCAGAATGGCTGGGCGGCGTGCAGAGAGGGAGGCCATTGGCTGCAGGACGCGGCCACGTGACCAGCCGGCGAGGAGGAGCTGGCAGGATGTTCCTCAGAGCTGAGAGGAAGCACATTCACTGAGCGCTTGATCTCCTTCTCTGCAGCCATGAATTACCTGCGACGGCGTCTCTCTGACAGCACCTTCATCTCCAACTTGCCCAACGGCTACATGACGGACCTCCAGAGGCCCGACACCGCTCAGCCTCCGGTGCCCGCCTCCGCCGCCCTCGCCAAGTCCCCCACGGCGGGGCCTGCTCCTCCCGCGACTTCTCCTCAGCCTCCTCAGTCCACTGGAGCCGGATTCTTCAGCTCCATCACCAACGTGGTCAAGCAGACGGCGGCCTCGGCAGGACTGGTGGAGCAAACCTCCATCACCACGCCCAAGAAGTTCAAGACTCTGCTGGTCATCGACGAACCTCAACAGGATTGGTGAGCTCCATATGCAACATCTGTATGAAGCAACAACATCTGTACGAAGCAACATCTGTATAAAGCAACATCATCTGTATGTATGAAACAACAACATCTGTATGTCTAAAGCAACAACATCTGTATGTAAGAAGCAACAACATCTGTATGTATGAAACGACAACATCTGTATGTCTAAAGCAACAACATCTGTATGTAAGAAGCAACAACATCTGTATGTATGAAGCAACAACATCTGTATGTATGAAACGGCAACATATGTATGTCTAAAGCAACAACATTTGTATGTAAGAAGCAACAACATCTGTATGTAAGAAGCAACAACATCTGTATGTATGAAACAACAGCATCTGTATGTCTAAAGCAAAAACATCTGTATGTAAGAAGCAACAACATCTGTATGTAAGAAGCAACAACATCTGTATGTAAGAAGCAACAACATCTGTATGTATGAAGCAACTACATCTGTATGTATGAAACAACATCCGTATGTATGAAACAACAACATCTGTATGTATGAAGCATCAACATATGTATGTAAGAAGCAACAACATCTGTATGTAAGAAGCAACAAAATCTCTATATATGAAACAACAGCATCTGTATGTCTAAAGCAACAACATCTGTATGTAAGAAGCAACAACATCTGTATGTAAGAAGCAACAACATCTGTATGTATGAAGCAACTACATCTGTATGTATGAAACAACATCGGTATGTATGAAACAACAACATCTGTATGTATGAAACAACATCTGTATGTAAGAAGCAACAACATATGTATGTATGAAGCAACAACATCTGTATGTAAGAAGCAACAACATCTGTATGTAAGAAGCAACAACATATGTATGTATGAAACAACAACATCTGTATGTATGGCACAACATCTGTATGTAAGAAGCAACAACATATGTATGTATGAAGCAACAACATCTGTATGTAAGAAGCAACAACATATGTATGTATGAAGCAACTACATCTGTATGTATGAAACAACATCTGTGTGTATGAAACAACAACATCTGTATGTATGAAGCAACAACATCTGTATGTATGAAACAACAACATCTGTATTTATGAAACAACAACATCTGTATGTAAGAAGCAACAACATATGTATATATGAAGCAACAACATCTGTATGTAAGAAGCAACAACATCTGTATGTATGAAGCAACTACATCTGTATGTATGAAACAACATCTGTATGTATGAAACAACTACATCTGTATGTATGAAACAACATCTGTATGTATGAAACAACAACATCTGTATGTATGAAACAACAACATCAGTATGTATGAAACATCTGTAAGTGTGAAGCAACAACATCTGTATGTATGAAGCAACTACATCTGTATTTATGAAACAACATCCGTATGTATGAAACCACATCTGTATGTATGAAGCAACAACATCTGCATGTATGAAACAACATCTGTATGTATGAAACAACTACATCTGTATGTATGAAACAACATATGTATGTATGAAACAACAACATCTGTATGTATGAAACAACAACATCAGTATGTATGAAACATCTGTAAGTCTGAAGCAACAACATCTGTATGTATGAAGCAACTACATCTGTATTTATGAAACAACATCCGTATGTATGAAACCACATCTGTATGTATGAAGCAACAACATCTGCATGTATGAAATAACATCTGCATGTATGAAACAACATCTGTATGTATGAAACAACAACATATGTATGAAGCAACAACATCTGTATGAAGCAACAACATAAGTATTAAACAACAACATCTGTATGTATGAAACAACATCTGTATGTATTAAGTCTGTCATTGACTACATCTATGTTACATTTAAGTCTGTCATTGACTACATCTACGTTACATTTAAGTCTGTCATTGACTACATCTATGTTACATTTAAGTCTGTCATTGACTACATCTACGTTACATTTAAGTCTGTCATTGACTACATCTACGTTACATTTAAGTCTGTCATTGTCTACATCTACATGTACATTTAAGTCTGTCATTGACTACATCTACGTTACATTTAAGTCTGTCATTGACTACATCTACGTTACATTTAAGTCTGTCATTGACTACATCTACATGTACATTTAAGTCTGTCATTGACTACATGTACGTTACATTTAAGTCTGTCATTGACTACATCTACGTTACTTTTAAGTCTGTCATTGACTACATCTATGTGTACATTTAAGTCTGTCATTGACTACATCTACGTGTACATTTAAGTCTGTCATTGACTACATCTACGTGTACATTTAAGTCTGTCATTGACTACATCTACGTGTTCATTTAAGTCTGTCATTGACTACATCTACATGTACATTTAAGTCAGCCATTGACTACATCTACGTAACATTTAAGTCTGTCATTGACTACATCTACATGTACATTTAAGTCTGTCATTGACTACATCTACATGTATATTTAAGTCTCTCATGACATTCACGTCTGTCAATTACATCTATGTGTACATTTAAGTCTGTCATTGACTACATCTACATGTATATTCAAATCTCTCATTGACTACATCTACATGACATTTAAGTCAGTCAATTACATCTACATGTACATTTAAGTTTGTCATTGACTACATCTACATGTACATTTAAGTCTGTCATTGACTACATCTACATGTATATTCAAGTCTCTCATTGACTACATCTACATGACATTTAAGTCAGTCAATTACATCGACATGACATTTAAGTCTGTCATTGACTACATCTACATGACATTTAAGTCTGTCACTGACTACATCTACATGACATTTAAGTCTGTCATTGACTACATCTACATGACATTTAAGTCAGTCATTGACTACATCTACATTACATTTAAGTCTGTCATTGACTACATCTACGTGTACATTTAAGTCAGTCATTGACTACATCTACATTATATTTAAGTCTCTCATTGACTACATCTACGTTACATTTAAGTCTGTCATTGACTACATCTACGTGTACATTTAAGTCCGTCATTGGCTACATCTACATGTATATTTAAGTCTCTCATGACATTTAAGTCGGTCATTTACGTCTACGTGTACATTTAAGTCAGTCATTGACTACATCTACATTATATTTAAGTCTCTCATTGACTACATCTACGTTACATTTAAGTCTGTCATTGACTACATCTACGTGTACATTTAAGTCCGTCATTGGCTACATCTACATGTATATTTAAGTCTCTCATGACATTTAAGTCTGTCAATTACATCTATGTGTACATTTAAGTCTGTCATTGACTACATCTACATGTATATTCAAGTCTCTCATTGACTACATCTACATGTATATTCAAGTCTCTCATTGACTACATCTACATGACATTTAAGTCTGTCAATTACATCTACATGTACATTTAAGTCTGCCATTGACTACATCGACATGACATTTAAGTCTGCCATTGACTACATCTACATTAAATTTAAGTCTGTCATTGACTACATCTATGTGTACATTTAAGTCTGTCATTGACTACATCTACATGTACATTTAAGTCTGTCATTGACTACATCTATGGGGCATTTAATTATGTCATTGACTACATCTATATGTACATTTAATTATGTCATTGACTACATCTATATGTACATTTAATTATGTCATTGACTACATCTATATGTACATTTAATTATGTCATTGACTACATCTATATGTACATTTAATTATGTCATTGACTACATCTACATGTACATTTAAGTCTGTCATTGACTACATCTACGTGTACATTTAAGTCTGTCATTGACTACATCTACGTGTACATTTAAGTCTGTCATTGACTACATCTACGTGTTCATTTAAGTCTGTCATTGACTACATCTACATGTACATTTAAGTCAGCCATTGACTACATCTACGTAACATTTAAGTCTGTCATTGACTACATCTACATGTACATTTAAGTCTGTCATTGACTACATCTACATGTATATTTAAGTCTCTCATGACATTCAAGTCTGTCAATTACATCTATGTGTACATTTAAGTCTGTCATTGACTACATCTACATGTACATTTAAGTCTGTCATTGACTACATCTACATGTATATTCAAGTCTCTCATTGACTACATCTACATGACATTTAAGTCAGTCAATTACATCTACATGTACATTTAAGTTTGTCTTTGACTACATCTACATGTACATTTAAGTCTGTCATTGACTTCATCTACATGTATATTCAAGTCTCTCATTGACTACATCTACATGACATTTAAGTCAGTCAATTACATCGACATGACATTTAAGTCTGTCATTGACTACATCTACATGACATTTAAGTCTGTCATTGACTACATCTACATGACATTTAAGTCAGTCATTGACTACATCTACATTACATTTAAGTCTGTCATTGACTACATCTACGTGTACATTTAAGTCAGTCATTGACTACATCTACATTATATTTAAGTCTCTCATTGACTACATCTACGTTACATTTAAGTCTGTCATTGACTACATCTACGTGTACATTTAAGTCCGTCATTGGCTACATCTACATGTATATTTAAGTCTCTCATGACATTTAAGTCGGTCATTTACGTCTACGTGTACATTTAAGTCAGTCATTGACTACATCTACATTATATTTAAGTCTCTCATTGACTACATCTACGTTACATTTAAGTCTGTCATTGACTACATCTACGTGTACATTTAAGTCCGTCATTGGCTACATCTACATGTATATTTAAGTCTCTCATGACATTTAAGTCTGTCAATTACATCTATGTGTACATTTAAGTCTGTCATTGACTACATCTACATGTATATTCAAGTCTCTCATTGACTACATCTACATGTATATTCAAGTCTCTCATTGACTACATCTACATGACATTTAAGTCTGTCAATTACATCTACATGTACATTTAAGTCTGCCATTGACTACATCGACATGACATTTAAGTCTGCCATTGACTACATCTACATTACATTTAAGTCTGTCATTGACTACATCTATGTGTACATTTAAGTCTGTCATTGACTACATCTACATGTACATTTAAGTCTGTCATTGACTACATCTATGGGGCATTTAATTATGTCATTGACTACATCTATATGTACATTTAATTATGTCATTGACTACATCTATATGTACATTTAATTATGTCATTGACTACATCTATATGTACATTTAATTATGTCATTGACTACATCTATATGTACATTTAATTATGTCATTGACTACATCTACATGACATTTAAGTCTGTCATTGACTACATCTACATGTACATTTAAATCTGTCATTGACTACATCTACATGACAATTAAGTTTGTCATTTACATCTATGTGTACATTTAAGTCTGTCATTGACTACATCTACATGTACATTTAAGTCTGTCATTGACTACATCTACGTGGCATTTAATTATGTCATTGACTACATCTATATGTGCAATTAATTATGTCATTGACTACATCTACGTGGCATTTAATTATGTCATTGACTACATCTATATGTACATTTAATTATGTCATTGACTACATCCATATGTATATTTGGACATGGTGTTCTTCAAAGGAATTAAACTGTTTGCCTTTTAACTAATCTATGTGCTGTGATAGTAGTTGTTGTTTTAGAAGAGAGTGTTTCCTTTTTGGGCCTCGCTGGAGGAGGCCAAGCTGGAGCAGCTTTATTAATGGAGTGGATATCTTTTTGATGACAAAATCCTTGGTCGGGCCATGTCCGGAGTAAGGGGAATACTTTTAATCCCTGAGCTCACAAATTTTGAAGAGGGTCAGGAAGTCTCATGGGTGATGATGGAGAGGAGAAAGACTGTGAAGCATCTCTGGAGGGTGTAGATGCAGCAGGCGGGATCCAGGTTTGGGGTGAGGGCCATGATGAAGGTGATTATGATGGAGGACTTGTGTTCGGGATTCAGGAGGTGCTTTGGTAGCTGTGGCTGAGTCCTTTGCTGGGTTCCTGCATGGCATCGGAGGAGTTCTTCTTCCACTCCCCTTCTCTCTCCTCTGTGGCAGCACAGGATCTGGTCCAGGCCTATTCTGAGGCCTCAGAGCGTGGAGGAGGTCATCCATCAGTCGACTCACTCCACCTCTGTTCAGGTGTGGGCCTTTCCCTTGAAACAGAACCTCTCTTTGCTAGAAAAGATTGAAGTTGTCGCTAAACTGCAGTCCTCTTGGCTCACAGACCTTGGACAACCATGTCTTCATTTGCAGCAGCCGGCTGATGAAGACTTTGCCAGAAGAGATTGAAGTTGTCACTAAACTGCAGTCCTCTGGACTCACAGACCTTGGACAACCATGTCTTCATCTGCAGAAGCCGGCTGATAAAGACTTTGCCAGAAGAGATTGAAGTTGTCGCTAAACTGCAGTCCCCTGGACTCAGAGACCTTGGACAACCATGTCTTCATCTGAAGCAGCCAGCTGATGAAGACTTTGCCAGAAGAGATTGAAGTTGTCACTAAACTGTAGTCCTCTGGATTCACAGACCTTGGACAACCATGTCTTCATCTGAAGCAGCCAGCTGATGAAGACTTTGCCAGAAGAGATTGAAGTTGTCACTAAACTGCAGTCCTCTGGACTCACAGACCTTGGACAACCATGTCTTCATTTGCAGCAGCCGGCTGATGAAGACTTTGCCAGAAGAGATTGAAGTTGTCACTAAACTGCAGTCCTCTGGACTCACAGACCTTGGACAACCATGTCTTCATCTGCAGAAGCCGGCTGATAAAGACTTTGCCAGAAGAGATTGGAGTTGTCACTAAACTGTAGTCCTCTGGATTCACAGACCTTGGACAACCATGTCTTCATCTGAAGCAGCCAGCTGATGAAGACTTTGCCAGAAGAGATTGAAGTTGTCACTAAACTACAGTCCTCTGGACTCACAGACCTTGGACAACCATGTCTTCATTTGCAGCAGCCGGCTGATGAAGACTTTGCCAGAAGAGATTGAAGTTGTCACTAAACTGCAGTCCTCTGGACTCACAGACCTTGGACAACCATGTCTTCATCTGCAGAAGCCGGCTGATAAAGACTTTGCCAGAAGAGATTGAAGTTGTCACTAAACTGCAGTCCCCTGGACTCAGAGACCTTGGACAACCATGTCTTCATCTGAAGCAGCCAGCTGATGAAGACTTTGCCAGAAGAGATTGAAGTTGTCACTAAACTGTAGTCCTCTGGATTCACAGACCTTGGACAACCATGTCTTCATCTGAAGCAGCCGGCTTATGAAGACTGTGCCAGAAGAGATGGAAGTTGTCACTAAACTGCAGTCCTCTGGACTCACAGACCTTGGCCAACCATGTCTTCGTCTGCAGCAGCCGGCTGAATGTGTTTATCCTCCTGTCGATGTTTGGAAGAGGTCCACTGATGAGTGTAGATATTTCCACTTTCTCAACACTCTCTAATAGTTTACTGAAGTCTTTCTTCAGGATTTCAGACTGGTGGTTTCTGAGGTCCACGACACCCACATGTAGAATCATGTGACCACTCTGTTTATGTTCACGTTAGATATGACTCCGTCTCCAAGCAGAAGCGTGTCTTGGACCTTGGAAATTGGCACACTTGCTGTGTCTGTCTGACGCTAACTTCTTTCTCTTTGTGATATTCAATCTGGTAAAAATCTGTTAACTGTCGGCCATGGATACTAACGTCCTGACTCGGCTTCGGTTTAGCACCAAGTCCATAGCAGGTGTCTTCACAGAGTCTTGGAAAAGACACAATATTATTGAGTTTTAGGCTGTGTGTGACACTTTGTCCACCCTCTGGAGGCAGAGCATGACTTGGACTCCACTGGGAGTGTCTCATCGAGTCCTTCTTGGCTTCCCAGGGAACAAGTCCTCGCTTTTAGTGCACCAGCAGCGTCCAAGAGCTTTCACAGGGAGACTTTGTTTGGGTTCCTCCTTCAGACATGTTGAGAGGACTCCACAAGTACAAAACCCAAAACCAGTGAAGTTGGCACGTTGTGTAAATGGTAAATAGAAACAGAATACAATGATTTGCAAATCCTTTTCAACTTATATTCAATTGAACAGACTGCAAAGACAACATACTTAATGTTCCAACTGAGAAACTTAATTTTTTTTTTGCAAATAATCATTAACTTAGAATATAATGGCAGCAACAAATTGCAAAAAAGTTGTCACAGGGGCATTTTTACCACTGTGTTACATGGCCTTTCATTTTAACAACACTCAGTAAACGTTTGGGAACTGAGGAGACACATTTTTTATCTCCCATTCTTGCTTGATGTACAGTACATCTTAAGTTGTTCAACAGTCTGGGGTCTCCGTTGTCGTATTTTAGGCTTCATATAGCGCCACACATTTTCAATGGGAGACAGGTCTGGACTACAGGCAGGCCAGTCGAGTACCCACACTCTTTTTCCACGAAGCCACGCTGTTGTAACACATTCAGAATGTGGCTTGGCATTGTCTTGCTGACATAAGCAGGGGCGTCCATGAAAAAAACGTTGATTGGATGGCAACCTATGTTTGCTCCAAAACCTGTATGTACCTTTCAGCATTAATGGTGCCTTCACAGATGTGTAAGTTACCCATGTCTTGGGCACTAATACACCCCCATACCATCACAGATGCTGGCTTTTCAACTTTGGGCCTATAACAATCCGGATGGTTCTTTTCCTCTTTGGTCCGGAGGACATGACGTCCAAAGTTTCCAAAAACAATTTGAAATGTGGACTCGTCAGAACATAGAACACTTTTCCACTTTGCATGAGTCCATCTTAGATGAGCTCGGGCCCAGCGAAGCTGGGGGCGTTTCTGGGTGTTGTTGATAAATGGCTTTCCCTTTGCATAGTAGAGTTTTAACTTGCACTTACAGATGTAGCGACCAACTACTGACAGTGGTTTTCTGAAGTGTTCCTGGGCCCATGTGGTGATATCCTCTACACACTGATGTTGCTTTTTGATGCAGTACCGGATCGAAGGTCACGGTCAATGTTGGTTTTCAGCCTTGCCACTTACATGCAGTGATTTCTCCAGATTCTCTGAACCTTTTGATGACATTACAGACCGTAGATGGTGAAATCCCTGAATTCCTTGCAATAGCTGGTTGAGAAATGTTGTTCTTAAACAATTTGCTCACGCATTTGTTCACAAAGTGGTGACCCTCGCCCCATCCTTGTTTGTGAATGACTGAGCATTTCAGTCTTTTTTGCAACTTGTGCCAGCTTTTTTGAAACATGTTGCAGGCATCACATTCCAAATAACAAAGTTTACCATTTGGAACATTAAATATATTGTCTTTGCCGTCTATTCAATTGAATGTAAGTTGAAAAGGATTTGCAAATCATTGTATTCTGTTTTTTATTCACCATTTACACAATGTGCCAACTTCACTTGTTTGGGGTTTTGTAGATTGTAAAAAGCCTAACAAATACAAATACGCAGCATAAACATGATTCAGAAATAACTAAGTTATATGCAGCAGTTGTAGAAGGATTTTCATATTTTGTGTCCATGCAGGGCAAAGTTATTTCGTGGGAAGAAGATCGCCGAAGATTATGACATCAAAGTGGAGCAGGTCAGTAGATGTGATTTCATGTTTGTCAACAACTGACCAGACAATCCAAGAAGGTTTCCAAGTCCAGGACTTTCGAAAGTTGATGAAATCTCCAACTGTGCAGGCTGAGTTCAGTGAGATCAACATCACGGCTCAGGCTGATGGAGTTTGCAACGTCAGCGTGCAGGGGTTCAGGAATGGAAGCAAGATGGTCAGGTAGGCCACCCCACACACACACGTACGGTTCTTAAAGGGTTCTAACGAGAGTGTGTTCTCAGGTCCTTCAAGCCGGACTTTGTGTTAATTCGCCAACACGCCTACAGCATGACACAAAATGAAGATTTCCGTAACCTGGTCATCGCTCTTCAGTACGCGGGAGTCCCCAGCATCAACTCTCTGGAGTCCATCTACAACCTGTGTGACAAGCCCTGGGCGGTAAGCAGACGGTTGCCATGGAGACCAACAGTATTTCTAATGCCCCTCAATCTGTAGTTCGCTCAGCTCATCAACACTCACAGGAAGTTAGGCGCCGACAAGTTTCCCCTCATCCAACAAACCTTCTACCCGAACTACAAGGAGATGGTGAGAACCTCCGTTTCTAACCCAGAAGATATCCGCTCATAGTCTCTTCTCCTCCAGTCCAGCATGCCGTCTTTCCCCGTGGTGATCAAGATTGGCCACGCCCACTCTGGCATCGGAAAGGTTGGCGTGCACGCGTGAAGACTCCGGAGTGTTGTGAGGATGACCCACGTGGTGTTCTTGCAGGTGAAGGTGGAGAACCACAGCAAGTTCCAGGACATAGTCAGTGTGGTGGCGCTCACTCAGACCTACACCACCAGCGAGCCGCTCATCGAGTCCAAATACGACATCAGGATCCAGAAGATCGCTGCTGACTACAAAGCTTACATGTCAGTCACACACGCACGTTGTTTCATGGCAGTGGTTCTCAACCTAGTAGACCCAAGTATTCATTAAAAACAGGCAGACGTTTAATCTAACAAGTATATTTTGGACACTGTAACATTGTTTCATGGCAGTACTTCTCCAACCTGAGCAACATGAAGGCATGGTAGCCTAGTAGGCCCAAGTATTCATCAAAAACAGGCAGAAGTTGTATTTAAAGGCCTACTGAAACCCACTACTACCGACCACGCAGTCTGATAGTTTATATATCAATGATGAAATCTTAACATTGCAACACACGCCAATACGGCCGGGTTAACTTATAAAGTGCAATTTTAAATTTCCCGCTAAACTTCCGGTTGAAAACGTCTTTGGATGATGACGTATGCGCGTGACGTAGCCAGTCAAACAGAAGTATCGGTACCCCATTGAAAACAATACAAAATAGCTCTGTTTTCATCTCATAATTCCACAGTATTCTGGACATCTGCGTTGGTGAATCTTTTGCAATTTGTTTAATGAACAATGGAGACTGCAAAGAAGAAAGTTGTAGGTGGGATCGGTGTATTAGCGGCTGGCTGCAGCAACACAACCAGGAGGACTTACTTGGATAGCAGACGCGCTAGCCGACGCTAGCCGACGCTAGCCGACGCTAGCCGTAAACCGCACGGATGATCGGATGAAGTCCTTCGTCGCGCCGTCGATCGCTGGAACGCAGGTGAGCACGGGTGTTGATGAGCAGATGAGGGCTGGCTGGCGTAGGTGGAGCGCTAATGTTTTTATCATAGCTCTGTGAGGTCCGGTTGCTAAGTTAGCTTCAATGGCGTCATTAGCAACAGCATTGTTAAGCTTTGCCAGGCTGAGAATTATTAACCGTGTAGTTACATGTACATGGTTTAATAGTATTGTTGATCTTCTGTCTATCCTCCCAGCCAGGGATTCATTTATATTGTTTCTATCTGCATTTGAGCCAGATGCTATCACGTTAGCTCCGTAGCTAAAGAGCTTCGCTGATGTATTGTCGTGGAGATGAAAGTCACTGTGAATGTCCATTTCGCGTTCTCGACTCTCATTTTCAAGAGGATATAGTATCCGAGGTGGTTTAAAATACAAATCCGTGATCCACAATAGAAAAAGGAGAGAGTGTGGAATCCAATGAGCCAGCGTGTACCTAAGTTACGGTCAGAGCGAAAAAAGATATGTCTTTCACTGCATTCTAGTCCGTCACTCTAACGTTCCTCATCCACGAATCTTTCATCCTCGCTCAAATTAATGGGGTAATCGTCGCTTTCTCGGTCCGAATCGCTCTAGCTGCGTTGAAAACAATAGGAAAATATGAGGAGGCGAACAACTGACTACGTCACGCTACTTCCGGTAGGGGCAAGACTTTTTTTTAATCAGAGACCAAAAGTTGCGAACTTTATCGTCGTTGTTCTATACTAAATCCTTTCAGCAAAAATATGGCAATATCGCAAAATGATCAAGTATGACACATAGAATGGATCTGCTATCCCCGTTTAAATTAAAAAATTCATTTCAGTAGGCCTTTAACAAGTATATTTTGTAACATTGTTTCGTGGCAGTGCTTCTCAATGGGAGCAACATGAAGGCACAGTAGCATAGTAGGCCCAAGTATTCATTAAAAACAAGCAGCGGTTTTATTCAACAAGTATATTTTGTAACATTGTTTCATGGCAGTGCTTCTCCAACCTGAGCAACATGAAGGCCCAGTAGCCTAGTAGGCCCAATTATTCATTAAAAACAAGCAGATGTTTTATCTAACAAGTATATTTTGGACACTGTAACATTGTTTCATGGCAGTGCTTCTCCAATCTGAGCAACATGAAGGCACAGGAGCATAGTAGGCCCAAGTATTCATTAAAAACAGGCAGAAGTTTTATTTAACACAGGGGTGTCCAAAGTGCGGCCCGGGGGCCATTTGCGGCCCGCAGCTAATTGTTTACCGGCCCGCCACACATTCTGGAAATACTATTGTAAAAATAAAAAAGAACATTAAAAAAAAGTGGAAAAAGGTGAAATCTAATGAGAAAAAGTTGCAATGTTGACACAAAAGCTGCCATGCAGGCTGTTTTTTTTTTCTTTTCTCTTTCTTCATTTTTCTTTTTTTTGCCATTGCTCAAAAAAAAAAAATGATGACAAAAAAATCCATGTTATAATGAATTATTTTCAGGGCTCCAATTACTTCAAATATTCCACTTTAAAATGTTGTATGTGGTAAATATTGCATATATTGTGTAGTAGCCATATAAAAACATCAAAGTTTTCTTTGACAAAAGCGCATAAAACAAACAAAATAATAGTTTTAGCATAAAATCGACAGATATATCTGAAGTTGATCTCGTAACTTAAGTGTTGAAAGTAAAAGAAAAACCTAATAAAAATGTATCACTTTATGAGGGGGGCACCTTTTGGATCCCAAATATAGTTAGTGATTTTTTATTTATCTTTTCACTGTGATTACTCAAAAATATGAAAGAGTTCAAATCAATGGTGTCCTGCATTATTGATCTTTCAGGGCTCTAATTACTAAATACTGCATATTTCAGTTTTACTATAAAAAAAACTAAGTTGTTTTTGACAGAAAAGCCATAAAACATTTTTTAAAATTTGTATTACTTTATATCAACTTGAAGTTGATATAGAGATTTACTGTAAGCGTTAAATAATTTTAAAAAAATAATAATCTGACTTATTTTTAACATTTTAATGACTGAGACCCTTTATGGTCAATTAAATAAAAAATGCATATATTTTGTTATGGTTTGAAAATGAAAAATATCAAAATGGCCCCCACATGCTTTCATTTTTCCGTGTGCGGCCCTCAGTGGAAAAAGTTTGGACACCCCTGATTTAACAAGTATATTTTGGACACTGTAACATTGTTTCATAGAATCAGAATCAGAATCAGAATCAGAATAGTTTTATTGCCATTGTTTGAGAACGGGTTCACAAACTAGGAATTTTTCTTGGTGCAAACGTGCGACATAAAACACATATAACACATATTTGGTATAAAAAGAGCTGTGACTGAGCTATCAGATAGACTTAGAAGGGATTCAAGGAATTCAAGGAGCTGCTGTTAGGAGTTCTTGTTCATTTGCCTGATGGCCGAGGGGAAAAAACTGTTCAGGTGGCGGGAGGTGTGGGTCTGGATGGAGCGTAGTCTCCTGCCTGAGGGGAGAGGGGAGAATAGTGTGTGTCCAGGGTGAGAAGAGTCGGCTGTGATCCGACCCACACGCCTCCTGGTCCTGGAGGAGAACAAGTCCTGGAGGGATGGGAGCTTGCAGCCAATCACCTTCTCCGCAGCACGTACGATGCGCCGCAGTCTATTCTTATCCTGGACTGTGGCGCCGGGGAACCACACTGTGATGGAGGAGGTCAGGATGGACTCTATGATGGCTGAGTAAAACTGCACCAGCATCTCGGTCGGCACCTTAAGTTTCCTCAGCTGCCGCAGGAAGTACATCCTCTGCTGGGCCTTCTTGATGAGGGAGCTGATGGTCAGATCCCACTTGAGGTCCTGGGTGATGGTGGTGCCCAAGAAACGGAAGGAGTCCACAATGGGGACAGGGGTGGGAGAGTCAATCAGGGTGAGGGGGGATGGTGGGGCTGTGACTTTCCTGAAGTCCATGATCATCTCCACTGTTTTCTGGGCGTTCAGCTCCAGGTTATTGAGGCTGCACCAGGACGTCAGCCGGTCTACCTCTCTCCTGTAGGCGGACTCATCGCCATTCGAGATGAGCCCGATGAGGGTGGTGTCATCCGCAAACGAGCAGTTTTACGGATTGGTGACTGGAGGTGCAGCAGTTTGTATACAGGGAGAAGAGCCAGGGGAAGAGTACACAGCCCTGAGGAGTACCAGTGTTTGTGGTTCGACTGTCCGAGACAATCTACCCCAGCCTTACGTGCTGTCTTCGGTCTGTCAGGAAGTCATTAATCCAACTGCAGAGGGAGTCGGGCACGCTGAGCTGGTAGAGCTTGTCTCGTAGCAGTCCAGGGAGGATGGTGTTGAAGGCAGAGCTGAAGTCCACAAACAGGATCCTAGCGTAGGTTCCTGGGGAGTCCAGATGCTCCAGGATGAAGTGGAGGGCCAGGTTCACTGCATCATCCACAGACCTGTTGGCTCTGTAGGCGAACTGCAGTGGGTCCAGGAGGGGGGCGGTGATGTCCTTGAGGTGAGGCAGGACCAAGCGCTCAAAGGACTTCATGACCACAGACGTCAGCGCGACCGGCCTGTAGTCATTTAGTCATGTGATCCGTGCTTTCTTGGGGACAGGGACAATGGTAGAGGTCTTAAAGCAGGACGGCACGCGGCATAGCTCCAGAGAGGTGTTAAAAATGTCAGTGAAGACAGGAACCAGCTGGTCCGCACAGTGTCTGAGAGTGGAGGGGGAGACACCATCCGGCCCGGGGGCCTTCCGCGTATTCAGCTTCAAGAACTGCCGGCAATGCTTCTCCAACCTGAGCAACATGACGGCACAGTAGCCTAGTAGGCCCAAGTATTCATTAAAAACAGGCGGAGGTTTTATTTAACATGTACAAACCCCGTTTCCATATGAGTTGGGAAATTATGTTAGATGTAAATATAAACGGAATACAATGATTTGCAAATCATTGTATTCCGTTTATATTTACATCTAACACAATTTCCCAACTCATAAGGAAACGGGGTTTGTATATTTTGCACACTGTCACATTGCACACAGTTTGAACAGTAACACTGTGTTTGACTACAGGACAATGAAACACTGTACTTTAATGGAGTACTTCTAGATGGAGCCCGCGTACTACTAGTGGTACTCGAGAACCACTGTCGTGTTGAAGAAGTGAATGATGAAATCATGACAATAATCCTGCAGGAGAACTTCCATGTCTGGGAACTGGAAGAGCAACATCGGGTCGGCCATGTTGGAACGCGTGGCCATGACGGACAGGTGAGTGTCGCCTCCTGAATGCCACAAAGTGAAAGTGAAAGTAAAATGCGGTCTTGTTCTCCTCAGATACAAACTCTGGGTCGACACCTGCTCGGACATCTTTGGAGGTCTGGAAGTCTGTGCTGTCAAAGCCATTCATGGAAAAGATGGCAACGATTACATCACCGAGGTACAAAGCACTACAAATACAGAGTACTTCTACTATATACTCATGTACATGTCCAACAATAGAGTACATCTACTATGTACTAATTAATGTACATGTCCAACTATAGAGTACATCTACTATGTACTAATTAATGTACATGTCCATCTATAGAGTACATCTACTTTGTACTAATTAATGTCCATGTCCAACTATAGAGTACGTCTACTACGTACTCATGTACATATCCAACTGTAGAGTACTTCTACTATGTACTAATTTACATGTCCAACTATAGAGTACATCTACTATGTACTAATGTACATGTCCAACTATAGGGTACATCTACTATGTACTAATGTCCATGTCCAACTATAGAGTGCAACTACTATGTACTAATGTACATGTCCAACTATAGAGTATATCTACTATGTACTTATGTACATGTCCAACTATAGAGTGCATCTAATATGTACTTATGTACATGTCCAACTATAGAGTACATCTAATATGTACCAATGTACATGTCTAAGTATAGAGTACATCTACTATGTACTAATGTACATGTCCAACTATAGAGTACATCTACTATGTACTAATGTACATTTCCAACTATAGAGTACAACTACTATGTACAAACGTACATGTCCAACTATAAAGTACAACCTATATGTACTAATGTACATGTTTAAGTATAGAGTACATCTACTATGTACTAATGTACATGTCTAAGTATAAAGTAGATCTACTATGTACTAATGTACATGTCCAACTATAGGGTACATCTACTATGTACTAATTTACATGTCTAAGTATAGAGTACATCTACTATGCACTAATGTACATGTCTAAGTATAGGGTACATCTACTATGTACTAATGTACATGTCTAAATATAGAGTACATCTACTACTTACTATTGTACATGTCCAACTATAGGGGTACATCTACTATGTACTAATTTGCATGTCTAAGTATAGAGTACAACTACTATGTACTAATGTACATGTCTAAGTATAGAGTACTTGTACTATGTACTAATGTACGTGTCCAACTATAGAGTACATCTACTATGTACTAATTAATGTACATGTCCATCTATAGAGTACATCTACTATGTACTAATGTACATGTCTATCTAATGAGTACATCTACTATGTACTAATGTACATGTCTATCTAATGAGTACATCTACTATGTACTAATGTACGTGTCCAACTATAGAGTACATATACTATGTACTATGTACTAATGTACATGTCTATCTAATGAGTACATCTACTATGTACTAATGTACATGTCTAATGAGTACATCTACTATGTACTAATGAAAGTGTCCAACTATAGAGTACATGTACTATGTACTATGTACTATGTACTAATGTATGTGTCCAACTATAGAGTACATCTACTATGTACTACTGTACGTTTCCAACTATAGTGTACATCTACTATGTACTAATGTAAAAGTCTGAGTATAGGGTACATCTACTATGTACTAATATACATGTTTAAGTATAGAGTACATCTACTATGTACTAATGTACATGTCTAAGTATAGAGTACATCTACTACTTACTAATGTACATGTCTAACTATAGAGTACATCTACTATGTACTACTGTACGTTTCCAACTATAGAGTACATCTACTATGTACTAATGTAAAAGTCTGAGTATAGGGTACATCTACTATGTACTAATATACATGTCTAAGTATAGAGTGCATCTACTATGTACTTATGTACATGTCTAAGTATAGAGTACATCTACTACTTACTAATGTACATGTCTAACTATAGGGTAAATCTACTATGTACTAATTTACATGTCTAAGTATAGAGTACAACTACTATGTACTAATGTATGTGTCCAACTATAGAGTACATCTACTATGTCCTAATGTTCATGTCTAAGTATAGAGTACATCTACTATGTACTAATGCACGTTTCCAACTATAGAGTACATCTACTATGTACTAATGTACATGTCCAACTATAGGGTACATCTACTACGTACTAATGTACATGTCCTACTATAGGGTACATCTACTACGTACTAATGTACATGTCCAACTATAGAGTACATCTACTATGTACTCATGTACATGTCCAAATGTAGAATACCTCTACTATGTACATGTCCAACTATAGAGTACATCTACTATGTACTAATGTACGTTTCCAACTATAGAGTACATCTACTATGTATTAATGTACATGTCTAAGTATAGAGTACATCTACTATGTACTAATATACATGTGTAAGTATAAAGTACATCTACTACTTACTAATGTACATGTCCAACTATAGGGTAAATCTACTATGTACTAATGTACATGTCTAAGTATAGAGTACATGTACTATGTACTAATGCATGTTTCCAACTATAGAGTATATGTACTATGTACTACAGTATGTGTTCAACTATAGAGTACATTTACTATGTACTAATGTACATGTCCAACTATAGATTACATGTACTATGCACTAATGTACATGTCCAACTATAGAGTACATCTACTATGTACGAATGTTCATGTCTAAGTATAGAGTACATATACTATGTACTAATGTACATGTCTAAGTATAGAGTACATCTACTATGTACTAATGTACATGTCCAACTATAGAGTACATCTACTATGTACTAATGTATATGTCCAACTATAGAGTACATGTACTATGTACTAATGTACGTGTCCAACTATAGGGTACATCTACTATTTAGTACTGTACGTCTACCAACTATAGAGTACATCTACTATGTACTAATGTACATGTCTAAGTATAGGGTACATCTATTATGTACTAATATATATGTCTAAGTATAGAGTACATCTACTATTTACTAATGTACATGTCTAAGTATAAAGTACATCTACTACTTCCTAATGTACATGTCCAACTATAGGGTACATCTACTATGTACTAATTTACATGTCTAAGTATAGAGTACATCTACTATGTACTAATGTACATGTCTAAGTATAGAGTACATGTACTATGTACTAATGTACGTGTCCAACTATAGAGTACATCGACTATGTACTAATGTACATGTCTAAGTATAGAGTACATCTACTATGTACTAATGTACGTGTCCAACTATATTGTACATCTACTATTTACTACTGTACGTGTCCAACTATAGAGTACATCTACTATGTACTAATGTACATGTCTAAGTATATAGTACATCTACTATGTACTAATGTACATGTCCAAATATAGAGTACATGTAATACATTGTACATGTCCATGTATAGAGTACATGTACTACAATGTACATATCTAAGTATATGTAGATGTGAAAGTATATACACAGAAGACCATTTGGTCCTAAATTTTGTAGGAAAACACAAAACATGAGAAGTGAAGTACTGCTGGAGTTGAACGTGAATTTTGGAATTGTACCTTCAAAATAAAACACAAAACATGAGAACTGAAGTACTGCTCCAGTTGAACGTGTATTTGGGAATTGTACCTTCAAAATAAAACACAAAACATGAGAACTGAAGTACTGCTCCAGTTGAACGTGTATTTGGGAATTGTACCTTCAAAATAAGAGCCAAGAGAGCCTTATATAATATGATATGTTTTAGCATCATGTGATCTGGTGTGTAATATCTGGTCATGTGATCTGGTGTGTAATATCTGGTCATGTGATCTGGTGTGTAATATCTGGTCATGTGATCTGGTGTGTAATATCTGGTCATGTGATGCAGGTGGTGGGATCCTCCATGCCACTAGTGGGCGAGCACCAGGCGGAGGACCGCCAGCTCATCTGTGACCTGGTGCTCAGCAGACTCACACAGCTGGCACACCTGCACCAAGACCAAGGACACAGAGTCACCACCCTGCAGCCCTCACAGGTACTTACACACAGACACTGCAATACTTGCAGGAATACTTGCAGGAATACTGCAATACTTGCAGGAATACTTGCAGGAATACTTCCATACTTGCAGGAACATTCACAGGAATAGTTGAATATTTGCAGGAATACTTCAACACATGCAGGAATACTTGCAGCAATACTTCCATACTTGCAGGAATACTTCCATACTTGCAGGAATACTTACAGCAATACTTCCATACTTGTGGGAATACTTGCAGGAATACTTCTATACTTGCAGGAATATTTCCATACTTGCAGGAACATTCACAGGAATAGTTGAATATTTACCGGAATACTTCAACACATGCAGGAATACTTGCAGCGATACTTCCATACTTGCAGGAATACTTCAATACTTGCAGGAATACTTACAGCAATACTTCCATACTTGTGGGAATACTTGCAGGAATACTTCCATACTTGCAGGAATACTTCAATACTTGCAGGAACATTCACAGGAATAGTTGAATATTTGCAGGAATACTTCAACACATGCAGGAATACTTGCAGCGATACTTCCATACTTGCAGGAATACTTCAACACATGCAGGAATACTTGCAGCGATACTTCCATACTTGCAGAAATACTTCAATACTTGCAGGAATACTTGCAGCGATACTTCTATACTTGCAGAAATACTTCCATACTTGCAGGAACATTCACAGGAATAGTTGAATATTTGCAGGAATACTTCAACACATGCAGGAATACTTGCAGCAATACTTCCATACTTGCAGGAATACTTCCATACTTGCAGGAATACTTACAGCAATACTTCCATACTTGTGGGAATACTTGCAGGAATACTTCCATACTTGCAGGAATATTTCCATACTTGCAGGAACATTCACAGGAATAGTTGAATATTTGCCGGAATACTTCAACACATGCAGGAATACTTGCAGCGATACTTCCATACTTGCAGGAATACTTCAATACTTGCAGGAATACTTACAGCAATACTTCCATACTTGTGGGAATACTTGCAGGAATACTTCCATACTTGCAGGAATACTTCCATTATTGCAGGAATACTTGCAGCAATTACTTCCATACTTGCAGGAATACTTGCAGCAATACTTCCATACTTGCAGGAATACTTCCATACTTGCAGGAATACTTGCAGCAATACTTCCATACTTGCAGCAAAACTTGCAGCAATACTTCCATACTTGCAGCAATACTTGCAGCAATACTTCCATACTTGCAGGAATACTTGCAGCAATACTTGCAGCAATACTTCCATACTTGCAGCAAAACTTGCAGCAATACTTCCATACTTGCAGCAATACTTGCAGCAATACTTCCATACTTGCAGGAATACTTGCAGCAATACTTGCAGCAATACTTGCAGCAATACTTGCAGCAATACTTCCATACTTGCAGGAATACTTACAGCTATACTTCCATACTTGCAGGAATACTTGCAGGAATACTTCCATACTTGCAGGAATACTTCAACACATGCAGGAATACTTGCAGCGATACTTCCATACTTGCAGGAATACTTCAAAACTTGCAGGAACATTCACAGGAATAGTTGAATATTTGCAGGAATACTTCAACACATGCAGGAATACTTGCAGCGATACTTCCATACTTGCAGGAATACTTCAATACTTACAGGAATACTTACAGCAATACTTCCATACTTGTGGGAATACTTGCAGGAATACTTCCATACTTGCAGGAATACTTCCATTATTGCAGGAATACTTGCAGCAATTACTTCCATACTTGCAGGAATACTTGCAGCAATACTTCCATACTTGCAGGAATACTTCCATACTTGCAGGAATACTTGCATCAATACTTCCATACTTGCAGGAATACTTGCAGCAATACTTCCATACTTGCAGGAATACTTGCAGCAATACTTCCATACTTGCAGCAAAACTTGCAGCAATACTTCCATACTTGCAGCAATACTTGCAGCAATACTTCCATACTTGCAGGAATACTTGCAGCAATACTTGCAGCAATACTTCCATACTTGCAGGAATACTTGCAGCAATACTTGCAGCAATACTTCCATACTTGCAGCAAAACTTGCAGCAATACTTCCATACTTGCAGCAATACTTGCAGCAATACTTGCAGCAATACTTGCAGCAATACTTCCATACTTGCAGGAATACTTGCAGCAATACTTGCAGCAATACTTGCAGCAATACTTCCATACTTGCAGGAATACTTACAGCTATACTTCCATACTTGCAGGAATACTTGCAGGAATACTTCCATACTTGCAGGAATACTTCAACACATGCAGGAATACTTGCGGGAATACTTCCATACTTGCAGGAATACTTGCAGGAATACTTCAATACTTGC
This sequence comes from Entelurus aequoreus, assembly GCF_033978785.1. Taxonomy (NCBI): domain Eukaryota; kingdom Metazoa; phylum Chordata; class Actinopteri; order Syngnathiformes; family Syngnathidae; genus Entelurus; species Entelurus aequoreus. The sequence continues at coordinate 16,805,860 of NC_084737.1, forward strand.
AGGAATACTTGCAGGACTACTTTAATACTTGCAGTAATACCTGCAGCAATACTTCCATACTTGCATTAATACTTGCAGCAATACTTCCATATTTGCAGGAATACTTCAATACTTGCAGGAATACTTGCAGCAATACTTCCATACTTGCAGCAAAACTTGCAGCAATACTTCCATACTTGCAGCAATACTTGCAGCAATACTTCCATACTTGCAGGAATACTTGCAGCAATACTTGCAGCAATACTTCCATACTTGCATTAATACTTGCAGCAATACTTCCATATTTGCAGGAATACTTCAATACTTGCAGGAATACTTGCAGCAATACTTGCAGCAATACTTCCATACTTGCAGGAATACTTGCAGCAATACTTGCAGCAATACTTCCATACTTGCATTAATACTTGCAGCAATACTTCCATATTTGCAGGAATACTTCAATACTTGCAGGAATACTTGCAGCAATACTTCCATACTTGCAGCAAAACTTGCAGCAATACTTCCATACTTGCAGCAATACTTGCAGCAATACTTCCATACTTGCAGGAATACTTGCAGCAATACTTGCAGCAATACTTCCATACTTGCAGGAATACTTGCAGCAATACTTGCAGCAATACTTCCATACTTGCAGCAAAACTTGCAGCAATACTTCCATACTTGCAGCAATACTTGCAGCAATACTTGCAGCAATACTTGCAGCAATACTTGCAGCAATACTTCCATACTTGCAGGAATACTTGCAGCAATACTTGCAGCAATACTTGCAGCAATACTTCCATACTTGCAGGAATACTTACAGCTATACTTCCATACTTGCAGGAATACTTGCAGGAATACTTCCATACTTGCAGGAATACTTCAACACATGCAGGAATACTTGCGGGAATACTTCCATACTTGCAGGAATACTTGCAGGAATACTTCAATACTTGCAGGAATACTTGCAGGACTACTTTAATACTTGCAGTAATACCTGCAGCAATACTTCCATACTTGCATTAATACTTGCAGCAATACTTCCATATTTGCAGGAATACTTCAATACTTGCAGGAATACTTGCAGGAATACTTCAATACTTGCAGGAACACTTGCAACAATATTTAAATACTTGCAGGAATACTTGCAGCAATACTTCCATACTTGCAGTAATACTTCAATAGTTGCAGCAATACTTGCAGGAATACTTCAATAGTTGCAAGATTACTTGCAGCAATACTTCAATATTTGCAGGAATACTTGCAGGATCTGAACCCGAGTGGTGTTTTGTTATTGGACTTTTGTGCCCGTCACAGATTGTCAATAACAAACACCATGTTCAAACATAAGGGTGTCCATACGTGCACTTGGCACCACGACACCTTAGGCCGCAGTTCCATGATCGACTTTGTAGTTGTGTCATCGGATTTGCGGTCTCATGTTTTGGACACTCGGGTGAAGAGAGGGGCGGAGCTTTCTACCGATCACCACCTGGTGGTGAGTTGGCTGCGATGGTGGGGGAGGATGCCGGACAGACCTGGCAGGCCCAATCGCATTGTGAGGGTTTGCTGGGAACGTCTGGCAGAGTCTCCTGTCAGAGAGAGTTTCAATTCCAACCTCCGGAAGAACTTTGAACATGTCACGAGGGAGGTGCTGGACATTGAGTCCGAGTGGACGATGTTCCGTACCTCTATTGTCGAGGCGGCCGATTGGAGCTGTGGCCGCAAGGTAGTTGGTGCCTGTCGTGGTGGTAATCCTAGAACCCGCTGGTGTAAGGGATGCCATCAAGCTGAAGAAAGAGTACTATCGGGCTCTTTTGGCTCAAAGGACTCCGGAGGCAGCAGACAGGTACCGACAGGCCAAGCGGTGTGCGGCTTCGGCGGTCGCGGACGCAAAAACTCGGACATGGGAGGAGTTCGGGGAAGCCATGGAAAACAACTTCCGGACGGCTTCGAAGCGATTCTGGACCACCATCCGCCGCCTCAGGAAGGGGAAGCAGTGCACTATCAACACCGTGTATGGTGAGGATGGTGTTCTGCTGACCTCGACTGCGGATGTTGTGGATCGGTGGAGGGAATACTTCGGAGACCTCCTCAATCCTACCAGCACGTCTCCCTATGAGGAAGCAGTGCCTGGGGAATCTGTGGTGGGCTCTCCTATTTCTGGGGCTGAGGTTGCTGAGGTAGTTAAAAAGCTCCTCTGTGGCAAGGCCCCCGGATGAGATCCAGCCGGAGTTCCTTAAGGCTCTGGATGTTGTGGGGCTGTCTTGGTTGACAAGACTCTGCAGCATCGCGTGGACATCGGGGGCAGTACCTCTGGATTGGCAGACCGGGGTGGTGGTTCCTCTCTTTAAGAAGGGGAACCGGAGGGTGTGTTCCAACTATCGTGGGATCACACTCCTCAGAATGCCCGGTAAGGTCTATTCAGGTGTACTGGAGAGGAGGCTACGCCGGATAGTCGAACCTCGGATTCAGGAAGAACAGTGTGGTTTTCGTCCTGGTCGTGGAACTGTGGACCAGCTCTATACTCTCGGCAGGGTCCTTGAGGGTGCATGGGAGTTTGCCCAACCAGTCTACATGTGTTTTGTGGACTTGGAGAAGGCATTCGACCGTGTACCCCGGGAAGTCCTGTGGGGAGTGCTCAGAGAGTATGGGGTAACGGACTGTCTTATTGTGGCGGTCCGCTCCCTGTATGATCAGTGCCAGAGTTTGGTCCGCATAAGTCGGACCCATTTCCAGTGAGGGTTGGACTCCGCCAAGTCTGTCCTTTGTCACCGATTCTGTTCATAACCTTTATGGACATAATTTCTAGGCGCAGTCAGGGCGTTGAGGGTATCTGGTTTGGTGGCTGCAGGATTAGGTCTCCGCTTTTTGCAGATGATGTGGTCCTGATGGCTTCATCTGGCCAAGATCTTCAGCTCTCACTGGATCGGTTCGCAGCCGAGTGTGAAGCGACTGGGATGGGAATCAGCCCCTCCAATTTCGAGTCCATGGTTCTCGCCCAGAAAAGGGTGGAGATCTTGCCCCAAGTGAAGGAGTTCAAGTACCTCGGAGATTTGTTCACGAGTGAGGGAAGAGTGGATCGTGAGATCGACAGGCGGATCGGTGCGGCGTCTTCAGTAATGCGGACGCTGTATCGATCCGTTGTGGTGAAGAAGGAGCTGAGCCGGAAGGCAAAGCTCTCGATTTACCGGTCGATCTACGTTCCCATCCTCACCTATGGTCATGAGCTTTGGGTCATGACCGAAAGGAAAAGATCACTGGTACAAGCGGATTAAATGAGTTTCCTCCGCCGGGTGGCGGGGCTCTCCCTTAGAGATAGGGTGAGAAGCTCTGCCATCCGGGAGGAGCTCAAAGTAAAGCCGCTGCTCCTCCACATCGAGAGGAGCCAGATGAGGTGGTTCGGGCATCTGGTCAGGATGCCACCCGAACGCCTCCCTAGGGAGGTGTTTCAGGCACGTCCGACCGGTAGGAGGCCACAGGGAAGACCCAGGACACGTTGAGAAGACTATCACTCACGGCTGGCCTGGGAACGCCTCGGGATGCCCCGGGAGGAGCTGGACGAAGTGGCTGGGGAGAGGGAAGTCTGGGCTTCCCTTCTTAGGCTGCTGCCCCCGCGACCCAACCTCGGCTAAGCGGAAGTAGATGGATGGATAGATAGACTTGCAGGAATAAACATTGCTGTATTATGTAGCATATGAAGTATATAAATATTGTTGCATTATGTAGTGTATAAAGTATATACATATTGATGTATTATGTAATACATAAAGTATATAAATATTGTTGTATTATGTAGTTTATAAATATTGTTGTATTATGTAGTATATAAAGTACATAAATATTGTATTATGTAGTGCATTTATATTGTTGTATTATGTAGTATATCAAGTACATAAATATTGTTGTATTGTGTATTATATAAAGTATATACATATTGTTGTAATATGTAGTATATAAATATTGTTGTTTTATGTATTATATAAATTATATAAATATTGTTGTATTTTGTAGTATATACATATTTTTGTATTATGTGGTATATAAAGTATATCAATATTGTTGTATTATATGGTATATAAAGTGTATAAATATTGTTGTATTATGTAGTATATAAAGTACATGAATATTGTATTATGTGGTGCATAAATATTGTTGTATTATGTAGTATATAAAGTACATGAATATTGTTGTATTATGTTGTATATCAAGTACATAAATATTGTTGTATTATGTATTATATAAAGTATATAAATATTGTTGTATTTTGTAGTATATAAATATTGTTGTATTATGTGGTATATAAAGTATACAAATATTGTTGTATTATGTAGTTTATAAATATTGTAGTATGATATAGTGTATAAAGTATATAAATATTGTTGTATTATGTGGTATATCGAGTATATAAATATTGTTGTATTATGTGGTTTATAAATATTGTTGTTTTATGTAGTATATACATATTGTTGTATTATATAGTATATCAAGTATGTAAATATTGTTGTATTATGTAGTAAATAAATATTGTTGTATTATGTAGTATATAAAGTATATAAATATTGTTGTATTATGTAGTATATAAAGTATATAAATATTGTTGTAATATGTAGTATATGTAGTATATAAATATTGTTGTATTATGTAGTATATACTATTGTTGTATTATGTAGTATATAAAGTATATAAATATTGTTGTATTATGTAGTATATAAAGTATATAACTATTGTTGTAATATGTAGTATATGTAGTATATACATATTGTTGTATTATGTAGTGTATAAATATTGTTGTATTATGTAGAAAATAAAGTAGTTAATAATTATTGTATTATGAAGTATATAAAGTGTAGACATATTGTTGTATTTTATTGTATATAAAGTATATAAATATTGTTGTATTATGTAGTATATAAAGTATATAAATATTGTTGTAATATGTAGTATATAAATATTGTTGTATTATGTAGTATATAAATATTGTTGTATTATGTAGTATATAAAGTATATAACTATTGTGGTATTATGTAGTATATAAATTATATAAATATTGTTGTAATATGTAGTATATGTAGTATATAAATATTGTTGTATTATGTAGGATATCAATATTGTTGTATTATGTAGTATATGTAGTATATAAATATTGTTGTAGTATGTAGTATATCAAGTATATAAATATTGTTGTATTATGTAGCATACCAAGTATATAAATATTGTTGTATGATTTCAGGGTGTGGCTGAGAAAGGAGAAGAAGTGATGGAGAACCTGAAGAATGGTTGTTCTCGTCCTCCTCAAGGCTGCTTGCAGTACATCCTGGATTGTAACGGAGCTGCTGTCACACCTAAAACTCTTCAAGAAAACTGAATATTCAACATTAATATTTAGTATCACATTCAAGATAAGTGAATACTAAATATTAATATTTAGTATTACATTGAAGATAATTGAATATTAAACATTAATATTTAGTATTATATCCAAGATAAGTTGATATTAAACATTAATATTTAGTATTACATTGAATATAAGTGAATATTAAACATTAATATTTAGTATTACATTGAAGATAAGTGAATATTAAACATTAAAATTTAGTATTACATTGAAGATAAGTGAATATTAAACATTAATATTTAGTACCACATTCAAGATAAGTGAATATTAAACATTACTATTTAGTACCACATTGAAGATAAGTGAATATTAAACATTAATATTTAGTATTACAGTGAAGATAAGTGAATATTAAACATTAATATTTACTATTACATTGAAGATAAGTGAATATTAAACATTAATATTTAGTACCACATTCAAGATAAGTGAATATTAAACACAATAATATTTACTATCACATTGAAGATAAGTGAATATTAAACATTAATATTTAGTATCACATTCAAGATAAGTGAATATTAAACATTAATATTTAGCATTACATTGAAGATAAGTGAATATTAAACATTAATATTTAGTATTACATTGAAGGTAAGTGAATATTAAACATTACTATTTAGTATTATATCCAAGATAAGTTAATATTAAACATTAATATTTAGTATTATATTGAAGATAGGTGAATATTAAACATTAATATTTAGTATTACATTGAAGATGAGTTAATATTAAACATTAATATTTAGTATTAAATTGAAGATGAGTTAATATTAAACATTCATATTTAGTACTATATTGAATATAAGTGAATATTAAACATTAATATTTATTATTGCATTCAAGATAAGTGAATATTAAACATTAATATTTAGTATTACATTGAAGATAAGTGAATATTAAACATGAATATTTAGTATTATATCCAAGATGAGTTAATATTAAACATTAATATTTAGTATTATATCCAAGATGAGTTAATATTAAACATTAATATTTAGTATTACATTGAATATAAGTGAATATTAAACATTAATATTAATATAATATATTAACTCCATGCAGAGTTAAATTGGGATTATTGCTCTTTGTGCTCGTTTTGGCCGCTTGTGCTTTAAAGTTGTGTGAATTTTCTTTCAAGCTTCTGTGGCTCAAGGAAGACATTTTATACTTTTTATCTTTACTGTCGTCAAACTGTGGCAAATATTTTTAACGTCTTTGCAAATTATTTTCATAAATGTTCCATTTTGCATGAGTGAAACTCATCAGAGGCGTTGTCGTCTTTTGTCAGACGTGTGTTGCTCCCATTCAGTGTTTGCACACACACACACACACACACACACACACACACACACACACACACACACACACACACACACACACACACACACACACTGTATGATTTCCAACCAAAGACTGAATAAATGAATTCAATATTGGTGATTATTGAATATTGATGGTATTAATTACAGTTCATGACAACAAAAGGTAAATACGAAGACTTTTCTTTCAGACATTCCAATATTTCTAACTTGTTTGCATCGCTTGAAAAGTTCAGAAGTTTGCATGACAGAAAAAGTGTTGTGTGTACTTGTTGTTTGTGTTGTTTGTGTTGCCGCCATGACACGTGTGAGAAGAATACACAACAGCGTGGAAGCAATGTGACGACTCAGCGATATTTGCTGTTGGAATTGTGCAAAGGTACACAAAGTTGTCGTTGCCAATAAAGTTCCCTTAAACACACAACTGACTTGTGTGTCTTTGTGAGTCGCACACTGGGAAGACCGTAGAGTCAACTTCTTGCACCTTTAACATAAATATAAACAATAACATAAATGTAAACTATAACATAAATATAAACAATAACATAAACATGAACAATAACATAAACAACAACATAAACAATAACATAGCTACAAACATTAACATTAACAATAACATAAACAAACAATAACACACAATAAAAACCATAACATAAATATAAACAATAACATAAACAAACAATAACACACAATATAAACCATAACATAAATATAAACAATAACATGAACATAAACAATAACAAACATATACAAAAAACAACAATAATATTAACATAAACAATAACATCAATAAAACAATAACATAAACAACAACATAAATATAAACAATACAATAAACATAAACAACATAAAATAAACAATAGCATAAACATAAACAATGCAATAAACAAACAATAACATAAACAAACAAACAATAACATAAATATAAACAATTAAATAAATATAAATAATAACATAAACCTTAACATTAACATAAACAATAACATAAATATAAACGATAACATAAACAATAACATAAACATGATAATATAAACAAACAATAACAAACACAAACAATAACATAAGAAATAACATAAACAATAACATAAATATAAACGATAGCATAAACAATGACATAAACAACAACATCAACATAAACAATAATATAAACAAACAATAGCATAAACATAAACAATAACATAAACAATAGCATAAACAAAACAATAGCATACAATAACATAAACATAACAATAACATAAACAACAACAAACACATAAACACAACAATAACATAAACAATAACATCACATTTGATCAACCACAGCAAACATTCTTAATTTTTGCATATTTATTTTGGTCTGCACTAAAGCAAGTAGAAAGTTGTTTGCCGTCAAATTCTGCTCAGACGATTTGTTACATCTTAGTTCTGCTCAGATGATTTGTTGCATCTTAGTTCTGCTCAGATGATTTGTTACATCTTAGTTCTGCTCAGATGATTTTTTACATCTCAGTTCTGCTAAAATAATTTGCTACATCTCAGTTTTGCTAAGATGATTTGTTACATCTTACTTCTGTTCAGATGATTTGTTACATATTAGTTCTGCTAAGATTATTTGTTACATCTCACTTCTGCTCAAATGATTTGTTACATCTTAGTTCTGTTCAGATGATTGGTTACATATTAGTTCTGCTAAGATTATTTGTTACATCTCACTTCTGCTCAGATGATTTGTTACATCTTAGTTCTGTTCAGATTATTTGTTACATCTTAGTTCTGCTAAAATGATTTGTTACATCTCAGTTCTGCTCAGATGATTTGTTACGTCTTAGTTCTGCTAAAGTTATTTGTTACATTTTAGTTCTGCTCAGATGATTTGTTACGTCTTAGTTTTGCTCAGATGATTTGTTACATCTTAGTTCTGCTCAGATGATTTGTTACGTCTTAGTTCTGCTCAGATGATTTGTTACGTCTTAGTTTTGCTCAGATGATTTGTTACATCTTAGTTCTGCTCGGATGATTTGTTACGTCTTAGTTCTGCTCAGATAATTTGTTACATCTTAGTTCTGCTCAGATGATTTGTTACGTCTTAGTTCTGCTCAGATGATTTGATACATCTTAGTTCTGCTCAGATGATTTGTTACGTCTTAGTTCTGCTCAGATGATTTGTTACATCTTAGTTCTGTTCAGATGATTTGTTACATATTAGTTCTGCTAAGATTATTTGTTACATCTCACTTCTGCTCAGATGATTTGTTACATTTTAGTTCTGTTCAGATTATTTGTTACATCTTAGTTCTGCTAAGATGATTTGTTACATCTCAGTTCTGCTCAGATGATTTGTTACGTCTTAGTTCTGCTAAGGTTATTTGTTACATTTTAGTTCTGCTCGGATGATTTGTTACGTCTTAGTTTGCTCAGATGATTTGTTACATCTTAGTTCTGCGCAGATGATTTGTTACGTCTTAGTTCTGCTGAGATGATTTGTTACGTCTTAGTTTTGCTCAGATGATTTGTTACATCTTAGTTCTGCTCAGATGATTTGTTACGTCTTAGTTCTGCTCAGATGATTTGTTACATCTTAGTTCTACTCAGATGATTTGTTACATCTTAGTTCTGCTCAGATGATTTGTTACGTCTTAGTTCTGCTCAGATGATTTGTTACATCTTAGTTCTGCTCAGATGATTTGTTACGTCTTAGTTCTGCTCAGATGATTTGTCACATCTTAGTTCTGCTAAGATGATTTGTTACATCTTAGTTTTACTCAGATGATTTCTTACATTTTAGTTCTGCTAAGATGATTTGTTACGTCTTGGTTCTGCTAAAATGATTTGTTACATCTTAGTTATAATCTGATGATTTGTTACATCTTAGTTCTGCTAAAATTATTTGTTACATCTTAGTTCTGCTCAGTACAGTTACATAATGACGTTATTAGCTATCGTGTTTGTTACATAATGACGTCATTAGCTATCGTGTTTGTTACATAATGATATTATTAGCAAATGTGTTTGTTACATAATTACATTTTTAGATATTGTGTGTTTGTTACATAATGACGTTTATTAGCTATCGTGTTTGTTACATAATGACATTATTAGCGATCGTGTTTGTTACATAATGACGCTATTAGCTATCGTGTTTGTTACATAATGACGTTATTAGCTATCGTGTTTGTTACATAATGACGTTATTAGCTATCGTGTTTGTTACATAATGACATTATTAGCAAACATGTTTGTTACATAATCACATTTTTAGATATTGTGTGTTTGTTACATAATGATGTTATTAGCTATCGTGTTTGTTACATAATGACGTTATTAGCTATCGTGTTTGTTACATAATGATATTATTAGCAAATGTGTTTGTTACATAATTACATTTTTAGATATTGTGTGTTTGTTACATAATGACGTTTATTAGCTATCGTGTTTGTTACATAATGACGTTTATTACCTATCGTGTTTGTTACATAATGACGTTATTAGCTATCGTGTTTGTTACATAATGATATTATTAGCAAACGTGTTTGTTACATAATTATATTTTTAGATATTGTGTGTTTGTTACATGATGACGTTTATTAGCTATCGTGTTTGTTACATAATGACGTTTATTAGCTATCGTGTCTGTTACATAATGACGTTTATTAGCTATCGTGTTTGTTACATAATGACGTTTATTAGCTATCATGTTTGTTACATGAAGACATTATTAGCTATCGTGTGTTTGTTACATAATGACGTTATTAGCTATCGTGTTTGTTACATAATGACATTATTAGCTATCGTGTGTTTGTTACATAATGACATTATTCACTATCTGTTTGTTACATAATGACGTTATTAGCTATCGTGTTTGTTACATAATGATATTATTAGCAAACGTGTTTGTTACATAATTATATTTTTATATATTGTGTATTTGTTACATAATGACGTTTATTAGCTATCGTGTTTGTTACATAATGACATTTATTAGCTATCATGTTTGTTACATGAAGACATTATTAGCTATCGTGTGTTTGTTACATAATGACATTATTCACTATCTGTTTGTTACATAACGACATTATTAGCTGTTACATAATGACATTATTAGCTATCGTGTGTTTGTTACATAATGACATTATTCACTATCTATGTTTGTTACATAATGACATTATTAGCTATCGTGTGTTTGTTACATAATTACATTATTCACTATCTATGTTTGTTACATAATGACATTATTAGCTGTTACATAATGAGGTGTGACATAATGCTTACAACACATTGGAGCAGACCTGGGCAAATTAAGGCCCGGGGGGCCACATGCGGCCCGTTAAGCTTTTCAATCTGGCCCGCCGGACATTCCTAAATAATTGTTTTTAGATGTTTAAGATGGAGAGTGTAGCTGCCATTATGATGTGCAGTGATGTTTTCTAATGACCGTAAGTCTTCAACTATACTAAGTATTTCAATGGTTGGAATCTGCACTTTTGGATGATATACTAGTTACTATGGTAATCTAATTAGTAGGGCTGGGAATCTTTGGGTGTCCCACGATTCGATTCAAAATCGATTCTCGGGGTCACGATTCGATTCAAAATCGATTTTTTTTTTTTCAATTCAAAACGTTTCTCGATTCAAAAACAATTTTTTCTTTTTTTTTAAACAATACACAACAATACCATAATAATGCAATACAATTTAATTTTGGAGTTCTGAACTTGTGATTTCTTGCAGTGTTTATTAAGTGGTAATATGTCACATTTGTCCCAATTAACTTTATATCCTGATAAACAGCCATATTCAGTGATGACATTATTGATATAAAGAAGAGAGGAGTTAACATGTGACAGGTAGAGAATTATGTCGTCACAATACATCGATAACTTATTATACTGAGAGCCAATATTTATACCATGAATATTATTTTCACTTCTTATTTTTGCAGCTAAGGGTTCAATAACCAAATTAAATAATAATCCAGATGCAGGACATCCCTGTTTTACTCCTCTTTTTAACGAAAAAGGTTCTGAAATATGATTATTGGTTTTGACTGATGCCATGGGCCTTGTATAAAGCATCTTAATCCATTGTATAAAATTATCTCCAAATCCAAATTTACGTAACGTGCAAAACATAAATGACCAGTTTATGCGGTCGAATGCCTTCTCCGCATCAACAGTACATACTGCTGTGGGATAAGGGAGACTTCTAGCATAGTAAATAACATTAAACAATTTCCTTGTATTGTCTGAAGATTGTCGACCTTCCATGAAGCCAGTTTGGTCAGTATGAATTAATTTTCCTATTACATTTGATAATCGCGTGGCTAAGATTTTTGCCAAGATTAAAAAGGATTCTCTATTCATTCAATACATAGGATTTCAGCAGGACCTACCCCAGTCTGCTGACATGCAAGCAGAGTAGTAGATTTTTGTAAAAAGCTTTTATAATTGTAAAGGACAATGTTTTATCAACTGTTTGCAATGATGTACATTTGTTTTAACTATTAAATGAACCAAAAATATGACTTATTTTATCTTTGTGAAAATATTGGACACAGTGTGTTGTCAAGCTTATGAGATGCGATGCAAGTGTAAGCCACTGTGACACTATTGTTCTTTTTTATTTTAATGTCTAATGATAATATCAATGAGGGATTGCATTGTTATGGTGTTGCTGTGTATTGTTTTGTTGGATTGATTAATAAAAAAATTTAAAAAAAATAAAAATTAAAATAATTAATTTAAAGGCCTACTGAAACCCACTACTACCGACCACGCAGTCTGATAGTTTATATATCAATGATGAAATCTTAACATTATAACACATGCCAATACGGCCGGGTTAACTTATAAAGTGACATTTTAAATTTGCCGCTAAACTTCCGGTTCGAAACGCCTCTGAGGATGACGTATGCGCGTGACGTAGCCCGGGGAACACGGGTATGCCTTCCACATTGAAGCCAATACGAAAAAGCTCTGTTTTCATTTCATAATTCCACAGTATTCTGGACATCTGTGTTCGTGAATCTGTTGCAATCATGTTCATTGCATTATGAAGAAGGAAGCTGAGCAAGCAAAGAAGAAAGTTGTCGGTGCGAAAAGGACGTATTTTTCGAACGTAGTCAGCCACAACAGTACATGTTTACATTCCCGAAAGATGCAGTCAAGATGGAAGAACTCGGATAACAGAGACTCTAACCAGGAGGACATTTGACTTGGATACACAGACGCCTGTAGAGAACTGGGACAACACAGACTCTTACCAGGATTACTTTGATTTGGATGACAAAGACGCAGACGTGCTACTGTGAGTATGCAGCTTTGGCTTTTTTTTGCGTATGTACGTAACTTTTTAAAAATATATAAGCTTTATGAACCTTGGGTTAGGTGAACGGTCCTTTGGGCTGAGTGATTGTGTGTGTTGATCATGTGTTTGAATTGTATTGGCGTGTTCTATGGAGCTAGGAGCTAGCAGAGGAGCTAGGAGCTAGCATAACACGTACCGTACCGTACGTGCGCGTCACGTACGTAACTTTTTAAAAATATATAAGCTTTATGAACCTTGGGTTAGGTGAACGGTCTTTTGGGCTGAGTGATTGTGTGTGTTGATCAGGTGTTTGAATTGTATTGGCGTGTTCTATGGAGCTAGGAGCTAGCAGAGGAGCTAGAAGCTAGCATAACAAACACGCAGGTGTTATTATGCAGGATTAATTTGTGTCATATTAAATATAAGCCTGGTTGTGTTGTGGCTAATAGAGTATATATATGTCTTGTGTTTATTTACTGTTGTAGTCATTCCCAGCTGAATATCAGGTACCGTGAGTATGCAGCCTTGGCTGCTAAACATTTGATAACTTGACCGTATGTGCGCGTCAGCGTCACGTACGTAACTTTTTAAAAATATATAAGCTTTATGAACCTTGGGTTAGGTAAACGGTCTTTTGGGCTGAGTGATTGTGTGTGTTGATCAGGTGTTTGAATTGTATTGGCGTGTTCTATGGAGCTAGGAGCTAGCAGAGGAGCTAGGAGCTAGCATAACAAACACGCAGGTGTTTTTATGCAGGATTAATTTGTGGCATATTAAATATAAGCCTGGTTGTGTTGTGGCTAATAGAGTATATATATGTCTTGTGTTTATTTACTGTTGTAGTCATTCCCAGCTGAATATCAGGTCACCCCCGGCTCTCACAGCATCTTCCCTATCTGAATAGCTTCAACTCCCCACTAGTCCTTCACTTGCACTTTACTCATCCACAAATCTTTCATCCTCGCTCAAATTAATGGGGAAATTGTCGCTTTCTCGGTCCGAATCTCTCTCACTTCATGCGGCCATCATTGTAAACAATAGGGAACTTTGCGTATATGTTCAACTGACTACGTCACGCTACTTCCGGTAGGTGCAAGCCTTTTTTTTATCAGATACCAAAAGTTGCAATCTTTATCGTCGTTGTTCTATACTAAATCCTTTCAGCAAAAATATGGCAATATCGCGAAATGATCAAGTATGACACATAGAATAGATCTGCTATCCCCGTTTAAATAAAAAAAATTCATTTCAGTAGGCCTTTAAATAAATAAAAAATCGATTTTTAAAAAAAAAATTGGAATCGATTCTGAATCGCACAACGTCAGAATCGCGATTCGAATCCGAATCGATTTTTTCCCCCAACCCTACTAATTAGTTACTATGGTCATCTAACTAGTTACTATGGTAATCGAGGTCACAGCAGCTCAGACGAGGCACCAAGCAGTGTGGGTGGGGAGCGTTTCCACAGACGCAGAAGGAGATTTTCACAACAAAGTTCTACAGCTTAGTGATGTATCAGATATATCCGATTGTAGTTTGGTTTATTTTGTACCCTTCGCGTTCATATTTCACTGTTTGTTACATTTTTGTTGCGTTTCAGTTGATTGTAAAATATGTCGATCGAAAGGGGGTGTGACGTTCATATGTTGTCAATATTCAGTGTTTTATCCTTCATAGAAAAATGTAAAATTCCATTACGTTTTTTAAGGCGGTCTGTCATGACGTTTTTAGCATTCAATCAGACATTATTGTGAGGTTTTGTATTAGTATTAGATATACCGGCCCCCAGACACATTTTTTTCTCTAAATGTGCCCCCCCCCCGAGTCAAAATAATTGCCCAGGCCTGCATTGGAAGGACAGCGCCCTCTACTGTCGGCGTGTGTACAAACATTGATTCAATGACCAAAAAGTAGACAGAAGAGAAATAAAAAGCCTTTTCCAGTCAAGTTGGCAAAGAATGAAGTGAATTTTATTCAAATAGTGACGTTTGACCTGATCAAGAATGAAAAACGTTAAATATTTAAGACAATAATGTTCTAGTGTGGACATTTGAGACGTTGCCAAAATGTGCAAGTTCATCTTGGTTCTTAAGACAAGAGCAGAAGATATCATCTGCTGACTTCCACACAAAACTAACTTGTGTCGCGTTCCTTCACGTTGGCTAAATGTGCGCTTGGATCGCTACACGGGCAGGCTCCGCCTCCACCTCTCCTCGTTCTTTGGTTCCATCAGAAGGGGCGGCCCCCTAAAAGACGGGCAGCCTGCTGGAGGTGAGCGTGCAGGCGTGGATGTCCTCGCTGTGCGCCGCCCGGTGCAGCGAGGGTTCGGACGCGCTGTGGTTGATCTTGGGCAGGGCGTGCTGGAGGAGCTCGATGGAGGACAGGATCTTGGGGAGAAGAGCAGGCTGGCTGACGTGTTCGCGAGGCGACCCGAGCCGGCGGCGGGGAGCTCACCTGTGGGAAGAGAGGCCTGTCGTCCTTGGACTTCTTGATGCAGTCCGCCACCAACCTCTTCATGGCTTTGGGACAGTTCTTGTACAGCTTGCTGAGGTCCGGGGTCAGGTAGCCTCGTCCCACCATGAAGATGATCTGGCACAACAAAAACAGGACGAGATTTTTCCTACGCTTTGAGCCCTGCGGCTTGTAGAATGGTGCGGCTCATCTATGGATTTGTCTCGGATGCAAAGAGTTGTCATTAAATGCTATGGCCCCATCTGAACATACTTGCCAACCTTGAGACCTCCGAATTTGGGAGATATGGGGGGGGCGGGGTTAAGAGTATATTTATAGTTAGAATTCACTGAAAGTCAAGTATTTCTTATATATATATATATATATATATATATATATATATATATATATATATATATATATATATATATATATATATATATATATATATATATATATATATATATATATATATATATATATATATATATATATATATATATATATATATATAAAATAAATACATGACTTTCAGTGAATTCTAGCCATATATATATATATATATACATATATTTATTTTATTTTAAATATATATATATATATATATATATATATATATATATAAATGAAATAAATACTTGAATTTCAGTGTTCATTTATTTACACATATACACACATAAAAATCTGATCTACAAAATGTTTACTAATTCACTGAAATTCAAGTATATATATATATATATATATATATATATATATATATATATATGTATATATATATATATATATATATATATATATATATATATATATATATATATATATATATACATATATAAGAAATACTTGACTTTCAGTGGATTCTAGCTATATATATATATATTTATTTTATTATATATATATATATATATATAAATAAAGAAATACTTGACTTTCAGTGAATTCTAGCTATATATATATATGTATTTTATTATATATATATATATATATTTTATTTATATATATATATATATATATATATATATATATATATATATATATATATATATATATATATATATATATATATATATATATATATATATATATATATATATATATATATATATGTGTGTTCATTTATTTACACATATACACACATAAAAGTCTGAGCTACAAAATGTTTACTAATTCACTGAAATTCAAGTATTTCTTTTATTTATATATATATATATATACAGTATAAATAAAAGAAATACTTGACTTTCAGTGGATTCTAGCTATATATAAATAAATAATGATAAATGGGTTATACTTGTATAGCGCTTTTTTACCTTCAAGGTACTCAAAGCGCTTTGACAGTATTTCCACATTTACCCATTCACACACACATTCACACACTGATGGCGGGAGCTGCCATGCAAGGCGCTAACCAGCAGCCATCAGAGGCAAAGGGTGAAGTGTCTTGCCCAAGGACACAACAGACGTGACTAGGAAGGTAGAAGGTGGGAATTGAACCCCAGTAACCAGCAACACTCCGATTGCTGGCACAGCCACTCTACCAACTTCGCCACTATATATATATATATTTTATATATATATATATATATATATATATATATATATATATATATATATATATATATATATATATAAATAAATAAAAGAAATACTTGACTTTCAGTGAATTCTAACTATATATATATATATGTATATATATATGTATATATATATATATATATATATATATATATATATATATATATATATATATATATATATATATATATATATATATATATATATATATATATATATATATATATAAAAGAAATACTTGACTTCAGTGAATTCTAACTATATATATATATTTATTTTATTATATATATATATATATGTATATATATATATATATATACATATATATATATATATACATATATATATATATATATATATATATATATATATATATATATATATATATATATATATATATATATATATATATATATATATATATATATAAATAAAATAAATACTTGAATTTCAGTGTTCATTTATTTACACATACTGTATACACACACATAAAAGTCTGATCTACAAAATGTGCAGGCAGCATACCCATTCCCCTTCGAGCTGTCCTGGATGAACTGAAATTTTTTTTTTTTCCAATCATTTTGGAACTTGCAAGCGTGCTTCTTCTTCTTACCCGTTGTCGCCATGTCTCTTATTCGTTCTTCTGTTTCGTCTCCGTTATGTTTTTTGGACATTACTACTTGCCGTAGTTTTGAAGCAATGCATGGTGGGAATCCGGATGTCGTGTGTCAGTGTATTAACGTGCCGGCTGGAATAAACACACGCTGAGAAATAGCTCCGTGCCTGCCTACCTTATGGGTTATAGATAAACCTATGGATAACGGAGACATATATAATAGTCTCATTTTCAGGTGAGAGAGGACGCTAAAGGCAGTGCCTTTAAGGCACGCCCCCAATATTGTTGTTCGGGTGGAAATCGGGAGAAATTCAGGAGAATGGTTGCCCCGGGAGATTTTCGGGAGGGGCACTGAAATTCGGGAGTCTCCCGGGAAATCGGGAGGGTTGGCAAGTATGCATCTGAACTCCACCTTGAACCAAAAGTAGATGGGTTGTTCCAACTTCTAGTCATCCATAGCGTTTCTACACGAACGGATTCTTCATTCATGACTTTGTAAGTTTTACAATATAACTAAAACAAAAAGTTTTGATCCCTGATCGAGATTTTCTACGGACTAAAACGTCCCATTTGTACACGCTGTCCTCATGCAATCCACCTAGCGTGCTTAGCATGCGCTAACATGCTATACACACTGAATGTAATCACGTTCCTCCGAGTGTTTAGTACCTGATCTCTGGTGGCTATCAGCGAGTACGGCAGCTCTCCGGTCATCAGCTCGAAGAGGACAACTCCATAGGAGTAGACGTCGGACTGGAAGCTGTAAGGGTTGTTGTCCTGCATGCGGATGACTTCAGGGGCCTGCAAGAGACGCCCGCAGAGGACCGTGACGTGGCCCCAAATTCTGATTTGTCACTTGTGCACGCACCATCCACAGAATGGATCCTGAAGGCTGCTCCACCTGATGGGAGCCGCTCCACCTGGCCTTCACTGTTGCAAGACCAAAGTCCCCAATCTTCACTGTCAGCCCTTCATGCAGGAATATGTCTGTCATCTTGTCAAGGACTCACAACTAAAACTTGAACCAAAACATTAACAATACATAAATACATACACACATACATACAAACATGTAAACATACATACAGACAGATATACATACATACATGAATACATTAGGGCTGCAACAACTAATCGATTAAATTGATTAAAATCGATTATAAAAATAGTTGGCGATGAATTTAGTCATCGACTCGTTGGATCTATGCTATGCGCATGCGCAGAGCCAATTTTTTTTTATTTAAAAAAATATATATATATATATTTTTTTTATTTTTTTAATATAAACCTTTATTTATAAACTGCAACATGTACAAACAGCTGAGAAACAATAATCAAAATAAGTATGGTGCCAGTATGCTGTTTTTTTCAATAAAATACTGGAAAGGATAGGAATGTAGTTTGTCTCTTTTATCCGATTATTAATCGAAGTAATAATCGACAGATTAATCGATTATCAAATTAATCGTTAGTTGCAGCCCTAGAATACATATATATATATACATACATACATACATGGATACATACATACATACAAGTATACATACAAACATGTAAACATACATACAGACAGATATACGTACATACATGAATACATACATATATATATATATATATACATACATGCATACATATGTACGTACGTACATACATAAATGTATACATGCATACATACATACATACATGCATGTATGCTTACATACATACATACAAACATGTATACATACACACATACAGTACATACATACATGCATGCATGCATGCATACATACATACATACATGTATACATACATACATAAATAAATGGGTTATACTTGTATAGCGCTTTTCTACCTTCAAGGTACTCAAAGCGCTTTGACAGTATTTCCACATTTACCCATTCACACACACATTCACACACTGATGGCGGGAGCTGCCATGCAAGGCGCTAACCAGCAGCCATCAGAGGCAAAGGGTGAAGTGTCTTGCCCAAGGACACAACGGACGTGACTAGGAAGGTAGAAGGTGGGAATTGAACCCCAGTAACCAGCAACACTCCGATTGCTGGCACAGCCACTCTACCAACTTCGCCACGCTGTCCCTGCATGTATGCTTACATACATACATACAAACATGTATAATACATACATACAAACATGTATGCGTACACACATACAGTACATACATACATGCAAGCATGCATGCATACATACTTACATACATACATGTATACATGCATACATACATGTATACATGCATACATACATACATACAGTACATACATGCATGCATACATGCATACATACATATGTACGTACATAGATACATAGATGTATACATGCATAGATACATACATACATACATACATGTATAATACATACAGTACATACAAACATGTATACATACACACGTACAGTACATACATACATACATACATGCATGCATACATATATACATACCTGTACATACATACATGCATGTATGCTTACATACATACAAACATGTATAATACATACATACAAACATGTATACATACACACATACAGTACATACATGTACAGTATACATACATACACACATGTATACATACATACATACATGCATGCATACATACATACACACATACATGTATACATACATACATACATGTATACATACAAACCATTATGTATACATACATACACACATATATGTATACATTCATACATACATGTATGCTTACATACAAATATGTATAATACATACATACAAACATGTATACATACACACATACAGTACATACATACACACATGCATGCATGCATAGATACATACATACATACATGTATACATAAATACATGCATGTATGCTTACATACATACATACAAACATGTACAATACATACATACAAACATGTATACATACACACATACAGTACATACATGCATACATGTATACATACGGCAGCAGCGGCGCCGCGCCCGGGAATCATTTTGGTGATTTAACCCCCAAATCCAACCCTTGATGCTGAGTGCCAAGCAGGGAGGGAAACAGGTCCCATTTTTATAGTCTTTGGTAGGACTCGGCTGGGATTTGAACTCCAGCCTACCGATCTCAGGAGTTTAGTGTGTGTGTGACAATCATTGGTACTTTAATCTTTAATGTTTAATATGTACATGCATGTATGTATACATACATACATACATGTATACATACATACATAGATGTATTCATACATGCATGCATGCATGCATGCATACATACATACACACATACATGTATACATACATACACACACACATACATACATATATGTATACATACAGTTTGGGGTCACCCAAACAATTTTGTGGAATAGCCTTCATTTCTAAGAACAAGAATAGACTGTCGAGTTTCAGATGAAAGTTCTCTTTTTCTGGCCATTTTGAGCGTTTAATTGACCCCACGAATGTGATGCTCCAGAAACTCAATCTGCTTAAAGGAAGGTCAGTTTTGTAGCTTCTGTAACGAGCTAAACTGTTTTCAGATGTGTGAACATGATTGCACAAGGGTTTTCTAATCATCAATTAGCCTTCTGAGCCAATGAGCAAACACATTGTACCATTAGAACACTAGAGTGATAGTTGCTGGAAATGGGCCTCTATACACCTATGTAGATATTGCACCAAAAACCAGACATTTGCAGCTAGAATAGTCATTTACCACATTAGCAATGTATAGAGTGTATTTCTTTAAAGTTAAGACTAGTTTAAAGTTATCTTCATTGAAAAATACAGTGCTTTGCCTTAAAAAATAAGGACATTTCAATGTGACCCCAAACTTTTGAACGGTAGTGTATATGTATACATACATACATGTATACATACATACATAGATGTATACATACATGCATGCATGCATGCATACATACATACATACACACATACATGTATACATACATACATACACACATACATACATATATGTATACATACATAGACATATATGTATACATACATACATGTATACATACATACATGCATGCATACATACATAGATGTATACATACGTACATGCATGCCTAGTGGTTAGAGTGTCCGCCCTGAGATCGGTAGGTTGTGAGTTCAAACCCCGGCCGAGTCACACCAAAGACTATAAAAATGGGACCCATTACCTCCCTGCTTGGCACTCAGCATCAAGGGTTGGAATTGGGGGTTAAATCACCAAAAATGATTCCTGGGCGCGGCCACCGCTGCTGCCCACTGCTCCCCTCACCTCCCAGGGGGTGAACAAAAGGATGGGTCAAATGCAGAGGACAAATTTCACCACACCTAGTGTGTGTGACAATCATTGGTACTTTAACTTAACTTAACTAATAACAAAAAAGAAATATAGTGTAATAAAAGATGAAATGTAACAATAAGAAGTTGCAATGTTGATTCTAATAAAACAAATCTGCCATGCAGGCTGATTTTTTCTTTAAAACTGCCATTGCTCAAAAAAGAATAATGAATCAAAATCAATGTTATTATGAATTATCGATCTATTTAAGACTCCAATCCCTTCACATCAAATATTACATATTTGACATTTTCGGGGCAAATATTGCATATTTTGTGTGTTTGACATAAAAACAGGGTTTTCTTGAAGAAAAAGGGCATAAATAAAACATAGACAAAATGTTTTCACTGGAGTGAATCCAAAAGAAAGAATAATATATGTTGTGTTTGTGAGATGTTTATGAGTGAGACCTTCTGGGACCAAACAAGCACTAGAAGGTGGACGGTTGTGTCAACACATGGACTGGAAGATGAAGGATACTGTTGGACTTCATGTCGCGATGGATGATGTTCTTGGCGTGCAGATAGCTGCGAGAGAAGAAGACGTTTGATGACATCGTTGATTGCTGTTTGTGAATGACGACTTACTCCATGCCCTGTGCCGTCTGCCTGGAGATGTCTATGAGCTGGATCATCTTGAAGTTGGTCTCCAGGACATGGATGTGCTTGTAGAGGCTGCTGCCTTCACACCACTGGGTGACGATGGCCAGGTTGTCCTTGGTCATGTAGCCCATGAACAGCAGGATGTTGACATGGCGCGTCTTCCTGTCCCCCACCAGACAAGACAACATCAAGTTGGCAAGGCATAAACATGTTACAAAGCGAGTAAGAACTAGCCGGCATAAACATGTCACACACTGAGTAACAACTAGCAGGCATAAACATGTTACACAGGGAGTAAGAACTAGCAGGCATAAACATGTTACACACCGAGTAAGAACTAGCCGGCATAAACATGTCACACACTGAGTAACAACTAGCAGGCATAAACATGTTACACAGCGAGTAAGAACTAGCAGGCATAAACATGTTACACAGCGAGTAAGAACTAGCAGGCATAAACATGTTACACAGCGAGTAAGAACTAGCAGGCATAAACATGTTACACACCGAGTAAAAGCTAGCTGGCATAAACATGTTACACACCAAGTTAGAAGTAGCCTACATAAACAAGTTACACACCAAGTAAGAACTAGCCGGTATAAACATGTTACACACCGAGTAAAAAGTAGCCGGCATAAACATGTTACACAGCGAGTAACAACTAGCAGGCATAAACATGTTACATAGCGAGTAACAACTAACAGGCATAAACATGTTACACACCAAGTAAAAAGTAGCCGGCATAAACATGTTACACAGCGAGTAACAACTAGCAGGCATAAACATGTTACACAGCGAGTAACAACTAACAGGCATAAACATGTTACACACCCAGTAAGAACTAGCCGGCATAAACATGTTACACAGTGAGTAAGAACTAGCCGGCATAAACATGTTACACACCAAGTAAGAAGTAGCCTACATAAACAAGTTACACACCGAGTAAAAACTCGCCGGCGTAAACATGTTACACACAGAGTATGAACTACCCGGCATAAACATGTTACACACCGAGTAAAAACTAGCCGGTATAAACATGTTACACACTGAGTAAAAACTAGCCGGCATAAGCATGTTACACACCAAGTAAGAACTAGCCGACGTAAACATGTTTCACACTGAGTAAGTACTAGCAGGCATAAACATGTTACACAGCGAGTAAAAACTAGCCTACATAAACCTGTTACACACAGAGTAAAAACTCGCCGGCTTAAAAATGATACACATTAGAGTATGAACTACCCGGCACAAACATGTTACACACCGAGTATAAACATGTTACACAGAGAATAAGAACTAGCCAGCATAACATGTTACACAGCGAGTAAGAACTAGCCGGCATAAACATGTTACACAGCGAGTAAGAACTAGCAGGCATAAACATGTTACACACTGAGTAAAAGCTAGCTGGCATAAACATGTTACACACCAAGTAAGAACTAGCCTACAAAAACATTTTACACACCGAGTAAAAACTTGGCGGCGTAAACATGCTACACACAGAGTATGAACTACCCGGCCAGTGTATGAACTACCCGGCGTAAACATGTTACACACCGAGTAAAAACTAGCCGGTATAAACATGTTACACACTGACTAAAAAGTAGCCGGCATAAACATGTTACACAGGGAGTAAGAACTAGCCGGCATAAACATTTTTACACAACGATTAAGAGCAAGCTGGCATAAACATGTTACACACCAAGTAAGAAGTAGCCTATATAAACAAGTTACACACCGAGTAAAAGCTAGCTGGCATAAACATGTTACACACCAAGTTAGAAGTAGCCTACATAAACAAGTTACACACAGAGTAAGAACTAGCCGGTATAAACATGTTACACACCAAGTAAAAAGTAGCCGGCATAAACATGTTACACAGCGAGTAACAACTAGCAGGCATAAACATGTTACACAGCGAGTAACAACTAACAGGCATAAACATGTTACACAGTGAGTAAGAACTAGCCGGCATAAACATGTTACACACCAAGTAAGAAGTAGCCTACATAAACAAGTTACACACCGAGTAAAAACTCGCCGGCGTAAACATGTTACACACAGAGTATGAACTACCCGGCGTAAACATGTTACACACCGAGTAAAAACTAGCCGGTATAAACATGTTACACACTGAGTAAAAACTAGCCGGCATGAACATGTTACACACCGAGTAAGAACTAGCCGACGTAAACATGTTTCACACTGAGTAAGTACTAGCAGGCATAAACATGTTGCACAGCGAGTAAAAACTAGCCTAAATAAACCTGTTACACACAGAGTAAAAACTCGCCGGCTTAAAAATGATACACATTAGAGTATGAGCTACCCGGCATAAACATGTTACACACCGAGTAAAAACTAGCCTAAATAAACATGTTACACAGAGAATAAGAACTAGCCAGCATAAACATGATACACATTAGAGTATGAGCTACCCGGCATAAACATGTTACACACCGAGTATAAACATGTTACACAGAGAATAAGAACTAGCCAGCATAAACATGTTACACAGTAAGTAAGAACAAGTCGGCATAAACATGTTACACAGCGAGTAAGAACTAGCAGGCATAAACATGTTACACACTGAGTAAAAGCTAGCTGGCATAAACATGTTACACACCAAGTAAGAACTAGCCTACAAAAACATTTTACACACAGAGTAAAAACTTGGCGGCGTAAACATGTTACACACAGTGTATGAACTACCCGGCCAGTGTATGAACTACCCGGCGTAAACATGTTACACACCAAGTAAGAACTAGCCTACAAAAACATTTTACACACAGAGTAAAAACTTGGCGGCGTAAACATGTTACACACAGAGTATGAACTACCCGGCCAGTGTATGAACTACCCGGCGTAAACATGTTACACACTGACTAAAAAGTAGCCGGCATAAACATGTTACACAGGGAGTAAGACCTAGCCGGCATAAACATGTTTACACAACGATTAAGAGCTAGCTGGCATAAACATGTTACACACCAAGTAAGAAGTAGCCTATATAAACAAGTTACACACCGAGTAAAAACTAGCCGGCGTAAACATGTTACACACCGAGTAAAAACTAGCCGGTACAAACATGTTACACACCGAGTAAAAACTAGCCGGCATAAACATGTTACACACCGAGTAAGAACAAGCCGACGTAAACATGTTTCACACTAAGTACTAGCAGGCATAAACATTTTACACAGTGAGTAAAAACTAGCCGGCATAAACATGTTACACAGCGAGTAAGAACAAGCCGACATAAACATGTTTCACACTAAGTACTAGCAGGCATAAACATGTTACACAGCGAGTAAAAACTAGCCTACATAAACCTGTTACACACAGAGTAAAAACTCGCCGGCTTAAACATGATACACAAAGAATATGAACTACCCGGCGTAAACATGTTACACACTGAGTATAAACATGTTACACAGAGAGTAAGAAATAGCCAGCATAAACATGTTACACAGCGAGTAAAAACTAGCCGGCATAAACATGTTACACACCGAGTAAGAACTAGCCGACGTAGACATGTTTCACACTGAGTAAGTACTAGCAGGCATAAACATGTTACACAGCGAGTAAAAACTAGCCTACATAAACCTGTTACACACAGAGTAAAAACTTGCCGGCTTAAACATGATACACAC
The DNA here is from genome assembly GCF_033978785.1 of Entelurus aequoreus. Taxonomy (NCBI): domain Eukaryota; kingdom Metazoa; phylum Chordata; class Actinopteri; order Syngnathiformes; family Syngnathidae; genus Entelurus; species Entelurus aequoreus. Next base: position 16,832,018 of record NC_084737.1, read on the forward strand.
AGAGTATGAACTACCCGACGTAAACATGTTACACACCGAGTATAAACATGTTACACAGAGAGTAAGAACTAGCCAGCATAAACATGTTACACAGCGAGCAAGAACCAGCAGGCATAAACATGTTACACAGCGAGTAAGAACTAGCCGGCATAAACATATTACACACCGAGTAAGAACTAGCAGGCATAAACATGTTACACAGCGAGTAAGAACTAGCATACATAAACCTGTTACACACAGAGTAAAAACTCGCTGGCTTAAACATGATACACACAGAGTATGAACTACCCGGCGTAAACATGTTACACACCGAGTATAAACATGTTACACAGAGAATAAGAACTAGCCAGCATAAACATGTTACACAGCGAGTAAGAACTAGCCGGCATAAACATATTACACAACGAGTAAGAACTAGCCGGCATAAACATATTACACAACGAGTAAGAACTAGCAGGCATAAACATGTTACACTGTTACACACAGAGTAAAAACTCGCCGGCTTAAACATGATTACACACAGAGTATGAACTACCCGGCGTAAACATGTTACACACCAAGTATAAACATGTTACACAGAGAGTAAGAACTAGCCAGCATAAACATATTACACACCGAGTAAGAACTAGCAGGCATAAACATATTACACAACGAGTAAGAACTAGCAGGCATAAACATGTTACACTGTTACACACAGAGTAAAAACTCGCCGGCTTAAACATGATTACACACAGAGTATGAACTACCCGGCGTAAACATGTTACACACCAAGTATAAACATGTTACACAGAGAGTAAGAACTAGCCAGCATAAACATATTACACACAGAGTAAGAACTAGTAGGCATAAACATATTACACAACGAGTAAGAACTAGCCGGCATAAACATGTTACACAGCGAGTAAGAACTAGCCGGCATAAACATATTACACACAGAGTAAGAACTAGCAGGCATAAACATGTTACACAGCGAGTAAGAACTAGCCTACATAAACCTGTTACATACAGAGTAAAAACTCGCCGGCTTAAACATGATACACACAGAGTATGAACTACCCGGCGTAAACATGTTACACACCGAGTATAAACATGTTACAGAGAGAGTAAGAACTAGCCAGCATAAACATGTTACACAGCGAGTAAGAACTAGCCGGCATAAATATATTACACACCGAGTAAGAACTAGCAGGCATAAACATGTTACACTGTTACACACAGAGTAAAAACTCGCCGGCTTAAACATGATTACACACAGAGTATGAACTACCCGGCGTAAACATGTTACACACCAAGTATAAACATGTTACACAGAGAGTAAGAACTAGCCAGCATAAACATATTACACACAGAGTAAGAACTAGTAGGCATAAACATATTACACAACGAGTAAGAACTAGCCGGCATAAACATGTTACACAGCGAGTAAGAACTAGCCGGCATAAACATATTACACACAGAGTAAGAACTAGCAGGCATAAACATGTTACACAGCGAGTAAGAACTAGCCTACATAAACCTGTTACATACAGAGTAAAAACTCGCCGGCTTAAACATGATACACACAGAGTATGAACTACCCGGCGTAAACATGTTACACACCGAGTATAAACATGTTACAGAGAGAGTAAGAACTAGCCAGCATAAACATGTTACACAGCGAGTAAGAACTAGCCGGCATAAATATATTACACACCGAGTAAGAACTAGCAGGCATAAACATGTTACACAGCGAGTAAGAACTAGCAGGCATAAAAATGTTAAACAGCGAGTATGAACTACCCAGCCAGAGTATGAACTACCCAGCATAAACATGTTACACACAGAGTAAGAACTAGCAGGCGTAAACATGTTACACACTGAATAAGAACTAGCCGGCATAAACATGTTACACACCGAATAAGAACTAGCCGGCATAAACATGTTACACAGTGAGTAAGAACTAGCAGGCGTAAACATGTCACTCAGCGAGTAAGTCTGTTGTCATGACAATTAACAACTTGCTGCTTCCTCATCTCTTCAGTACTAGCAACCACAAAATGGTCGAAGTTACAGCAGGAAGTAGGCAGATGTGAACAGGAAGTGGTGAATAAGAGTTGTAGAGGATATTAAAAGGAATGTTGGTATATCAGATATGATCAATCACAACATCATTGTTCATGTTTAATAAATCATAGAAGAATTCCTCAGACACAGGAGGACTTTCGTTATTGTGTACTATTGATGATAACATGGCTGTCATCCATATAATCACCTTGCTCTCATGTCTGATGACAACATGTCAATATTCATGAGTAATATGACGTACCTTAGCACCGCTACTTCATTTCTAAATGCCTGAAACTGCTCTGGCGTGGGATTGGTCACCTTCAGGATCTTCACGGCGACGTCGCCTGCACACAGACCACAAGGAGAGGATGTCACCGGGACTTTTACACTCATGACTTTTGTCTCGTCACTACAGCCGGAGAAGAATGCACCGCACACCTGATCAGGGAAAAAGATGATGCAGTATTATCTGCTCACAGACGCTACCTGCTGGTTGTTTGAGCACACTGCAGCTAGACTTGGATAGTCCCACTCCTTAATGTTTTGTTAACATGCAGGATTCTCACAGTAATGAGGCATATAATACAACCGTACCCTACTGTAGTGTATAATATAATATAATATAATATCACTTCCCGCGACCCCGAATGAGACAAGCGGTAGGAAATGGATGGATGGATGATATACTATAATATGATATAATATAGTATAATATAATATGATATACTATAGTACAGGGGTCACCAACGCGGTGCCCGCGGGCACCAGGTCGCCCGTAAGGACCAGATGAGTCGCCCGCGGGCCTGTTCTAAAAAAAAAATAAAATTAAAAATTTAAATAAAAAAATAAAAAAATTTTTTTTTTTTTTTTTTTAAATTAAATCTACATAGAAAAAACACAAGATACACTTTCAATCAGTGCATCAACCCAAACAACACTCACACAAAAGGGGTTATTTCTTTCTGCTACCAATATTCTGGTTCCCACAACATAGAGGACACAGTCCCTGAAGCACACATGATTGTATAGGCTGCTGGTCCACTAACATTTTCATTAATTACTATTTTTTATGTAATTATTTTTATATTGTTTTACTTTCTTTTTTATCCAAGAAAATGTTTTTTATTTATTTATCTTATTTTATTTTATTTTTTAAAAAAGGGCCTTATCTTCAACAGACAAGGTTGTCAATGAAATTAGATTTGTTTAAAGGGTTTTTTAAACCAGGCCCAGTCCAGATAATGTCCAAGTCGGACTCAGCAACACACACCTTCATTCATGTACACAGAAAAAAATTAGGGAACACAACAGATTGCATATAATTTATAAACAAAATTACATTTTCAAAATAAGCATTTATGTACAGTCCAGATTATGTCCAGGTCACTCAAATTAGGAAACACAACAACAGATATCATATAATCTATAAACATAATTATACTTTCAAAATAAGCCTTTGAGGACTTCTCATCTTTTTTTTAATGTTTTTTGGCATCATTATCGTTTTCAACCATGTAACTTTCTAAAGTTAGAAAATACTGAATAAATGTTTTAAAGAAAGTAATACTAAGTGAATATCTGTTTTTGGCCTTAAAAATAAACATTTTACAGAGTACTATAATTAAATTGACTAAATCATGATTGTCAATGAACTCTCCTAAAATAACAGAAACCACATTAAGCTTCATAAACAAACCAATCCTTAAACACATTTTTTCAACTTCCACCCAAAACAAAGACACAATATGACAATACCAAAACAAATGCAGGGTGGATTCAGGCTCCTGACAACAAAATCGGCAATCATCTGACTCTGTCATATTCCATAATTTTAACATTTTCCCTGTGGGTAAGAAGCTATAAATAATTTTAATTTGAAAATAACGATTTTGCACATCGATAGTGGTTTTATAGATTAGTTTGAATATGGCATCCCATGGCAACGGGCAGTCAAAAAAGTCCTCCCATTTTCCATTTGTGTTGTATGAGGCAGCCTTCAAAGATTTCTTTATTAAATAAAAATTATATATTTTTCTATTTATTTTAGTTCCTTTTTGCCAACTATAATTTCTTATTAGAGGTTTACAAACTAATAATTTAGTAGTTCCATAATTAATTATTTGTTTCCATCTTTTCCCAATTACTCCTGTTAGTTGATAAAATGAAAAGCTTGAGCAAGCATCACCATACATAGCTCTAAATTCATCATACTTCATAATTTTACCATTCTCATTGATAATATCATTGACAAAAATGATTCTTCTTTCAAACATATTTTTCCAAAAGAAAGGCTTTCCATCTATTACAATATTAGAGTTCATCCATATTAACTGCTGCAAAATATCGTCTCTTTTTTCTGGCACATAAAATTGAAAACACCACTATGAGTGGATTGTTTCCTTTATGAACCCCGCCATGTTTCCCAGCAGACTCTCTGGGAGGGGATCACTTGTAAAAAAGGATACAATTTCTTTTGATACAGTACATGTTTTTTGTCCAACAGGACATTTGTGTACCACTCAATGTTTAAATACATCTTTGGAACAATTGATGCTTTTAAAGACAGACACATAGCTTCAAGGTTGAGAAGTTTCAGGCCCCCATATTCACACTCTTTGTACAAAACCTTTCAAACACAGAACACGCCTCACTGATGCACATCTGCAAGACTCACTCAGAGTTGCAGTGTCAAGTTACACACCAGAGTACAACACACTAGTTAACAGCATGCAATGCCAGGCTTCCCACTAACTGACAAAGAAACAAATAACAGATTTGGTGTCCAGTTCAAAGTGTGACATGATTTAAAAATTGGAGAGTTTACTTTTGTATTTTACATGAGTTATTATTTGTACAAACATGGTGCAAAGTAATTCATGATTTGTTAAAAAATGTTAGTGGCTAGCTAGTTAAAATGGGATATTGTGATTTCACAAGACTGTCTTAGAAGTGATCATTTGAAAATGTTCAATTTGAAAAATGTGCACTTAGAGAAAATATAAAAATAAAGTGTTGCATATTGATATTTATCTGTTTCTATATATATTTATTGTGAGAAATCATTAAGATGATCAGTGTTTCCACAAAGATAAATATCATTAATTATTAATAATAACAGAGTTAAAGGTAAATTGAGCAAATTGGCTACTTCTGGCAATTTATTTAAGTGTGTATCTAACTGGTAGCCCTTCGCATTAATCAGTACCCAAGAAGTAGCCCTTGGTTTCAAAAAGGTTGGTGACCCCTGCTATAGTATAATATAATATGATATAATACAATATAAAATAGTATAATATAATATAATACAATATAGTATAATATACAAATAATATAATACAATAATATATGATATTGTAAAATATAATATAATACAATATAATATCCATCCATCCATTTTCTACCGCTTGTCCCTTATTGTATAATAAAATATAAAACAATATAGTATAATACAATACAAAATCGTAAAATAAAATATAATACAATATAATATAATATAGTATAACATAAAAATAATATAATACAATATAATATAATATAATATGATATAATATAGTATGATATAATATCAGTGTTTCCCACACATTCATTTATTTGTGGCGGCCCGCCACGAAAGAATTACGTCCGCCACAAATAAAAATAATTTATTTTTTTTATTTTTTTTTTTTGGTCCTGTCCAGCTTCTCAGGCAAATCATATAGTTCGGGGGTCGGCAACCCGCGGCTCTGGAGCCGCATGCGGCTCTTTAGCGCCGCCCTAGTGGCTCTCTGGAGATTTTTCAAAAATGTATGAAGAATGGAAAAAGATGAGGGGGAAAAAAAATAAATTTTTTTGTTTTAGTATGGTTTCTGTAGGAGGACAAACATGACACAAACCTTTGTAATTGTTATAAATCACACTGTTTATATTAAATATGCTTCACTGATTCAAGTATTTGGCGAGCGCCGTTTTGTCCTACTTATTTTGGCGGTCCTTGAACTCACCGTATAGTCTGTTTACATGCATAACTTTCTCCGACTTTCTAGGACGTGTTTTATGCCACTTCTTTTTCTGTCTCATTTTGTCCACCACACTTTTAACGTTGTACATGAGTGCACAAAGGTGAGTTTTGTTGATGTTATTGACTTGTGTGAAGTGCTAATCAGACATATTTGGTCACTGCATGACTGCAAGCTAATCGATGCTAACATGCTATTTAGGCTAGCTATATGTACATATTGCATCATTATGCCTCATTTGTAGCTATATTTGAGCTAATTTAGTTTCCTTTAAGTCCTCTTAATTAAATTTATGTCTCATGACACATGTAATATGGCTTTTAATTTTTTGCGGCTCCAGACAGATTTGTTTTTGTTTTTTAGGTCCAATATGGCTCTTTCAACATTTTGGGTTGCCGACCCCTGATATAGTTGATGTAGATGCCCATATAGGCTGTTCAGATTTACTTTACAAAAGAGAAGTGTAGGATACTTCTCTTGTTGCCTTATTTGTACTTGACCACTACTGTTTTCTTTATTTGTTACTGACTGTGGCAGGACACCTCTGCCTCTGTTTCACTTTATGTTGCTGGTAAATAATATGGTTGTAGTAGTAGGCTAAAGTTAAATTATTTAGTATGCACTAATTAAAGGGGCAGAGCTTTAAGAGACATTTTAGCTTTTATATTTTATAAGACATATTTTTTGTAAGAACCACAATTAATAAATATATTGGGGCGGTATAGCTCGGTTGGTAGAGTGGCCGTGCCAGCAACTTGAGGGTTGCAGGTTCGATCCCCGCTTCCGCCATCCTGCCGTTGTGTCCTTGGGCAAGACACTTTACCCACGTGCTCCCAGTGCCACCCACACTGGTTTAAATGTAACTTAGATATTGGGTTTCACTATGTAAAGCGCTTTGAGTCACTAGAGAAAAAGCGCTATATAAATATAATTCACTTCACTTCACACTTCATTTCAGTGAATAACTTATTGTTCAAATCTGTATATATAAATATGTACATAAAGTGTTGTAATTATGTTGTACAATGGATGGATGGATGGATGGATGTACGTTTAAAACAAAACTGTTATTATTAATTAGTAAGTACGGTATACATTTTTTTAGCCTTTTTACAGAAAATCATATCATTGTAGTAAATTATGCAAATTACTCGATGTCATGGTGACCACGCCCATAGCCACGCCCCCACCGCCACAGGTATATTGGCAGTTTATGGGAAACATTGAATATGGTATACTACAATATAATATAGTATAATATAATATAATACAACATAGTATTATATAAAATAATATAATACAATATAATATTGTATAATATAATATAATACAATATATTATCCATCTATCCATTTTCTACCGCTTGTCCCTTATTGTATAATATACTATAATACAATATAAAACAATATAGTATAAAACAATACAATATAGTAAAATAAAATATAATACAATATAAAATAATATAAAATAAAAATATTATAATACAATATAATATAACATAATATGGTATGATATAGTATAATATAATATAATACAATGTAATATAGTATAACATAAAAATAATATAATACAATATAATATAATAATATATAATAAAATATAATACAATATAAAACAATATAGTATAATACAATACAAAATAGTAAAATAAAATATAATATAATACAATATGATCTAATGTAATATAATATAATACAGTATAATAATATAATATAAAATAATATTGTATAATAAAATAAAATACAAAATAATATAGTATAATAAAATACAATATAGTAAAATAAAATATAATATTGTATAATATGATATAACAAAATATAGTATAAAATTATATAAAATACAATACAATATAATATTGTAAATATAATATAATGTAATGTAATATAATATAGTATATTAAAATATAATACAATACAATAATATACTGAGATAGGCCCCAGCACCCCCCGCGGCCCCGAAAGGGTGGTAGAAAATGGATGGATGGCTAATATATTACATTATAATACAATACTAAAAAAAAATAATATAGTATAATATAGTATACTAATATATAAAATAATGTGATACAATAAAATATATTAAAATAAATATAATATAATATATTTATTTTATTATATTGTAATACAATACACAACAATACAATATAATATAAAATGTATATAATATAATACAATACAACATAATATAATAATGTATAATAATCTTTCCTACCGTGCCATTTCCCTTTGTAAACGGTCCCAAAGGAGCCAGAACCAATGCGGGAGTGCAGATACACCTCACTGGCTTCGATCTCCCAGTAGTAACTGGAGTCACGCTTGTCTCGAGGCCTCTGCATCAACAACACACACACACACACATATGTTACTAAACACACGCATGTTACTAAACACACACACACACACACACACACATGCATGTTACTAAACAAACACACACACACACGCTTGTTACAAAACACACACACACACGTATGTTACCAAACACACACATGCATGTTACTAAACACACACACATGCATGTTACTAAACACACACACATGCATGTTACTAAACACACACACATGTTATTCAACACACAAGTTAAGCGTCATGAAGCAAACGCATGCACAATTAAGCACTTACACACATAACACACATACACACAGGTGCACACAACGTACAATTTTGTTCTTGTCCTGAGAGTTGAAGGAGGTGTCCCGCTGGCGCTGAGCGGGCGCAGGTGTTTTGCTCTGGGCCCAGCCTGTGGGACTGTGGTCGGGGGAACTCCCCGCTGTGGCAAGAAGGCAAGCGACGTCATCAGAAGGAAGGACTCGGCCATGAAAAGACAAACAAACTTACCCGAGTTGTGATCCCGCATTGCATCCTGGGGAGAAAAAAGAGCCGTGACAATGTGCAAGGTTGATGTAAAGCACTTATCCTGCTAGTTAGCATGCTAGCCATAACACGTGACCACCTCTAACCTGCTCTGGACTCTGGGATGAGGTGTCAACAAAAGACGGGCAGAAGTGGACTATACCTACTCTCTTCTTCAGGCACAATCTACGGCGCCAGGACGTGGGCAAGGTGCTCGGGCAGTCTAGCTACTCCCCAGCAGGGGGCGACCACAACGACAGGCAGAAGAGGAGAAGGTGAGGAAGGGAAGAAGACAACAGGAGGGAACAAGAAGAAACCATGTTCATTTCACAAATACAGCCCTGCCTCATCCACTTGACTTGGACAGGATGTAGAATGTTGGACAAGATGTAGAATGTTGGATAGGAAGTAGAATGTTGGACAAGATGTGGAATGTTGGACAGGATGTAGAATGTTGAATAGGAAGTAGAATGTTAAGACAGTATGTAGAATGTTGGATAGGAAGTTAAGTGCTGGACAGAAAGCAGAATGTTGGACAGGATGTAGAATGTTGGACAGGAAGTAGAATGTTAGACAGGATGTAGAATGTTGGATAGGAAGTAGAATGTTGGACAGGATTTAGAATGTTGGACAGGATGTAGAATGTTGGACAGGAAGTAGAATGTTGGATAGGAAGTAGAATGTTGGACATGATTTAGAATGTTGGACAGGATGTAGAATGTTGGATAGGAAGTAGAATGTTGGAGAGGAAGTAGAATGTTGGACAAAAAGTAGAATGTTGGAAGGGAAGTAGAATGTTTGATAGGATGTAGAATGTTGGACAGGAAGTTAAATGTTGGACAGGATGTAGAATGTTGGATAGGAAGTAGAATGTTGGATAGGAAGTAGAATGTTGGACAAAAAGTAGAATGTTGGAAGGGAAGTAGAATGTTTGATAGTATGTAGAATGTTGGACAGGAAGTAGAATGTTGGACAGGAAGTCAAATGTTGGACAGGATGTAGAATGTTGGATAGGAAGTAGAATGTTTGATAGGATGTAGAATGTTGGACAGGAAGTAGAATGTTGGACAAAAAGTAGAATGTTGGAAGGGAAGTAGAATGTTTGATAGGATGTAGAATGTTGGACAGGAAGTTAAATGTTGGACAGGATGTAGAATGTTGGATAGGAAGTAGAATGTTTGAGAGGAAGTAGAATGTTGGACAAAAAGTAAAATGTTGGAAGGGAAGTAGAATGTTTGATAGGATGTAGAATGTTGGACAGGAAGTAGAATGTTGGGAGGGAAGTAGAATGTTTGATAGGATGTAGAATGTTGGACAGGAAGTAGAATGTTGGACAGGAAGTAGAATGTTGGGAGGGAAGTAGAATGTTTGATAGGATGTAGAATGTTGGACAGGAAGTAGAATGTTGGAAGGGAAGTAGAATGTTGGATAGGATGTGCAATGTTGGACAGGAAGTAGAATGTTGGATGGATGTAGAATGTTGGACAGGAAGTAGAATCTTGGATAGGATCTAAAATGTTGGACAGGATCTAGAATGTTGGACAGGATCTAGAATGTTGGACAGGAAGTAGAATGTTAGGCAGGAAGTAAAATGTTGGATAGGATGTAGAATGTTAGGCAGGAAGTAGAATGTTGGACAGGTCTCTATGAGGACCAGGACATATTTCTTTTTTTTTAAATTTTATTTTTATTGACATCCAGCATCAGACATTCATATCCATTACATCATATTCACATAAATCATATATCTATTGTCTGCCCTAAATGTCAAAATATTTGTGTTTATATCCCACCCATCTCCCCCCCCAAAATTGGGCCAGGACATATTTCAGAAGCTCCTTACCTCGATAACGCTGCTGTCCACAGGCAGGGTGGTACTGACCACGTGCACATTTGGCGTGGAAGAGGAGCGCTGTCTTTGGGACAGACCGCCACCCGTGGGCGAATAGGGCGTGGCATAGTTGAAGGGGTGGGGCGTCGAATACCTGTGGGCGGAGCTTGGAAGGACAGAGACAGTGGAAGATGAAGACTCACAACTGTTTGTATTTATTACATCACATCATGCAAATATTAATATTAAGGTCAGTTAAATGTCTTAAAAATATTTACAGTCAAAACAGGCCCAGAGCATAATACTACCACCACCATGCTTGACGGGAGGCGTGGTGTTCCTGGGATTAAAGGCCTCACCTTTTCTCCTCCAAACATATTGCTGAGTATTGTGGCTAAACAGCTAAATTTTTGTTTCATCTGACCACAGAACTTTCCTCCAGAAGGTCTTATCTTTGTCCATGTGATGTCACATGAAAAAAAATGGAGCTGTTTGGCCACTATACCCAGCAATTTGTTTGGAGGAGAAAAGGTGAGGCCTTTAATCCCAGGAACACCATTCCTCCCGTCAACATGGTGGTGGTAGTATTATGCTCTAGGCCTGTTTTGCTGCCAATGGAACTGGTGCTTTACAGAGAGTAAATGGGACAATGAAAAAGGAGCATTACCTCCAAAATCTTAGGACAACCTAAAATTTTGGTTTTCAACATGGACTTGTTTCTTCAGCATTGTCTACACGTTTAAACCAGGACTTTGCGAAGGCCATTCTAAAACCTTAATTCTAGCCTGATTTAACTATTCCTTTACCACTTTTGACGTTGCCTTCCACGCAAGCGCGACAAAGAAGGTTGGGTCTTTGGCGCAGTTGGGTGTTCCAACAGGACAATGACCCCAAACACACATCAAAAGTGGTAAAGAAATGGCTAAATCAGGCTAGAATTAAAGTTTTAGAATGACCGTCCCAAAGTCCTGACTTAAACATGTGGACAATGCTGAAGAAACAAGTCCATGCAGTGTTTCCCATAAACTGCCAAGATACCTGTGGCGGTGGGGGCGTGGCTATGGGCGTGGTCACCATGACATCATCGAGTAATTTGCATAATTTACTACAATGATATGATTTTCTCTAAAAAGGCTCAAAAAATGTATACTTACTAATTAATAATAACAGTTTTGTTTTAAACGTCCATCCATCCATCCATTTTACAATATAATTACAACACTTTATGTACATATTTATATACAGATTTGAACAATAAGTTATTCACTGAAATATATTTATTAATTGTGGTTCTTACAAAAAATATATCTTATAAAATATAAAAGCTAAAATGTCTCTTAAAGCTCTGCCCCTTTAATTAGTGCATACTAAATAATTTAACTTTAGCCTACTACTACAACCATATTATTTACCAGCAACATAAAGTGAAACAGAGGCAGAGGTGTCCTGCTACAGTCAGTAACAAATAAACAGAAAACAGTAGTGGTTAAATACAAATAAGGCAACAAGAGAAGTATCCTACACTTCTCTTTTGTAAAGTAAATCTGAACAGCCTACATGGGCATCTACATCAACTATATGATTTGCCTGAGAAGCTGGACAGGACAAAGAAAAGAAAAAAAAGTTTTTATTTGTGGCGGATGTAATTCTTTCGTGGCGGGCCGCCACAAATAAATGAATGTGTGGGAAACACTGCCATGCCAGAAAACCAACAAATTTAGCTGAACTGCACCAATTTTGTCAAGAGAAGTGGTCAAAAACTCAACCAGAAGCTTGCCAGAAGCTTGTGGATGGCTACCAAAAGCGCCTTATTGCAGTGAAACTTGCCAAGGGACATGTAACCAAATATTAACATTGCAGTATGTATACTTTTGACCCAGCAGATTTGCTCACATTTTCAGTAGACCCATAATAAATTCATAAAAGAACCAAACTTCATGAATGTTTTTTTTGACCAACAATCATGTGCTCCAATCACTCTATCACAAAAAAATAAGAATTGTAGAAATTATTGGAAACTCAAGACAGCCATGACATTATGTTCTTTACAAGTGTATGTACACTTTTGACCACGACTGTATAGTTGTTATTAATGTACTGTATATTACATTATTATTGAAGTGAATGAACTGTACAAAGTTTGTCACGTCATCACTCGAGTGTGATCCGAGAGTTGCAGAGTCAGCAGTGTTGTGTGTGGAACTGGACTACACAAAACTGGACTAACAACTTCAGGGCTTTGACTGACACTTGGCGTGTCTTTAGAAAATCCTGAAAGTCTGAAAAAATAGGTTTGTTATGGGGTGCCGGACAATAAAAACATTTCGACTTTTACAGTTAAGGGGAAGAGGAAACAATGGGTGTTGAAATGATGCCTGAGAGAGGAACAGCTTCATTCCTTGGTCTCCTGTCTCGTGTTTGTCCCTTGGATATGTTAGACACAGGTCTCCACTCCTGTCTAGTGTTTGTCCTTTGGATGTTTGGGACTGGTCTCCACACCCGTCTAGTGTTTGTCTCTTGGATATGTTAGACACAGGTCTCCACTCCTGTCTAGTGTTTGTCCCTTGGATGATTGAGACTGGTCTCCACTCCTGTCTAGTGTTTGTCTCTTGGATATGTTAGACACAGGTCTGCACTCCTGTCTAGTGTTTGTCCCTTGGATGTTTGAGACTGGTCTCCACTCCTGTCTAGTGTTTGTCCCTTGGATGTTTAAGACTGGTCTCCACTCCTGTCTAGTGTTTGTCCCTTGGATGTTTGAGACTAGTCTCCACTCCTGTCTAGTGTTTGTCCCTTGGATGTTTGAGACTGGTCTCCACTCCTGTCTAGTGCTTGTCCCCTGGATGTTTGAGACTGGTCTCCAGTCCTGTCTAGTGTTTGTCTCTTGGATGTTCTAGCCCGGTCTCCACTCCTGTCTTGTGTTTGTCCCTTGAATGTGTTAGACACAGGTCTCCACTCTTGTCTAGTGTTTGTCCCTTGGATGTTTGAGACTGGTCTCCACTCCTGTCTAGTGTTTGTCTCCTGGATGTTTGAGACTGGTCTTCACTCCTGTCTAGTGTTTGTCCCTTGGATGTTTGAGACTGGTCTCCACTCCTGTCTAGTGTTTGTCTCCTGGATGTTTGAGACTGGTCTCCGCTCCTGTCTCGTGTTTGTCCTTTGAATGTGTTAGACACAGGTCTCCACTCCTGTCTAGTGTTTGTCCCTTAGATGTTTGAGACTGGTCTTCACTCCTGTCAAGTGTTTGTCCCTTGGACGTTTGAGACCGGTCCCACTCATGTCAAAGTGCACAACTTGCTCTTGAGTGTGAATGTGGTCATTTGAAACCCTTTCAAACAACACATCTCTTGTTACGTTGGACCGCTAAGCTCCTGCAAAGCCCAGGACGTCATTAAAAACAGGATTGAGGTGAATTGTGATTAAGGCTCTTTGGTAAGCGCAACACGACGACACCACCTTCCACGCAAGCGTGACAAAGAAGTGACAGATAAATATGCTGCTGCAGCACATTCTATCGCCATCACAGAACAGAACCATAATAGACGTCAGGGCCGATACAGATAACGATTATTAGCAGTCAAGGAGGTCGATAACGAATACTTCTTCGCAGTAAAAGTTATTTAAAGATGAATATTATATGTCAGTAAACATCTGGACAAGGCTTTAAGTTGTTTTTTAACAGTATTTTTTAGGAAAGGTAAGACATAATGTTTGATGTTGTGTTTAATTTGTCAGCAAAAAACATCAAACACATTTATTATGTGTGTCTAAGACGGGGGTCCGCAACCCGCGGCTCCGGAGCCACATGCGGCTCTTTAGCGGCGCTATGGCGCCATGGTGGCTCCATGGAGCTTTTTCAAAAATGTATGGAAATGGAAAAAATAGTTTTTTGTTTTAATATGGTTTCTGTAGGAGGACACACATGACACAAACCTTCCTAATTGTTAGAAAGCCCACTGTTTAATATGTTTGTGCTTCCCTGATGAGAGTATTTGGTGTGACCCGTTTTGTCCTACTATTTTCAGCGGCCCTTGAACTCACCATTGTGTGGATTTTGACTCGACAGTTTGTTTACATGTATAACTTTCTCCGACGCTGCCACATAAAGATTTATGCCACTTCTTCTTTGTCTCATTTTGTCCACCAAACGTTTTATACTGTGTGTGAATGCACAAAGGTGAGCTTTGTTGATGTTATTGACTTGCTATGGAGTGCTAATAAGGAATATATGGTCACTGCATGACTGCAAGCTAATACATGCTAATATGCTATTCAAGCTAGCTGTATGTACATATTGCATCATATGCCTCATTTGTAGGTATATTTGAGGTAATTTAATTTCCTTTACTTATGTCCTCTGTGTATTTAGTTTATTTTTGTTTCAGGACACATTATCTGTATGTAATATTGGCTACATTTCTGATAATTGTTTGTGTGCCATGTTGTTCCAGACCACAGCAAACGTTTCCCATCTCGCAAAGATTGTAATAAATCCATTAGAAGAAGACAGGCTGCAGTTTCCTTTAACATGGACACACACATCTATACCTTTGGCCATTTTAAGACAGTAATTTCCAGGAGTTATCGCACCCTCTGAGAAGTTTTAATAATGTTTACCATTGTTGTAAAAATGTATTGAATAAATATCTCAACATTTCTGTCAACGAAAATTTGCATTAGCCTGCAACACATTTTGATAGTAGGCTAATATAGACACTTACATCATGTGTTGTCTTCATTATAACACTTATGTAAGACTTTTAAAGTCATTTTGGTAGTAGGCTAAAATAGCTAATTAGCCACTTACATCATGTGTTGCTATCATTATAAGACTTATATAAGTCTTTTAATTTTTTGTGGCTCCAAACCGATTACTTTTTAGTATTTGTGGTCCAATGTGGCTCTTTCAACATTTTGGGTTGCCGACCCCTGGTCTAAGAGGAGCATCAAAATTTGATTTCAAAATACAAAAATATGACATTTTTCTACATCAAAATAACTCATCTACTCCATTTTATAAGACTTCATGGATTTAGGTTTCCTCGTAAATAAAAACAATTCTGGTCTCCTTCACGTCGATTATAGTTGAGACGTTTTTCAAGATGGCCGACATCATTTCTTCCTGGATGTTACAGAAAGTATGACAATGTGTGAGCTGCTGCCTGCTCTTTTATACTTATATAATCATCTCATATTTGTCAAGATATTTACAAAAAAGTTTGCATTTTTATCATCTTTTCTGTCGTCTTCATGTCGATCCATCTCTGTCACGCTATTTGATGGAATTACGGAACATGAAACTGGTGGCGCACCTTTAATGGAGGTTTGATTGTTGCAGTGGCCAAACAAACAAAAATGAACAGATAAGACGCTTGTGTTTTGGTATTGCATTCTCTTTTGCTGTAATAAAGGTCCCCTCTGGCATATTTTCCACAAAAGTATGGTCTTATCTCAGTTAAAATGATTGGTTAAAAAAACCTTCGCCGATAAAATCCTTGAAGCGGCAGCTTTGTCTGCGCGGCCATGCTGCACCCACGCCATGAAAGACTGGCCTTACTTTTGAAACTTTTCCTGTCCGTTTTAAAATGTTTTTCACGCTCACTTTTAGACATCAAGTCTCCATATATAATAATAAATATAAACATAAATGGCCAGCCTTCTCTCAAATGATAGCCTCAAAAACGCTTTCGCCGGCTAGCTGCTTCTCGTTTAGCTACACTAGCAACAACTTTTCCCCCTGCTCTTGTACTTTCTCTCCCCCCTTGCGAAGTTATTAAACTCCTTCGGCAAAGTCAGCAAGCATAGAAATGACCAAGGCTGCTATTGTAACTGCTATTCCATATTTGGGAGCCAGTCCATGTGCCATTGGCGCCACCGTAGTCGTTTACTCATCACAAATTGTAAACAGAAAGTGACGCCGGCGGGCCGCCTTTTCAAAATGGCGTTTTACAGGAAGTGTTGTCCCCAAAATGGAGGTTCCACTGCACCCACAGTTGTCACGTGAGTACTGCGTTTATTACTATCTACTTGACTAATTATTTCCTTTTTAAATACTAATCACTGGTATCAAATGTGTATACAGTGCATCTGTTGGTGTACTTCTCTTGTAGTTGTTCAAAAAAAGACACATACTGAGTGGAGAATGCATATATTTTTTATATACTTTGATGCTTTAGTACAGGGGTCGGCAACCCGCGGCTCCGGAGCCACATGCGGCTCCTTGACCACTCTGATGCGGCTCAGCTACATAAATGCCGACCCCCTCGATTTTCCCAGGAGACTTATGGATGTCAGTGTCTCTCATAGACTACTCTCAGGGAAAAATAATCCTACTTACACTCTAATTACTATATAAAGGGCATGCCCTAATTGCACTGCAGTAATTGTCCTCTGTAGCATTTACATACAGCATGCCAGTCCAGCCACATGTCACATGTTGTTATTACTTGCTCACACAGGAGACAGCAAAGCATTCTTACTCATCAGCCACACAGCTTACACTGACGGTAGCCGTATCAAACAACTTTGACATTGTTACGTTACAAATATGCGCCACACTGTGAACCCACACCAAAAAAGAATGAAAAACACACTTCTGGAGAACATCCCACTGTAACACAACATAAACACAACACAACCATTACCCAGAATCCCATGCAGCCCTAACTCTTCCGGTCTACATTATACACCCCGCTACCACCAAATCCCCCCACACATCAACCCCCCCCCCCTCTCCGTGCGTTGGTTGAGCGGAAGAGTTAGGGCTGCATGGGATTCTGGGTATTGGTACCGTCAGTGTAAGATGTGTGGCTGCTGAGTTAGTAGCCTTGCTGTCTCTTATGTGAGCAAGCTAAAGCTGCATTCCACTTGTGGCCGAGCAGGTACACTGATTGGGCAGACTGTAGAGGGCACCAAATGCATTGTCATCACGCTCTGATATTCGGGAGTCTCCCGGGAAAAATGAGAGGGTTGGCAAGTGTGACGCTATCAAGCGACATTCAATCAAAACTCGCGGGCTGCACTATCATCAAATTTCCACATTAAAGTGCGTGCCGGTGCGTGTGTCTGAGACCCCTGGTTAACATAGCACAAAGCATTCAAGCTTTGTATGCGGTGTTTTTCATTTCAAATTTTAAAAACATTTTTGTGGCTCCCATTACTTTCTTTAATGTGTGAAACTTGCCAAAATGGCTCTTTGAGTGGTAAAGGTTGCCGACCCCTGCTTTAGTATAACATTGTATTGTGTGATCATGCTATTGGTACTTTTCCGCTCTGGAGATGTTCATGCGGCCGGTATACTTCCGTTGCCTTATTATATATTGTCAATTTCCATATTTGGTCCTCGAGCGTCCAGTGTCTTGCACAAACATGATGAATCACTCCTCAAAAGGGAGGTTTGAGCCAGTTCCGTTCCGTAAAGGACACGGTCCCTCTTCTTATCAGCAGGTGCATCCCTCTCTGTAAGGGGGGCTGCCTTCTCACTATAAGAGTTAACTTCTTTTGTCTTATTTTTTAGACCTCTCTCTTGGCGATGCTGTTGTTGCGTCGTAAGGGCTGGTCTCCTAAAGCTTTAGTAAAACTTGGCTAGTACTATTCTGTCTCGGTGGTCCTTTTTACTCAACATATATGTCATCCAAAAGAACTTGGGAGTGACCAGTATGTTTTATTCCCTGAGAGGAAGACTGGTCACGCGCAACAATACCGGTAAAAAGAGGTCGATATCGACATACTGTACGTCAAAATGCCAAATTATGCCGCTGATAACAGATTCATGTCTAAATGACGACAAACCGCTCATTGAAGTACTAAATGACTAATTGATGACATGTTTACATAATAGACGGATCAATACCTTGGAAAGCGAGTTAGAGATTCTCTCATCCTCCGAGACGTCAGCGGGGGCAGTGACGGGGCGCCACTCTCGCCAGGGGTTGGGTACAAACTGAGAAAAGAAACACAAGAGTCACTCCACTTTGAAATGAAGCATTTTCTTGACTTGTACCAGCGCATGAACTTACAGGAGTTGTCGAATATTACTCCAGTCCACGCACATTGTGGGTACTTTGGTGCTGCAGTGCTCATGGAACTTGTAGCCGCACGTTTGGCAACGAAAACCGTTTAAAAGAAACTTCTGGCAAATGTCACAGAACGCTAGCTTTAGATATGTTTTCCGCACCTAAGACACAAGAAGAAAGAAGACTTAATTCTTATTTGGGGACACTTGAACGTGAGCGTAGAAACTTACAAAATTATGCGTGGTCAGAGGAACGTGGTCCAAAACCTCCACCAACAACTCTTCCCCGATCAGGGAGTTGGAGTCTGTATTCCAATCCATCCGTAGCTTTTTGCTGTACAAAAAGAGTAGAAGGCTCTACTGCGATGACGGAATAAGACCAGAGCAGGAAGTACTTCATGATGTCCACTCACCTTCTCTGTCCAGGATGCAGCCGGAAAACTGCACAACACTGAGGTTGCAGGCCTCGCACCATCAAGGCTTTAATCAGGCAGCTCTGCAGAGTCATACCTGGCCGTACATTTACCTGAAAAAGATAGAGTACTTGCTACTTCTTTGGTCTGGTAGCATGGCTCCATAGTCAGCGGGAGTGTTCCTATGCATGAAAGAATGGGCTTACCACAGTGCGCTGATGGTTTGGGAGGTAGACTCGGATGGTGCTGCTAGCCTTTGAGTCGGGTATCTTGCTGTCATCTGAGGAGCGCCGCTGGCAGGAAAATCCCTGGACCATAGTTGGTGAAAGGCACGGACCTTCGAAAGCAGAGTCCTTCATTCCAAAGCCGTTGCTCAGGGTCTTCCACGCTCCCTGGAGGTGCTCCATTAGTAAAGCCAAGTGCTCTCGATGGTCTGGAAAAAATGAAGCATACGCAAACTTTGAATGCGCTAAAAGCTCACATCATCAGCTGGCTTAATCAATACTACATTAGTTGTCTGTCCTCTGGAGGGGAGGGGGGCTGCCTAAAGACTCCAATGTGTATCCAAATAACCGGCAAGTAGATCTCTGGCCCTTTATTTTGCAGCACTGGCATCTTCCTAGCCTTAATTCTTCATGGCAAACATTCAAGTTTTAGACATGTTGGTAGCTACTGACTGATAGCATCGTGGTTTGCATTTACATTGCTGCTTCACAACATTCCTGAGTGGATCTGGTGCGGTGTTCCTCGATGCTACGATCACAACAACTTTTACGTGTGAAAATGATTCATGAAGCGTTTCAAATGGGGCCTCTCACCAGGCATTGGGCGAGAGGTTACATAGACCCTGGACAGATCTGGTTCAAAGCAGGCTCAACCTACCAGGACAGACCACCAGTCACACTCCTATCAGGAGACTCAGATCCAAAGAAGCGTTATGGTTTTGCTTCACAGAAGAAAGTCAAATGAAAATAAATCCTGCACATTTATTTGGATGTGATACAAACTCAAACTTTGATGAACCACTTCCAGGTCTGGATCTGGTTTAAAAAGTGGATTTACATACAGCAGAAGCCCATTTGTGAGGAACACTGTCAGTAAGTGGAAAGAGGGGCATCATACACAACTAGTTGCAGTGCAGGAAAATAGATGAGATGTGTGTGCATGCACGACAACATCTTTACTACTTGGACCTTGAAAACTGAAGACAAATGGAGTGTGTTACTCTGTTTGTCGATTGAACCTTTAGAAAGTTTGTGGACTAAAAAAACATGTCAGAATGTCCACATCCAAGCAGAAAACAACCTTTGCAGGAACTTGTTATTCCCCGTTAATTTCTAATTGACATTACTGGTGCCTTGTCCTCCAAGTTGATCAGAAAATGTCAGTCGAATGTGACGGGTGATCTTGGAGAAATGGTTCTGGGCTTTTGGACTGAGGGTGGGTTTTGTTGACGTCACAGTTCCAACAAGTAGACTGATGTTAAGAGCATTGGGGAAAATACAACAATTTACTCAACACTCTCACTTGGAGATGTTCTCTCACTTGCTAATGATGAACGCGAAGCCAAACAACCGCAGCAAGAACTTGACTCACTGGCAAGGCAAGATGATTGCGGTTTTCACACAAAATGTTCAACTACCAGTTCCTTCCTTCCTTTGCACTTTTCTGCTTTTATCCAAAAAAATGTCAGCTTCTGTGTTCTTCTTCTACTGCCCGCACCTTCAGTGAGTGTCAGTCACAATAGACTAAAGGCCTACTGAAACCCACTACTATCGACCACGCAGTCTGATAGTTTATATATCAATGATGAAATCTTAACATTGCAACACATGCCAATACGGCCGGGTTAACTTATAAAGTGCAATTTTAAATTTCCCGGGGAACTTCCGGTTCAAAACGCCTTTGGAGAATGACGTATGCGCGTGACGTAGCCAGTTTAACAGAGGTATGGCTTCCCCATTGAAGCCAATACGAAATAGCTCTGTTTTCATCTCATTATTCCACAGTATTCTGGACATCTGTGTTGGTGAATCTGTTGCAATTTTTGCATTGCATTATGGAGAAAAGCTGAGCAAGCAAAGAAGAAAGTTGTCGGTGCGAAGTGGAGTATTTTGCGAGGGAAGTCAGCAACACAACACAGTCGGTGTTTCATTGTTTACATTCCCGAAAGATGCAGTCAAGATCGAAGAACTCGGACAACAGAGACTCTTACCAGGAGGACTTTGATTTGGATACACAGACGCAGACGCGATACCGTGAGTACGTTTCCAAACATTTGATCGCTTGCTATAATATGCTCGAGCTAGTAGCTAGGATCTAGGAGCTAGCATAACAAACACCTAGGTGTTTGTTATGCGGGATTAATTTGTGGCATATTAAATATAAACCTGGTTGTGTTGTAGCTAATAGAGTATATATATGTCTTGTGTTTAATTACTGTTGTAGTCATTCCCAGCTGAATATCAGGTCCTACCCGCGCGCTTCCAAACATTTGATCGCTTGCCCGTACGTGCGTGTCACGTACGTAACTTTGGTTAAATATATAAGCTTTATGAACCTTGGGTTAGGTGAACGGTCCTTTGGGCTGAGTGTGTGTGTGTGTTGTGCAGGTGTTTGAATTGTATTGGCGGGTTATATAGATGGGATCCCGTCCATATAACCCGCTCGAGCTATAACTAGCTCGAGCTAGTAGCTAGGAGCTAGCATAACAAACACCTCGGTGTTTCTTATGCGGGATTAATTTGTGGCATATTAAATATAAGCCTGGTTGTGTTGTGGCTAATAGAGTATATATATGTCTTGTGTTTATTTACTGTTGTAGTCATTCCCAGCTGAATATCAGGTCCCACCCGTGCGCTTCCAAACATTTGATCGCTTGCCCGTACGTGCGTGTCACGTACGTAACTTTGGTTAAATATATAAGCTTTATGAACCTTGGGTTAGGTGAACGGTCCTTTGGGCTGAGTGAGTGTGTGTGTTGTGCAGGTGTTTGAATTGTATTGGCGGGTTTTATGGACGGGATCCCGTCCGTATAACCCGCTCGAGCTATAACTAGCTCAAGCTAGTAGCTAGGAGCTAGCATAACAAACACCTCAGTGTTTTTATGTGGGATTAATTTGTGGCATATTAAACATAAGCCTGGTTGTGTTGTGGCTAATAGAGTATATATATGTCTTGTGTTTCTTTACTGTTGTAGTCATTCCCAGCTCAATATCAGGTCACCCCCGGCTCTCACAGCATCTTCCCTATCTGAATCGCTTCCACTCCCCACTAGTCCTTCACTTGCACTTTCCTCATCCACAAATCTTTCATCCTCGCTCAAATTAATGGGGAAATCGTCGCTTTCTCGGTCCGAATATCTCTCACTTCTGGCGGCCATCATTGTAAACAATAGGGAACTTTGCGGGTATGTTCAATTGACTACGTCACGCTACTTCCGGTAGGGGCAAGCCTTTTTTTATCAGATACCAAAGTTGCGGTCTTTATCGTCGTTGTTCTATACTAAATCCTTTCAGCAAAAATATGGCAATATCGCGAAATGATCAAGTACGACACATAGAATAGATCTGCTATCCCCGTTTAAATAAAAAAAAATCATTTCAGTAGGCCTTTAAGGGACCTGTTGAGATGTGGGTTACAGCGTCATGTTTGACAAAAAAACAAAAGCCTTCCACACGCGTGCCAGGAAGCACAACAAAGTATTTCATGTTCCTCAAGGTCAAGCTTGGTCCTGGACTACGTACATGCTACAATGTAGGATGTCCAATCTGGTTTTTTTTGGTCAAATCCGATCTTTTAATGTAGTCATTCACATTATGTGAAAAAGGTGATGTCTAATTTGAACGCAATCTGACCCCTGGCATCACACGGGCTTTAGTTCTTACAGAAGTAAAAATGGCTTCCACTCTAGTCAGTCTAAGACCTGGCACATTTGTGACAATTCCCAGGATTTTGTGCAATCAAAGTCAACATTTTCTGAACGGAATTTTAGCCCTTACAAAAGAAGGAAGATGGCAAGTATTTTGGCTCTCGCAGTTTGTGGGACATTTGTCAACTATTTATTTTTCAAACCTTCTATTTTGGCTCTCGTCGCTTTTTAAAGACGTATCGGTCGGATGAACGCGACCCGATCTTTCAGACTACAGCCGGATCGCCTTCATGTCCGATTTATAAAGAGGATTTGAAAAATTCCAAATTGCACCGTTTACATTGACATGAAAAAATCTGACACAAAACATGGGAGTTGACCTGCAGTGAGATCAAGGTCTAAAAGTATACAGACCATAGAGCAGCCAGGCTATGGACTCACATTATTCCAACTAGACCAGGAGGTTTTTAGGCCACCGCAGTTATTTGCAGTGTGTACTTTTAGACTCTCCCTTCTGGCATGTACACAAGAGTGGATAATGCCAATACCCAGTATGTGCTCACTAAGCAATCATGAATGGCCCATTTTGACAAAAGTGGAATATAATCCAAGTGGAAACAGACACAGTGAATGTGTCTCAAATAGAGCTGAAAGTGAGAGCCGTTTTTGAAGTGCTAGGTTGCATTTAGCGTGTAAAATGATCCATCTGAAAGAAACTAAATAACTTGCTAACGTGCACAGCTCTGCAGTGTGCACACTCAACGTTCTGAAAACAGTAGGTGAAGAAAGAGGTGTGCTCCGGACTCATTTGTGGGGGGGGGGGGGTTCCTCTTATTGTCAATATATAAAAAACTCCATTGAACATGTTGTCCTGTGACCTTTGACCAAGTTCAGTGAAAGTTAGCTCAAGCAAATAGATAAGGCACGCAAACAAATACCTCCACTGTACAATACAATAATAATCATCTTGAACGGAAGATTTCAAATGTATGAGTGGGCTTAAGAACGTAGGATCTTTTCAACGCTATTGGATATTTCAAAGAAAAGGCCATTGCAGATGTCAAAGTTGTACTTAAATGTCTACATATACTCATATTAACCATATTAACTCAAATACAGCAAATTGTGTTGCACTCAGTAAATCTGACGAGATGGTTGATCTCTTCAAAACCAGGCATTAAACAGCTTTGATGGTTCCGTGTATGGTTTGCGAGGATCATATCAACACAGCAAACACGTAACCATTCCGTCCCGACACCGAGCCAGACTCCAGTCCTCCAAGCCCACAATCTCGTGTGAACAAATGTGATCAAAGAAAACGGAAGAAGAAACATAGCAACCACCGTAGCAACAAGCAGGAAAACATTGAATATAGAAAGAGGAGGGATGGTTTTCGGGACTATTTTTGACGGACAAATCCTCAAGTAAAAAAAGAAAAGACTGTGGAGGAAGTTATGTAGACACTGTGAACGGAGACTTTACAATCAACTGTACAAGCTAAGGGTGAGTTTGTTCTCAAACTTAAACTTCTTGATTGGCTACTTTGTGTACCACGTCACGATTCACTTGGCGATGACTCGGCTGTACCACGGACATGAAGACTATCGGTCCTGAATATTGGACAGGTTTATTTTTTACAATTGTTGGCTCCAACCCATGTTGAGAATAAATGATCAGGACAAATTCACTCTCTGCACACCTTGGGCCACAGGACAATCTTACAAAACAACCTTTAAGAAGTGTGTGTCTCTAGTTAGCGTTGACTTTTGTAGATAATAAATAAATGATAAATGGGTTATACTTGTATAACGCTTTTCTACCTTCAAGGTACTCAAAGCGCTTTGACAGTATTTCCACATTCACCCATTCACACACACATTCACACACTGATGGCGGGAGCTGCCATGCAAGGCGCTAACCAGCAGCCATCAGGAGCAAGGGTGAAGTGTCTTGCCCAAGGACACAACGGACGTGACTAGGATGGTAGAAGGTGGGGATTGAACCCCAGTAACCAGCAACACTCCGATTGCTGGCACGGCCACTCTACCAACTTCGCCACGCCGAATAACAAATAACGTTGGCCGTTAAGCAGCGGTCAAGTCAGGCCTCCAGTTGGACGGAGTGTGTGAAAGGCACACTTTCTGACAAGCAGCTGAGTTATAACAAGACATACATCTTAGAAAAGACGTCAGGAACTTCCTAAAAGTTGTGTCGCAAGGAGACACGTTTGGTGACGTCACTTTGGTCCTGTGGTGTGGTCACACTTGACCCACTCTGGACCACTGTCCACTAACACCGTGGCAGCGTTAGCAACACAATTGCAGAGTGAGGAACAGACTTTAAGAGTTAGTAACACAGTTGAAGAGTTAGGAACACAGTCGAAGAGTAAGTAACACAGTTGGAGAGTTATTAACACTGTTGAAGAGTTAGGAACACAGTTGAAGAGATAGTAACAGACTTTAAGAGTTAGTAACACATTTGAAGAGTTAGCAACACAGTTGCAGAGTTAGGAACAGACTTTAAGAGTTAGTAACACAGTTGAAGAGTTAGTAACACAGTTGCAGAGTTAGGAGCAGACTGTAAGAGTTAGTAACACAGTTGAAGAGTTAGTAACACAATTGCAGAGTTAGGAACAGACTTTAAGAGTTAGTAACCCAGTTGAAGAGTTAGTAACAGACTTTTAGAGTCAGTGACACAGTTGAAGAGATAGCAACAGACTTCAAGAGTTAGTAACCCAGTTGAAAAGTTAGTAACAGACTTTAAGAGTTAGTAACACAGTTGAAGAGTTGGTAACAGACTTTAAGAGTTAGTAACACAGTTGGAGAGTTAGTAACAGACTTTAAGGGTTAGTAACACAGTTGAAGAGCTAGCAACACAGTTGCAGAGTTAGGAACAGATATAAGTTAGTAACACAGTTGAAGAGTTAGTAACACAGTTTAGCAGTTAGTAACAGAGTAAAAGGGTTAGTAACACAGTTTAAGAGTTAGTAACATGTTTAAATAGTTAAAGAGTTCATAACACAGTTAAGGATTTAGTATAATAGTTAAATAGTAACACAGTTAAAGAGTTAGTAACATAGTTAAAGAGTTTGTATAATAGTTTAATAGTTATTAACTCAGTTAACTAGTTAATAACATAGTTCAATAGTTCATAACAAAGTTAAATAGTTAGTAACACAATCAAAGAGTTAGTATAAAAGTTAAAGAGATAGTAACACAGTTAAATAGTTAGTAACATAGTAAATAGTACCATAATAAAACAGTAACAGTTAAAGATTAGTGACACAGTTCAAGAGTTAGCCTAATAGTTAAAGCGATAGTAACACAGTTAAATAGTTAGTAACATAGTTAACGAGTAAATAATAAATAAATGATAAATGGGTTATACTTGTATAACGCTTTTCTACCTTCAAGGTACTCAAAGCGCTTTGACAGTATTTCCACATTCACCCATTCACACACACATTCACACACTGATGGCGGGAGCTGCCATGCAAGGCGCTAACCAGCAGCCATCAGAAGCAAAGGGTGAAGTGTCTTGCCCAAGGACACAACGGACGTGACTAGGAAGGTAGAAGGTGGGGATTGAACCCCAGTAACCAGCAACACTCCGATTGCTGGCACAGCCACTCTACCAACTTCGCCACGCCGTCCTAGTTAAATAGTTAGTAACATAGTTAAATAGTTAGTAACATAGTTAAACAGTTAGCAACACAGTTAAATAGTTAGTAACATGGTTAAATAGTTAGTAACACAGTTAAATAGTTAGTAACATAGTTAAAGTGTTATTATAATAGTTAGAGATAGTAACAGTTAAATAATTAGTAACATAGTTATATAGATAGTAACACAGGTAAATAGTTAGTAACGTAGTTAAATAGTTAGTAACGTAGTTAAATAGTTAGTAACATAGTTAAAAAGTTAGTAACAGTTTAACAGTTAGTAACACAGTTTGTAACATAGTTGAAGAGTTAGTGACACAGTGAAAGAGTTATTAACACAGTTAAATAGTTAGTAACACAATTAAAAAGTTAGTAACATAGTTAAATAGTTAGTAACAAAGTTACACGTAGATCCCCCACAAGCAAACAATAACAATTGTTCTGAAATATTGTTCAAACATATCTTTAGATTGAAGCCCTGTATACATGATTTACTTTGCTTTATGGGTGTATGAATGTATGTGTGTGCGTGTATATGTTTGTGTGTGTGTGTGTGTGTCTTACCAAAACAATTCAAAGTTGTGTTCCGCCATAAGTTGAGGAAAAAGTGGCGTCGGTGACGTCATCATATTTGCAACGCATCAAAGAAAAGGCAAAAAAAAAAGTGGCGCTTAAGATTCCGTAATGTTGTAGGACGTGAAGGTCACGCACTGGTGCTGTAAAAAAAGAAGTTTGATGAGTAAAAAACGAAGAAGAAAAGGTTGGAAAACGCTTCAAAAGTGACACGACGAGGCTTCGTCTCCTAGCTCGAAAGGGTCGCGTTTAAAATGAAATAATCCTCCATTGCTGACTCCTGCGTCGTGTGACGAGCAGTATTTACGTGGGCACGGTAGAAGGTGAAAAGGTTTGACTCGGTAGCTCGCCTTTGCTGACGACAGAGATTGGAAGAAGAGCTCGCAGGCACCAAACTAGCAAGAATAAGCCCCTCCCACTCCGCCGCCATCTTGCTTCGTAACACGGCTACTGAAATGGGTTCGTACTCACAACGCTCTTAAAGCCCGGGGAATTACTCTTTATGTCCACCACAGCTTTAAGGCGGCATTTTAATACATGTTATAAAGAAATCCCCGCACTTCTTGGGAGGAAAGGGTTCGCTTGCAGCAGCTCGTGAGAAAGTAAGTGCGCCATCTTGCGGTGACTTTAAGGCAGTGCAACCTCCTTTTCATGACAACATTGTGGCCAGTGGTCTTTTTTTAAACCACACCTTAAGCATCTCCATAAATTACAATATATTTGAAAAGTTGGTGTATTGCGTGAGTTCAGTTCAAAAAGTGAAACTGTTGATGTACAGAATACAACAAGTTTGATGTGCTGCTCAGCAAATGGACTGCAAAAGTGTACAGCTCCACTAATGGACATTGGAGTGCTACTTTCAAAGGAAAAATTAAAGTATTGCTAGAAACATAATTTTATATGGGACTTTATTGTTTTATATGTAAAGTACATGTTCCAAAAAGAAAAAAGCATAAAACACCACCAGAATTAGAGATATTATAGTCAAAGTGATGAAGCTTAGTGTTACGCTCATGACTTGGTGTAACTAAACATTACCCTACAAGATGAAGGCAATTGCATTTTATAGATATTTGAAATGTATTCAATGTTTATAAATGAATATTTAAATATACTAAATGTAAAAAAGGGAATAAATATTCAAAATAAGATC
Source organism: Entelurus aequoreus (assembly GCF_033978785.1). Classification (NCBI taxonomy): domain Eukaryota; kingdom Metazoa; phylum Chordata; class Actinopteri; order Syngnathiformes; family Syngnathidae; genus Entelurus; species Entelurus aequoreus. The sequence goes on from NC_084737.1 coordinate 16,860,421, forward strand.
ATTAAATGAAATCTAGTTCGGTTACGCCATCATGAGCACAACACAAGGTTGTAAAAGTTTCAACTACAATTTTAAATAAGATGTCAAAAGCAAACTGAAATCAAATACACAAAGCTTAAAGATTGATCAATACCTATTTAAATGTAGTAATACATAAATATGATGATTTATCAAAATATAAAAGAAATATACCTGAACAGACGGCTCATGATGGTTACACCAAAAAAGTAACGCTATGAATCGCGTTTTTCCAAGTTTTTCGGGTATTTTTATGCTATTTCCAAGCATCTCCTTTTTTATTATCGTTGATTTTAAATGGTCAAACTAATGCATATTATATATGCATGACCTAGTAAACAAAAAAACCTCGTATTTATTTTGATTGTTACATTTTGAAGTACATTTGTGCAGGTGGGTGCGAATGTACCCATTACCAGAGCTGTACACAAAACCTTGCACAGCATTTCATTGGTCGCAGTCTAAAATGTCACTTCTTTTTTTTTTTTAAATCAACTAACTCCATCTAAATTATGGAGATGCAATGTGAGTCAAGTAATATTTTTCATGTATTGTAACCATTTTCTAGAATGTTTACAGTTGAAAAGTAGTTTTTACAGCATGGAGCGTGTTCATTTAGAACACAAGTGTCAAACTCAAGGCCCGGGGCCCAGATGTGGCCCGCCATTTATTTGGCCCTCGAAAGCCTGGAAATAATATGTATCAATAAAATACTGTAACTTGTCTTACTAAATGTATTATTTATTTCTATTTTGGAAGGGAAAAAAATACTTGTATTTCATGTAATCGCAAATTATGTTAACTTAAATATCGTCCAATTATGCAAAATCAAACATTCAAACCATTTTTTAAATGGAAATAAATACTAATAATAATGATTTAAAAGCAAGTTATCCATCAAATTGTGCAAGCTAAAACTAGCAATAGATTTCATGGTACAATTGTGAAATTGACTGTGGTTTTTACAGCATTTTTTTCTATGAATGAAAAAAAAAACAGTACTTTTTTTTTACTATAATGAACTGTGGTGTCATTTTGGCCTTTACAGTAATACATAAAAAAAATCTACAGTTGTTGATTTGCGGTTTTAAAAAAAAATACATAAAAAAACTGGCAGCTCGGGTGCCAAAATTTTACTGTAAAACTGCAGGGGTTTTTTTACAGTAAAAAAACATGTACATTTTACAGTAAAATTCTGGTAACTGAGCTGCTTTTTTTTTTTTTTTTTTACCACAAAAACAGCAGTACTGTTTTTCTATTTACAGTAATATACACTAAATTTTGAGGTGAAATTATTGCAACTTACCATATTTAAAAAAAAAAAAAATCTACTAATAAAATGCATCAAAAAAATTGTGTAATAATAGTATTCACTGTTAGAAGCGGCTTACTGATGATACATTATTAGAGTTAATGGTGGATATTATGAAAGATAACATGATATTTCTTGTTTATTCTGGACACCGTATAACAGAAGTGCGCTTTATGACAGAAGGAGGTCTTTTCATTCTACCTATGACTCTGCAATATAATTCCCCTTTATGGAAATCAACCCATCTCAACTAAATGTTGTACCCGTGAAGATGATATTTGATGGTGCTCCGTCTTTCTCCTTCATCACTTCAACAGGGAAACTTCAGAATGTCACCGGTTTATGTCTTCATACGTACAGTATTCATATATACTCAGCTGAATTAAAATGTCCACTATAGTTTGCACAATTGAGTCATATCCTGGCAGCAGTTTAAAAACTGTGTCCCTATTATAATATCAATGTTATTGTTCAAAAGTTGGTAGAGCAACCGTGTACGCAACTTGATAGTTCCAGGTTCGATTCCAGCTTCCGCCATCCTAGTCACTGTCGTTATCCATCCATCCTTCCATCCATCCATCGTCTTCCACTTATCCGAGGTCGGGTCGCGGGGACAGCAGCCTAAGCAGAGTAGCCCAGACTTTGTCTAGCTCCTCCCTGGTTTAAATGTAGCTTAAATGTAGATAATGGGTTTCACTATGTAAAGTGATTTGAGTCTCTCTAGAGAAATACTACTATATAAATATAATTCACATTCATATCCCACTAAAAGGATCCAAAAGGGCCCCAGTCATAAAAGTGTGACTTTCAACACTTAAATCTCATGATCCATCGTTTTTAAGTTTCCAATCATATGTTTGGTTTTTCTTTGTTCTATGCACTTTTTTCACAAAATGCATAAAATATGCAATATTCCCCCCCCCCCCCCCCCCAAAAAATATATATATTTCAATGGAACATTTGATAGGAAGTAATTGCAGCATCCGGGTGGAGCTCAAAGTAAAGCCGCTGCTCCTCCACATCGAGAGGAGCCAGATGAGGTGGTTCGGTCATCTGGTCAGGATGCCACCCGAACGGTGTGGCATCCTGGTGTTTCAGGCACGTCCGACCGGTAGGAGGCCATGGGGAAGACCCAGGACACGTTGGGAAGACTATGTCTCCCGGCTGGCCTGGGAACGCCTCAGGATCCCCCGGGAAGAGTTGGACAAAGTGACTGGGGAAAGGAAAGTCTGGGCTTCCCTGCTTAGGCTGCTCCCCCCGCGACCCGACCTCGGATAAAGTTAAAGTAAAAGTACCAATGATTGTCACACACACACTAGGTGTGGCGAAATTATTCTCTGCATTTGACCCATCACCCTTGATCACCCCCTGGGAGGTGAGGGGAGCAGTGGGCAGACCCATCACCCTTGATCACCCCCTGTGAGGTGAGGGACTGTTTTCTCTGCTGGACCCAAGAAAGAGGTTCCGCAGCCTCCGAAGCAGAACCTCCAGGTTCTGTAACAGCTTCTTCCCTCAGGCCGTAAGACTCTTGAACGCATCATAATAATCCCCTCAACTCCCCCCAAAATGGATTAACTCGCTGGAATAAAAAAAGACAATATAACATACATCCATAAATGTGGACACATGTGAAAAAGTGCAATATATTTATCTGTACAGTAACCTATTTATTTATTTATATATGCACCTTATTGCTTTTTTATCTTGCACTACCATGAGCTAATGTAACGAAATTTCGTTCTTATCTGTACTGTAAGGTTCAAATTTGAATGACAATTAAAAGGTTTGATGGATTGATTGAAACTAGTAGATTGCACAGTGAAGTACATATTCCGTACATCCATCCATCCATTTTCTACCGCTTATTCCCTTCGGGGTCGCGGGGGGCGCTGGAGCCTATCTCAGCTACAATCGGGCGGAAGGCGGGGTACACCCTGGACAAGTCGCCACCTTATCGCAGGGCCAACACAGATAGACGGACAACATTCACACTCACATTCACACAATAGGGCCAATTTAGTGTTGCCAATCAACTTATCCCCGGTTGCATGTCTTTGGAGGTGGGAGGAAGCCGGAGTACCCGGAGGGAACCCACGCAGTCACGGGGAGAACATGCAAACTCCACACAGAAAGATCCCGAGGCCGGGATTGAACTCACGACTACTCAGGACCTTCGTATAGTGAGGCAGACGCATTAACCCCTCTGCCATCCGTACAATTGACCACTAAATGGTAACACCCGAATTAAGTTTTTCAACTTGTTTAAGTCGGGGTCCACTTAAATTGGTTCATGATACAGATATATACTATCAAATATATACTAAAATCATAACACAGTCATCACACAAGATAATCATCAGAGTATATACATTGAATTCAGTGACGTGCAGTCAGGGGAGGCAGGTGCCATCATGGAAAGAAAAAAAATTTAAAAAGAAAAAAAAATCATTAAATTGTTATATGTATCCAGTGATTATACTATTAAGTTATTTTCCATTTAACTTCACCAGTTTTAGATTAGATTATTTTTATTCAAAATCGCTGAATTTTCACATTTGCCGTTCAAATACTGAAAAGAGACTTGAGGTGATCAGCAGCCAGTTGAGGCACGTCACTCAGTTGTGCCTCAACATGGATTGCGCAATGACTCGGCTAACTGCTGGCCTGCTGTGCAGTGAGACCGTTGTTGTGCCGGATAAGGCACCCCCGCCATAGAATGCACCCCCTGACGGGAGTGTTATATCAACTAAAGTCCACACTTAAACTATCCACGTGCAAGATTGAATCTATTTAAAAAAGTTATTTAATAAGAAGCCAAAAAGTGCAAAAACAATAATGTTCCTGTTGGAGGAGTTGTGAATGACTGCTGGGCCACAACATTAGGAACACCTGCAGACTGCAGCACGGATTTCATATTTCAGTCATTCACAACTCCTCCAACACGAACATTATTGTTTTTGCACTTTTTGGCTTCTTATTAAATAACTTTTTTTAAATAGATTCAATCTTGCACGTGGAAAATTTAAGTGTGGGCTTTAGTTGATACAACACTCACGTCAGGGGGTGCATTCTACGGCGGGGGTGCATTATCCGGAACAACAGCGGCGCATGGACTTCATTTATAAGTAAAGGTAAGACCATTATAACGTTTTTTTAATTAAATGTGCTTTTTTGTGTGCTACAGTTTGTATGTGTAAAGTTAAAGTTAAGTTAAAATACCAATGGTTGTCACACACACACTAGGTGTAATGAAATTTGTCCTCTGCATTTGACCCATCCCCTTGTTCATTCCCTAGGAGGTGAGGGGAGCAGTGGGCAGCAGCGGCACCGCGCCCAGGAATAATTTTTGGTGATTTAACCCCCAATTCCAACCCTTGATGCTGAGTGCCAAGCAGGGAGGAATGCTGGTATGAGCTTTCAAACACAACCCGTTAACTGCTGCCAATCAAATGGTGAATAAGATACTCTTTAGGGTTCATATTAGAGATGCGCGGTTTGCGGACACACCCGCGGAGTCCGCGGGTAATCCGCGGGTCGGGCGGATGCAAGACGAAAAAAAATGATTTCAAATAGATTCGGGCGGGTGGCGGTTGAACCAATTCGGAAATATATATACATAGTAAATGTATAAAGAGAATCCTATGTGTCCCAGCAACAATTGAGTGCCGCAAGTGAGCGCTCCTTCAGCGCAGCAGGGCGCATTTTAGAGGCCAGGCGCTCTCGCCTGAATCCTGGCACTGTAGATGCCATTTTATTCCTGCATAGTGCTAAAAAAAAAAAAGTAAGTACACATACGGTTGGATATGTTAAACGAATTAGTCTACGTTACCTAGGCTATACCAAATAAGCCCATGTCTAACCTATATTGAGTTCGGTCAGCTGAATAATTTTGATGGTTACGTGTTGTTTGGGCGCACTACAATGCAAAGGAATTAAGGCAATTGCGTTGTTTATTGTGTTTTTTTTCTATTGGAGATATACTACTGTGTGTTAATTATTTGGCCTCGCTTTCAAGTGAAGCGCATCTCCGATTGGCTACAATGTAAGGCTATTTAGCCTGCTTTGTTTGTCGCGACCGTCTATTTTCATTATAATTCAATTATTATTATTTAATTTATTTTTGTTTAAATAGGGATGACATACATATGTTATTGTATAATTTAAGTTTGCGCGCGTGATTGACAGCCTAAGGCTTATGAGGCACATTTTTTATTTATTTTTTTATTTCAACTTAAAAACGTATGAGCCTATGCCTATGCCTACAACATAGGCTATGTGTTCATCTTTATTTTCCTGCCTGTCGTTGACAATGGAGATTGTCTGATATTTTGTCATGGCTGCAGATCAATCAATAAAGGTTCATCTTTGTCGCAAAATTGTTCACTGTTTCACTGTGCACCCCGCCCTCGTCCCTATTTGAGCATTTTAACGTTAACAAGTTAATATTCATTGAAATAAATTCAGAACATTTTTTTTACCTAACGAAAATATAGGCCTAGTCTTTATAAAACATTTTTTTAACTTCTTAAAAGCATCGTTCTGCTTGTTGCAACTGCAAGAGATATTAATGCGTGCACGCATTGAATGTCTCTGCTGCATTGGATCAGTCTCCTTTCTTTAACCTCACTAATGCCTTGCATCGTCTATATTAGATATATAACAACAGGCCGGTGGCGGGTGGGTTTGGTTTTGATAAAATGTTGGTTCGGGTGGATGGCGGGTGGATGACAACTTTTGTGATGTGGTTGCGGATGAAATAATTGCCTATCCGCTAAGACTGCAGCTAACGATTATTTTTCTATCGGTTAATCTATAGATAATTTTTTTTGATTAATCGGTTAATCTATAGATTATTTTTTCCGATTAATCTATAGATTATTTTTCCTTTTACCGATTATTTTTTTATTCAAAATGAAGATGAAAAAATAAATGTAGGCCCGTTTTTTCAAAAGGCATGGCTTTTATTTACAAAAAAAAATAAGTATGGCCACTCAGTCAACATTGACAACAACATGACTAAATATTCTGTAACAATGTAAACATTTAAAACTTTTAACATTTAACAAAATTAAAAGTAGCTTATTTGCTTTTTAATGTGCAAATATACAAGTCAACATCCAGTGCAAATCTTAATATTCTGCAATAGTATAAGCATTTCAAAAGTAAAAGTATTGCTTATTTTGCTTTAAAATGTGCAAAACTAAAGATAAACATCCAATACAAAAAAGTGCAAAACGAAATATTCTGTAACAACAGTGTAAACATTTCAACAAAAGTGAAAGTATTGCTTATTTGCTAAAATGTGCAAAAATAAAGATAAACATCCAATGCAAAAAAGTGCCAATCTAAATATTCTGGAGCACTGTAAACATTAAGTATTGCTTTTAAAATGTGCAAAATAAACATCCAGTCCAACACAGTACACAATAACCAATTCTACTCATTCCAGTGACTAACAGTTGTAATGAAGAAAGGTTAGCATGTCTACATGCTCTGCTTCTTTTCTTGTTTACAATATTCCCAGCAGCTGAAAATAGGCGCTCAGAAGGGGTCGATGTGGCTGGAACTGAGAGCTAATTAGCCTTCACCTCAAGCCAGGACTGCGAGCGAGCTGAGCTGCAGTTTATATTTCTAGAAGGTCAACGGGCTCATAGTGATGCTACTAGTAGTTGACTGGGAGGTGTTTATTATCATTTGGGGAGAGTCCGCTGCCTGATGCTCACCTGCTAAACACCTATCTGCTCCACGCTGAAGCGCTGACTACATGCGCTCTGAATACGCACTGCTGATTGGCTGATAATGCTTCGTGTGTACCAATCAGATGGTTGTGTGGGTGGGACAATGCTGCGTGTGTACCAGTCAGATGGTTGTGTGGGTGGGACAATGCTGCGTGTGTACCAATCAGATGGTTGTGTGGGTGGGACAATGCTGCATGCTGAGACAGAGGCAGAGGAGCGAAGCAGCTTGTTAAGACTTTAGCAGCTAAAGTTAGCTTTAGCTTAGATACTCGTTCGGTACACCGCCGTACCGAACCGAAAGCCCCGTACCGAAACGGTTCAATACAAAACACGTACCGTTACACCCCTAGCAGATACAAATGACACATTCATGTTTTTGTGTAACGATGACAACGTATGCTCGCGCGGACGATTGACTAGTTGATGGTTTTCTTTTCAAATGTTCGTTCATAGCCGTTGTGCTGCTATGATAGGCCATTTCCCCTCGACACAGTGTGCATACAACAACATTATTAGGCCGTTTATTGAAATACTCCCACACTTTTGACCACTTTTGGCATACTTTTCCCCCCTCGCTCGCACCGCTCGCATCGTCTGCTTTGATCGTCTGCTTTGCGCTTCGCCATGACGGTAGTGTGACGTAAATATACGACGCGTCGACGCACAAAAACGGCGTCGACGTATTTACGTAACCGATGACGTCGACTACGTCGACGCGTCGTTTCAGCCTTACTATCCGCGCATCTCTAGTTCATATGTTTGTAAGTCTGACTGTGATGAAGTCAGTGCCTCACCAGCCATGAACCTCACCGCACGCCACTGATTGAATTATTTACATTATTTACATTATTCAGGAAGTCTAAGTCTAAGTCTAAAAAACACATTGATTTTGATCTATCATTATTTTTTTTGGAACAATGACAGTTTAAAGAAAAAATACAGCCTGCATGGCAGTTTTATTTGATCAGAGTCAGCATTGTAACTTGTCCTCGTTACATGTCACCTGTTTTGCTCTTTTATTGCACTTTTTAATGTAGTATTTTTTTAGAATGTGTTATATTCTATTATGTTCTGATTTCACAACATTAACGTGTTTTTTTTTTTTTTTTTAAAGTTGTAACAATAAAAAAACAGCTAATTAGTCATGTTAGTGACAGTCAACGTAAAGGAAGAAAAGGGCAGTTCCGGCTCGATGATTGGTTCATTCATAGAGGCGTGTCCACGCATCCTCGTATGTGATTGGCTAGTAGCAGAGCTGTCAGCCAATCAGCGCGCGGGTTTGGCTGGTTACCGTGAATGACAATTCAGGAACTCTTGGTCGCACCGCATGTAGCGCAAAGAAGGAGGCGTAAACACTGACGGTGCTTCACAGCTAGAGGTAAGCGTTAAAACCCCACCATAAACTATTTCTATGCACATTTCATACAAATGGATGTCGAAAGTATGACGCGGGTGAAGCAATTGCCCAGGAGTATTTCCCATTCGGAAGGGTTTTTATCCGGCAGCGTCGCGGCCTGCTCGGAGTATCAGGCCCGTCACAACCACCTCGGCGTGTTTGTCCCTGCGCGGGAAATTTCATTTTAGCCGCCAAATTCCCCCGAAGCCCATCGCAAACTATGCGTTATGGCGGCGTATTGCTCGTTGTGCAGGCGGAACTGTGTTCCCGTTGAAGACGGGGGTTCTATCGTCGACTGAACCGCGCTTGTTGTTCGCGCTAGCGTGGTTAGCATGTGGCTAGCGCGTCGTAGAGCATGTAGCGATGGCGTTTCGCGCCTGCGCAGGAGCGTCAACGTGACTAGGCCGACGTTGTCCTAGCTCGACCTTTTTTTTTTGTTTGTAAATTCTACATTCTGGACACACTCCGGTGGCTTCTTTGTCACATTCATCGTTCAAAAGGGACTTTTTTTGGAAGTGATCAAAGGCGCCTTTGGTCCAGGCAAAGACGTCGAGTTTCACGTGCGAGCGTGTGTTTGATACTGCAACCACGGCATGCTGTCATGCTATAAAGGGCTTGTTCAATAAATAAACTTCTTTGCCACATTTGTGACGTTGCAGTCGGCCAGATTTAGCCCAACTTGCGCATTTGAGTCAACAAGTTGCGTTTTGCTCTCTGACCATAAACAGGCTAATTCGTTAATGGCAAGTATTTTCTCATGAGGAGCTTGATAACATATTATAGGTGCGGCACAAACTATATATCATGCAAAATATCTTTGATACCTGTGGAAAAACTTTCCAATGGTACTTGAACCGTTGCCAACTACCAATTTTTTGAAGTGTAAAATCAGTTGCATTTTTGTCTTTAATAACTTCAAAACATTTATTGTCCTAAATCAGGGATGTCAAACTAGTTTTATTGAGGGCCACATTGCAGTTATGGCTGCCATCAGAGGGCCGCTTGTAACAGCGAATAATGTATGAATTTGCCTCTGGATTTCATTATTAATTATATAAATTGTTTTAAGTGAACTGTAGTGATGGGTTGATGAGGCGTCATGAAGCGTTTTGACACATTGCAAAACTGTATCGATACTGTGTCACTAAATACTGACATCTGCTGGACATGAAAAATCCCTACAGGCAACCTATGGACCGACTCAACTGACACTGATTTTATGACCTACAGGCATGTGATTTTTCCGTCTACAGTCGGAATTCCGTCTTTTTTAATCTCGGGAAGAAAAAAAACAAACTTCCCTTTTTCCGTTTTTTTTTTCGACCCTAAATCAAGATTCGAGACATAGTTTATATTACGCCGTAGTTAATTGGTCACAAGGAACATATCGACCAATCAGGACATATGTAATGAATGATGACGTTAATAACGTCATCATACCGCCATTTTCCATATGTAAGCGATGTCGGTTCTCGAGAGAAAGGACGCTTTACGAGTAAAAGAAATTGATAAACATGTCAAAAATAAGTTTCGATGGGGCTGGATGGAAAGGGAAATCACTGATACTGTTGGGAAGAAGGAAGTTACGACTTTGTTCGGTGATTTTATTCGGAAAATCGATCGTCCCGGAAAGGTTTTGTGCACGTGGTGTCATGATAATATTGACTATGGATCACAAGGTTTCAAGGCTTTGGAAGTACATGCGAAACGCCAAAAACATATGAAACAACTTGAAGCAAGGAAAACAAACTTTTCACTAGCTGGTACTTTTGGATGTCAACCGAAAGTGACATGGAGAGGAAAGATCCACCCACAACCCACTTCAGTTGCAGACAGGGTTGTTAATAATGAGGTAAGCTAAAAAATATTTGCTTGCGAAATACGCATGTTTGTTTTAAATATTAACCAATTATTGCTTTGCGAAATATAAATGGGTTTTTCTAAAAATAAAAAGCCACGTGAAAATATATTATGAAATTACAGAAATTCAAAGAGTCGCATTATTGAATCCAGTTAACAATTTATTTGAAATAAATTTGCATATAATACTATTTTGTAATATTAAGTTCTTATGTAGTCTCTTGAAACTATTGTCAGTGGTGTAACAATCTTGAAGGTAAATATTTTCACACTTGTTTCATGCAATATGTCAGTGTCCTCACATTATTATTTCCTATTTTCAAATATGAGTAAACAATACTAAACATGTTTAATTATTTTCATAAATTTATATACTATTTTGGCGAAAATAATGAAATGTTTACATTTGGTATTTTGTTATATTTATCCAAAAATCCAAAAAAAGAAGCTACAAAAGCAGAGACCAAAAGGAAAATGCAGGCTGCTCAGAAATTTGCAAGGAAGGCTCATGTTAGGGCTCTCCGAGAAAGCTAATGTGTGAAGTGAACTGAAGTAATGTGGTAATACTGTAAATAAACTGTAGATAATATCACTGATTAATGTGAGACCTGTGGATGTGAAATGAACACAAGATGTAAATATTAGTGACTAAATACTGTTGGGACTGAACCATATACAGTGATTCATTATTATAATTGGGTTATGTATGTTATATTAATGATGTTTTCATGTCTTTAAACACTAAAATATTTTCTTCAAATGGTGCTGTCTTTGTTAATTTTAGCATGTTAAATTGGTGAAAACCCAGGAGCTTCGGGGAGCGTTGCCCCCCTTGTCCCCCCCACCAGGGCACCGCCCTGGACCTGGCCTTCGTCCCCCAGACCCCCGGAAATGTTTTCAGTCTTTTTCATTGTGGTCAAATCACATGCCTGGACGTAGTATATACAATAATATAAACCAAGTCATTGTATTTCATTTAGGATTATTTCATATCTTCATTTAAATAAAAATATATTTTTATCTTTTTTTAGATACAGTCAATAAATAATGTGAACATGTATCATAACATGGAAATCTAAGAGAACGTGTTGTGAATAAGGATGCTTGTGGACTGGGAAATGATTTTTATTTTTACAAATTTTTATTTAAAAAAAGAGTTTTTCCAACGTATTACATTTTAGACGATTTCTCTTAGTTATTATTTCTCCGGCTGTAGAAAAGACCCGCTCACAGGGCACAGAGGAGGCGTCAGTGCGACACAGTTCGGTCACGTGACCGAAACAGCACATGATCGGTCGCGTGACTTTCTAAAAGCGGTACGCGCACCGACACAGGGATTTGCTCTATGAGCTCGACGCATGCGTCGATGCATCGGTGTTGCCATCACTAGTGAACTGTCGATTTCACAGTAAAAAACTTAACATTTACAAAATTTTACTGTTAGATATAGTTAATTCGTTTTTTTACAACATTTTACGGTGAATGGAAAAACAGTACCACTGTTTTTTTTGGGTTAGTGGGGGGTTTTACGGGAAAAGCTGGCAGCTTCGTTGCCAGAATTTTTGTGTTTGGTTTTCACAACATTATATTGTTAATGGAAAAACAGTACAAGTTCTTTTTTTATTCTGGCAACTTAAGTTAAAGTATTGTCACACACACACTATGTGTGGTGAAATTTGTCCTCTGCATTTGACCCATCCCCTTGTTCACCCCCTGGGAGGTGAGGGGAGCAGTGAGCAGCAGCGGTGCTGCGCCCGGGAATCATTTTTGGTGATTTAACCCCCAACTCCAACCCTTGATGCTGAGTGCCAAGCAGGGAGGTAATGGGTCCCATTTCTATAGTCTTTGGTATGACTCAGCCGGGGTTTGAACTCACAACCTACCGATCTCAGGGCGAACACTCTAACCACTAAGCCACTGAGTAGCTGCCAGTTTTTCTGCTGTAAAAACAAACGTACCGCCTTTCCATCTACATTAATACACCGTTAAAAAAAGCGTACGTTTTTGACTGTAAAATCGGCAGCTCAGTCAACAGAATTTTAACAGTAGTTTTTTTTCAATATTCTGTAAAGAACAATGTAAAATGCATTGTCATTTTTATTCATTTGATGGGTAGTTTGCTGTAAAGTTAAATATTTTTGCTTAGACAAAAGCATGTTTGGAAAGTATGATATTTGTTACAATATTAGATACTATTAAAGATTCAAAGGTATGCAATTTCAAGCAGTACATATATTTTTTTGTGTCAAAATTTAAAAAATTAATTACATTTAGTGCGAAAATATTAAGTCTTTATTGACACATTTCATTCCCAAGTGTTTGCGGGCCAGATCTGGCCCCTGGGCCCTGAGTTTGATACCTGTGTCTTAAATGAAATGAAATAAAAAGCACATGGATTAGTTAAGTAACCAAAAGAAAAACACTTAATGAAAAAAATAAAAACTTGATTAATTTATTAATTAGTGGCAAGAGCATACCTTAGAAATAGTCAACATTTTTAATTCGGGGGCCACATTGAGAGAGAAAAATGTCTGGGGGGCCAATGTGTATGTGTGTATAAGAAACAAAATAGAACTTTACAGTTTTTTGCTGAATGGGACACCCAACATAAACCGTATTTTTCGGACTATAAGTCACAGTTTTTTTCATAGTTTGGCCGGGGGTGCGACTTATACTCAAGAGCGACTTATGTGTGAAATTATTAACACATTACCGTAAAATATAAAATAATATTATTTAGCTCATTCACGTAAGAGACTAGATGAATACGATTTCATGGGATTTAGCAATTAGGAGTGACAGATTGTTTGGTAAACGTATAGCATGTTCTATATGTTATAGTTATTTGAATGACTTAGCATAATATGTTACGTTAACATACCAGGCACGTTCTCAGTTGGTTATATATGCCTCATATAATGTACACTTAGTCAGCCTGTTGTTTAGTATTCTTTATTTATTTTAAATTGCCTTTCAAATGTCTATTCTTGGTGTTGGGTTTTATCAAATAAATTTCCCCCAAAAATGCGACTTATACTCCTGTGCGACTTATGTTTTTTTCCTTCTTTATTATGCATTTTCGGCAGGTACGACTTATACTCCGAAAAATACGGTTACTCCGAAAAATACGGTACATTAAAATAAATAGAGTGGGATTTACAATATTAACTATGAACAATAAAACACTGAATATTAACAACATATGAACATCTTTTACTTCTCAGACCAACTCCTCGATAGTTTGTGTATCTTTTAAAATCAAGCAAAACACGACTAAACTATAACAAACGGCAAAATATAAGAGCAAAGTGTAATAAACATCTACAATATGATATATTACCACTTTTATGCAGAAATTTCTTGTAAAAATCTGCTTCCACATCTGTTCATGACACACGCCTTTGGGGCTGGCTGCTCCTAAAACAAACTCTGCTTTGTTCCTCGTCTGAGCTGCTGTGACGTAGATTACCGTAACAACTCGTATAACACTCAAAAAAGTGCTGATTTCAACCACTGAAATACTTTTTATAGTTCAAGACTTAGTCCTTTAGAAACGGCACTGCACATCATAATGGCGGCGACAGTTAACAGATGTTAAAGGTCTAAAAAAATTATGTAGAACGTCCGGCGGGTCGTATTTTGACCAGGTCTGATTTAGAGTGAATGATTGAATATGATACTATCTGACCATAGTGGAGTTTTCTGGATAAATCTTAAAACGATTTGTGGGTTTCGTGGCGGCCTAGACAGTTTTAGCAAAAAAACACATTCCAATGCTGAGATTGACTTCATATTTCAGGATTATGAGGACAGATACGTATATAATTATCTTAAACTATAAGTAAAGCGTTGCAGACGTACCCTTGGGTATAATTTTGTATGATCTCGAGATGTAACATTTTGCATGGTGATTAATGGCACGATGAAAAAACACACCGGGAATTTCCAAGTTTGAGGCACTTCCGAGAAATGTCATTAACCTCTGCACGAGCCACTGCTGCAATGGGCACACGTAGGTCAGCGTCCGATTGTCACGTACCGACTGACTAACTTGCGTTCTTCACCACTTGATGTCTTCAGCACCGGCAGCAAAGTGAAGTTTGGCCATTGGCGGTCACCGCATGATTCCATTGGGAACATGATGTAAGTTAGTGTAGTAGTTGTAGATGCCAACAAAGCCCCCCCCCTCCCTCTCCTAAAATCCTCTTCACTGGATGTCATAGTCGACTAGAAAGTCTTTGCCCAAGTTGTAGATGTGCTCCCTGATTGATATATCTCAAAGCTCATTTCAGTTGTTCACTTTGGATCAGAGATTCTTAGCTTTTTCCACCAAGGGCCCCAACTTTTCCACTACACAGGGTCCTGGGAACCCACTAATACTAACGCTGAATTAGTTATCTTACTTTTGATTTGAATCCTATTCAATAATGATATCTAACCTACTTAGTTTACAACCTTGTCAAATGTTATGAAAGCATGTGTTCTTCACAAAGATGATTTAACATCAACCTTAGGCTTAGGTCAGGCTGATTGGAAATGTAAGTAACTAAACCAGGGGTGTCAAACTCATTTTAGCTCAGGGGCCGCATGGAACAAAAAAAGAACTTCAGATTGTTTTCTTTGTCTTATTTTGGCCAAAAATAGAACAAACACATTCTGAAAATATTATTATAAAAATACAGAAAAAATACAGTCAGCTGTAAACCCATGTAAGCGTAGACCCATGAAGAAAAGAAGAAACTGAATGAATGTTAATAACTGAATAAATTTACATATGCATAAAAATGTTTTCTTTTGTATAATTTTTTGTAATGAATTAATGTTTATGACAACCTTTTTCCAAAACACAATGTAGAATGTGAAATGTAACAGGATAATGCATACATTTATGATTTGTTTTCAAAGCAGTTACAAAGAAAGTGGGACCCCATTTTTATGACCTGATGGGGTCCCTGGAACCCCATTTTGAAAATTCCTAACGCCAACACTGATGGAGTGCGTACAAAACTGCAGCAGGCGGCTGTGGCCTGCGGGCCAGTTTTAATACTAATCTAATATCATCCCGGGGGCCATAGATAATTCATCCAGGCACATAGGAAGTAAATCTACTACCGAGGACTAATAAGTAACTGACGGAATTTTAATAATCAATGTTTCTCAACTAAACTGTCAATAGAATGAAGTGCAAATGAAAATACAACTTCATCAGTTTAGTCATAAATTTTGCACTTAAAAAAACTACTCTTAAAGGCCTACTGAAATGATTTTTTTTTATTTAAACGGGAATAGCAGATCCATTCTATGTGTCATACTTGATCATTTCGCGATATTGCCATATTTTTGCTGAAAAGATTTAGTAGAGAAAATCGACGATAAAGTTCGCAACTTTTGCTCGCTGATAAAAAAGCCTTGCCTGTACCGGAAGTAGCGTGACGTCACAGGAGGTAATATTCCTCACAATTTTCCTTTGTTTACAATGGAGCGAGAGAGATTCGGAGCGACAAAGCGACGATTACCCCATTAATTTGAGCGAAGATGAAAGATTCGTAGATGAGGAACGTTACAGTGAAGGATTAGAGAGGCAGTGATGGACGTATCTTTTTTCGCTCTGACCGTAACTTAGGTACAAGCTGGCTCATTGGATTCCACACTCTCTCCATTTTCTATTGTGGATCACGGATTTGTATTTTAAACCACCTCGGATACTATATCCTCTTTAAAATGAGAGTCGAGCACGCGAAATGGACATTTAAAGTGACTTATCTCCACGACAATACATCGGTGACACACTTAGCTACTGAGCTAACGTGATAGCATCGTTCTCAAATGAAGATAGAAACAAAAGAAATAAACCCCTGACTGGAAGGATAGACAGAAGATCAACAATACTATTAAACCATGTACATGTAACTACACGGTTACATCAACAGCCGTGCTCACCTGCGTTCCAGCGATCGACGGCGCGACGGACACCCATCATCGACGAAGCTCTGTAGCATGAGCTAACGTGATAGCATCTGTCTCAAATGCAGATAGAAACAAAATAAATAAATCCCTGACTGGAAGGATAGACAGAAGATCAACAATACTATTAAACCATGTACATGTAACTACACGGTTAAAAATTCTCAGCCTGGTAAGGCTTAACAATGCTGTTGCTAACGACGCTAAGGCTAATTTAGCAACTTAGCAACCGGACCTCACAGAACTATGATAAAAACATTAGCGCTCCACCTACGCCAGCCAGCCCTCATCTTCCCATCAACAGCCGTGCTCACCTGCGTTCCAGCGATCGACGGCGCGACGAAGGACTTCATCTGTGGGTTTGGCGGCTAGCATCGGCTAGGCGTCTGCTAAGTAAGTAGTCCTTGTTGTGTTGCTGTAAGTATTGTACTCAGCCGCTAATACACCGATCGATCCCACCTACAACGTTTTTCTTTGCAGCCTCCATTGTTCATTAAACAAATTGCAAAAGATTCACCAACACAGATGTCCAGAATACTGTGGAATTTTGTCGAAGAAAACAAGAGGTTTTTGTATCGGGTCCGATGGGGTCCAACCACTTCCGTGGATTTTGTGATGTCACACGCATAAGTCATATCCGAAGGAGTTTTTCAACCGGAAGTGTGGCTGGACATTTATAAAGTGCAATTTTAAAATTCCCGCCACACTTCCGGTTGAAAAACTCCTTTGGATATGATTTATGCGCGTGACGTCACAAAAGCAACGGGAGTGGTTGGACCCGATAGAAAAGCCTCTTGTTTTCTTCGACAAAATTCTACAGTATTCTGGACATCTGTGTTGGTGAATCTTTTGCAATTTGTTTAATGAACAATGGAGACTGCAAAGAAGAACGTTGTAGGTGTGATCGATCGGTGTCTTAGCGGCTAAGTACAATACTTACAGCAACACAACAAGGACTACTTACCCTGAAAGCAGACGCCTAGCCGATGCTTGCCGCCAAACCCACGGATGAAGTCCTTCGTCGCGCCGTTGATCGCTGGAATGCAGGTGAGCACGGCTGTTGATGGGAAGATGAGGGCTGGCTGGCGTAGGTGGAGCGCTAATGTTTTATCATAGTTCTGTGAGGTCCGGTTGCTAAGTTGCTAAATTAGCCTTAGCGTCGTTAGCAACAGCATTTTTAAGCCTTACCAGGCTGAGAATTTTTAACAGTGTAGTTACATGTACATGGTTTAATAGTATTGTTGGTCTTCTGTCTATCCTTCCAGTCAGGGGTTTATTTATTTTGTTTCTATCTTCATTTGAGAACGATGTTATCACGTTAGCTCAGTAGCTAAGTGTGTCACCGATGTATTGTCTTGGAGATAAAAGTCACTTTAAATGTCCATTTCGCGTGCTCGACTCTCATTTTCAAGAGGATATAGTATCCGAGGTGGTTAAAAATACAAATCCGTGATCCACAATAGAAAAAGGAGAGAGTACATAGTTCTGTGAGGTCCGGTTGCTAAGTTGCTAAATTAGCCCTAGCGTCGTTAGCAACAGCATAGTTAAGCCTTACCAGGCTGAGAATTTTTAACCGTGTAGTTACATCTACATGGTTTAATAGTATTGTTGTCTATCCTTCCAGTCAGGGGTTTATTTCTTTTGTTTCTATCTTCATTTGAGAACGATGCTATCACGTTAGCTCAGTAGCTAAGTGTGTCACCGATGTATTGTCTTGGAGATAAAAGTCACTTTAAATGTTCATTTCGCGTGCTCGACTCTCATTTTCAAGAGGATATAGTATCCGAGGTGGTTTAAAATACAAATCCGTGATCCACAATAGAAAAAGGAGAGTGTGGAATCCAATGAGCCAGCTTGTACCTAAGTTACGGTCAGAGCGAAAAAAGATACGTCCATCACTGCCTCTCAAGTCCTTCACTGTAACGTTCCTCATCTACGAATCTTTCATCCTCGCTCAAATTAATGGGGTAATCGTCACTTTCTCGGTCCGAATCTCTCTCGCTCCATTGTAAACAATGGGGAATTGTGAGGAATACTAACTCCTGTGACGTCACGCTAATTCCGGTACAGGCAAGGCTTTTTTTTATCAGCGAGCACTGCGAACTTTATCGTCGATTTTCTCTACTAAATCCTTTCAGCAAAAATATGGCAATATCGCGAAATGATCAAGTATGACACATAGAATGGATCTGCTATTCCCGTTTAAATAAATAAAAATCATTTCAGTAGGCCTTTAAGTTGCAGACTTCTGTCTGTTTGATATCATTACCGCCACAAGTGGTGGAAATGTGTATTACAACTGAGCTGAGAAAGTTTTGTGCGGCCCAAACGGTAAAGATCCACTGCTTTTAGGTTCATTAGACACAGTCAAATGTTTCAAGAATGTGTTTTTCTTACTGTAGTTTACAGCTAACAAAAAAAACTTACATTTTGTCAGGTTTGATATTGTACAAAAGAGTAAGTCAACGCATTGACTGTGAAATCATCCTGTCATCAAATAAAATACATTTTGCACGATATAAGTATTTGCGATGCGTTGGTACGTTAGCAATCCTGTAGTTTTGATGACTTGATCAGTTGCGCAGTTGTTTGGAAACGTAAGGGAAAGGTAGTCAAATAAGGCATGACATTCTAGTATATGAAAGTTCTTACGAAAACATATTCCTCCTATTTTGCTCGGCCATGGGCGTTCCACAGCTGTGTTAGATTGAAAGCTGGCCAATCAGAATAACCAAAGGGGGACCTCGTTGCTGCACTTGACTGACATGACCCTTGTGCAAGTGAACCCGGTGATAGCATGGACACGCTATGTTTGTCTGTCCAGGTAATGGAGATGAGCAGCAGCAGCAACGAGTGCTTTGGATGTGGCCGCTCTGGGCACTGGATTAAAGATTGCCCCAGTGCTAACAGCTCACGGGGGGGACGTGGCCGAGGCAGGGGACGAGGCAAGGGTACTACATACTATTTAGGCCACACCCACCATCCGATTTGTCTGCCATTATTGCGATACCTGGTGTTTTGCTAGTGTGTTAACGTAAAGAACTGCTGGTGGATCTTGCAGGTTAGTATTATCGTCTTACCCCGGCTGTATGTGTTGATAGAGATGTTCTGCTATCGGTGCGGAGACCCAGGCCACATGGCGAGGGATTGTGACCAAACTGAGGATGGTGAGCATTTGGCGCACACACACACACCGGCTCCTGTCGGGAAGGTGTCTTCACCTCTTTTGTGTCCCCCAGCGTGCTACAACTGCCACAGGAGCGGTCACATTTCCCGCGACTGCAAGGAGCCCAAGCGGGAGCGGGAGCAGCTGTGCTACAACTGCGGCAAGGCCGGTCACATGGCCCGCGAGTGCGAGCACGCCAACGAGCAGAAATGCTACTCCTGTGGCGGCTTTGGCCACATCCAGAAGCTTTGTGACAAGGTGAAATGTTACAGGTAAGTGTCTGCTGCCCTGTGAAATGGCCGCGTAAATGCAGAAATCAGGGTGTTTTTTTTTAACATTCATTTTTGCGTCAAAATATCACTTGTTTTTTTCAATGAAATGTCAAAAAATGGCATCGAAACAAAATATGTTGTACGCTTGCCTCAGCCGCAGGAACACAAAAACAAGCTCACTAGTTAACATAATTTAGCTGGCTTACTTGTTTTCGCCTTCGTTTGTTTCACAACTTGCTGCTTGTCATATTTGGATGATTACAACCAATTTATTAGTAGCCAGCGAGAAGGTACATTTTTGACACGACTTATTGTAAACAGAGGTCACCAAATGTATGTAATCTGAGGGGGCGTGGCTACAAACTTTTTATGCATTCGTTGCACGCATGTTACAGAATTTGACATTTTAGGCCAAAAGTTTAGACACACCTTTTCATTCAATGCATTTCTTTATTCTTTATTACATTGTAGATTGTCACTGAAGGCATCAAAAATATGAATGAACACAAGTGGAGTTATGTACTAAACAAAAAATGGTGAAATAACTGAACACATGTTTTATATTCTAGTTTCTTCAAAATAGCCACCCTTTGCTCTGATTACTTTTTCGCACACTCTTGGCATTCTCTCGAACTTCAAGAGGTAGTCACCTGAAATGGTTTTCAGTTCACAGGTGTGCTTGAAGCTCATCAAGAGTGTGCAAAAGCGGTAATCAGAGCAAAGGGTGGCTATTTTGAAGAAACTACAATATAAAACATGTTTTCAGTTATTTCACCTTTTTTAAGTACCGTATTTTCCGCACCATAAGCCGCACCTAAAAACCACAATTTTTGTCAAAAGCAGACAGTGCGGCTAATAACCCGGTGCGCCTTATATATGGATTAATATTCATATTTATTTTCATAAGGTTTAGGTCTCGCAACTACGGTAAACAGCCGCCATCTTTTTTCCCCGTGAAAGAGGAAGCGCTTCTTCTTCTACGGTAAGCAACCGCCCCCATAGAAGAGGAAGCGCTTCTTCTTCTACTGTAAGCAACCGCCAAGGTGAGCACCCGCCCCCGTAGAAGAAGAAGCTCGCGGATATTTAATTTCATTTGTGTGTTTCTGTAAAGACAACAAAATGTCTCCTACTAAGAGACACGCGTACAAGGTTCCACTGACTTTTGATATTCATGTGAACCGCACTGTGGATACAACGGGAACACGTACGGTGAATATTCGCACCACAGGGAATGAGAAGTCGTCCTACTGTGGTTCTAGCTTGCCATGCTAACGGCCAGAAACTTCCACCCACGGTGATATTCAAAAGGAAGACCTTGCCAAAAGAGAACTTTCCAGCCGGCGTCATCATAAAAGCTAACTCGAAGGGATGGATGGATGAAGAAAAGATGAGCGAGTGGTTGATAGACGTTTACGCGAAGACACCGGGTGACTTTTTTAACGCAGCGCCGTTCCTGTTGATCTACGACTGCATGCGCATCCACATCATCGATGGTGTCAAAAAACAAGTGAAGCACACCGAAGAAGAATAATTCGAGGGATTTGTAGATGAGTAATAACTTCAGAAAGTAAGTTTTAAATGTTTATTTTGTGTGTTGTGTGACACTAACGTATGAGCAACGTTGAGTTATTGATGTTGCTATTGCTCTGCACTATTTTGAGTGTTACTATTTTTGTGATTGCACATTTGCACATTACATTTTGGGAGTGAACAGAGTTGTTAGAACGCTGGTTTGTAATGAAGTGAAGTGAAGTGAAGTGAATTATATTTATATAGCGCTTTTCTCTAGTGACTCAAAGCGCTTTACATAGTGAAACCCAATATCTAAGTTACATTTAAACCAGTGTGGGTGGCACTGGGAGCAGGTGGGTAAAGTGTCTTGCCCAAGGACACAACAGCAGTGACTAGGATGGCGGAAGCGGGGATCGAACCTGCAACCCTCAAGTTGCTGGCACGGCCACTCTACCAACCGAGCTATACCGCCGTAATATATTATTAAAGTTTGACTGACCTATCTGACTGTTTTGTTGACATTCCCTTTAGCGTAGCGTAGGTGCGGCTAATAGCACGGGGCGGCTAATAGGTAAACAAAGTTTTGAAATATGCCGTTCATTAAACGTGCGGCTAATAACACGGGGCGCCTTATGGTGCGGGAAATACGGTACATAACTCCACATGTGTTCATTCATAGTTGTGATGCCTTCAGTGACAATCTACAATGAAAATAAAGAACGCATTGAATGAGAAGGTGTGTCCAAACTTTTGGCCTGTACTGTATATTACCTGAGGGGGCGTGGCTACAAACTTTCTGCCTTCTTTGCACGCATGTTACATAATTAGACATTTTCAATGATGATAATGTGCGTAAATGATCTACTTGGAAAAACTTAAAACAAAATGACAGCCAAAAGAGGTTGGGTATTTGAGAATAAATCAAAATATAATATAGAAATGCACCCCCTTGTAGCAAATCAAGTCTGGATTAGGGCTGCAACAACTAATCGATTAAAATCGATTATAAAAATAGTTGGCGATTAATTTAATCATCGATTCGTTGGATCTATGCTATGCTCCTTTTAATATAAACCTTTATTTATAAACTGCAGCATTTAAATAAAAAGCTGAGAAACAATCAAAATAAGTATGGTGCCAGTATGCTGTTTTTTTTCAATAAAATACTGGAAAGGATAGAAATGTAGTTTGTCTCTTTTATCCGATTATTAATCGAAGTAATAATCGACGGATTAATCGATTATCAAATTAGTTGTTAGTTGCAGCCCTAGTCTGGATTTTCTACATTTTCTTTCAGGGCTTGCGTGGCAGCACTCGGTGGCGATTTTCCTCCTTTTTTACGTCAGTTTTTCTCAAAGGGCGCTCACTTAAATGCACATAACGATTCAATCCATTTCGATTTAGAATGCTAACGTTTTATGCTGGCTTTTTTGCACATTTCATTCGTATAAAACAAAATAAAATCATGGATTTTGATACTGCGTGCCATCTTGGAAGTACGCTAACTTTTTATAGTAGTCCTTTTGCTAATTTTCAATGTTAAAACCTGCAAAGCCTACATTTTGACCCTTACACAAGTTATTAGCATGTGAACACACTTCCTGGTGTAGAAACATGGACCCGACAATTGGTTCTCCATTCGAAACGGTTGTCGTATTATTTGTTATAATAATTACAAGGAAACTTTTCAAAACAGATTACAGGTCAGGAAAGCTCCTTCTGGTCTAAAAATGTATTCTAAAGTTTATTCTTGTGAGAAAATAAATACATTTTTGCAACTATTTAGAATCGGGATAAATGAAAATTAGCGATTCATTCGATCAATTTCGATTTAGAATGCTAACGTTTTATGCTGGCTTTTTTTGCACATTTCATTTGTATAAAACAAAAAAAAACATGGATTTTGATACTGCGTGCCATCTTGGAAGTACGCTAACTTTTTATAGTAGTCGTCCTTTTGCTAATTTTCTATGTTAAACCCTGCAAAGCCTGCATTTTGACCCTTACACAAGTTATTAGCATGTGAACACACTTCCTGGTGTAGAAACATGGACCCGATAATTGGTTCTCCATTCGTAACGGTTGTCGTATTATTTGTTATAATAATTACAAGGAAACTTTTCAAAACAGATTACAGGTCAGGAAAGCTCCTTCTGGTCTAAAAATTTATTCTAAAGTTTATTCTTGTGAGAAAATAAATAAATTTTTGCAACTATTTAGAATCGGGATGAATGAAAATTAGCGATTCATTCGATCAATTTCGATTTAGAATGCTAACGTTTTATGGTGGCTTTTTTTGCACATTTCATTTGTATAAAACAAAAAAAACCATGGATTTTGATACTGCGTGCCATCTAGGAAGTACGCTAACTTTTTATAGTAGTCGTCCTTTTGCTAATTTTCTATGTTAAACCCTGCAAAGCCTACATTTTGACCCTTACACAAGTTATTAGCATGTGAACACACTTCCTGGTGTAGAAACATGGACCCGACAATTGGTTCTCCATTCGAAACGGTTGTCGTATTATTTGTTATAATAATTACAAGGAAACTTTTCAAAACAGATTACAGGTCAGGAAAGCTCCTTCTGGTCTAAAAATGTATTCTAAAGTTTACTCTTGTGAGAAAATAAATACATTTTTGCAACTATTTAGAATCGGGATGAATGAAAATTGGCGATTCATTCGATCAATTTCGATTTAGAATGCTAACGTTTTATGCTGGCTTTTTTTGCACATTTCATTTGTATAAAACAAAAAAAACATGGATTTTGATACTGCGTGCCATCTTGGAAGTACGCTAACTTTTTATAGTAGTCGTCCTTTTGCTAATTTTCTATGTTAAACCCTGCAAAGCCTACATTTTGACCCTTACACAAGTTATTAGCATGTGAACACACTTCCTGGTGTAGAAACATGGACCCGACAATTGGTTCTCCATTCGTAACGGTTGTCGTATTATTTGTTATAATAATTACAAGGAAACTTTTCAAAACAGATTACAGGTCAGGAAAGCTCCTTCTGGTCTAAAAATGTATTCTAAAGTTTATTCTCGTGAGAAAATAAATACATTTTTGCAACTATTTAGAATCGGGATAAATGAAAATTAGCGATTCATTCGATCAATTTCGATTTAGAATGCTAATGTTTTATGCTGGCTTTTTTTGCACATTTCATTTGTATAAAACAAAAAAAAACATGGATTTTGATACTGCGTGCCATCTAGGAAGTACGCTAACTTTTTATAGTAGTCGTCCTTTTGCTAATTTTCTATGTTAAACCCTGCAAAGCCTACATTTTGACCCTTACACAAGTTATTAGCATGTGAACACACTTCCTGGTGTAGAAACATGGACCCGACAATTGGTTCTCCATTCGTAACGGTTGTCGTATTATTTGTTATAATAATTACAAGGAAACTTTTCAAAACAGATTACAGGTCAGGAAAGCTCCTTCTGGTCTAAAAATGTATTCTAAAGTTTACTCTTGTGAGAAAATAAATACATTTTTGCAACTATTTAGAATCGGGATGAATGAAAATTAGCGATTCATTCGATCAATTTCGATTTAGAATGCTAACGTTTTATGCTGGCTTTTTTTGCACATTTCATTTCATTTGTATAAAACAAAAAAAAACATGGATTTTGATACTGCGTGCCATCTTGGAAGTACGCTAACTTTTTATAATAGTCGTCCTTTTGCTAATTTTCTATGTTAAACCCTGCAAAGCCTACATTTTGACCCTTACACAAGTTATTAGCATGTGAACACACTTCCTGGTGTAGAAACATGGAACCGCTTCGCAACTTTCAGGTTCTTCATTCGAAATGATAGTCGTATTATTTGTTATAATAATTATAATGAAACTTTAAAACATATTACAGGTCAGGAAAGCTATATCTAGTCTAAGAATGTGTTTTAAAGTTGATTCTTTAGGGAAAATCAATTTTTGAAACGATTTAGAATCGGGATGATTGAAAATGAGCGATTGGAACGTGAACCGATTTTGGAGTGGCGGTCTTGCTGGGCTCTGACGCCGCCATTGTCTCCCGCAGGTGTGGCGAGATCGGTCACGTCGCCGTGCATTGCACCAAAACCAGCGAGACCAACTGCTACAACTGTGGAAAGGCGGGCCACCTGGCGAAAGAGTGCACCATCGAAGCCACCGCATAATCAGTGCCCTCTGTTGCCCCTCCTTTTTTCAGATTGATGGTTGGTTGTATTATTTTCTCTGAATCCTCTTCACTGGCCAACTGTTGGCTAACGGAGGCTAGTCCCAGGCCAGTGAGCCTTTCGACATGTAATACAATGAAAGGGGTGAAAAAAATCTTTCTGCATTCAATACAAAAATGTTTTAGTTTGGTAGCGGTGTTATGTATAATGCTTTGTTAAAGAACCCCCCTTTCCAAGCCACTGGCGATCAGAGATGAATAAATGGGACTAAATGTGTGGGGATCTATAGGACCTCTGACCTTGTGGAAGTGAGTCGGAACGAAGGGAGGAAAGGAAACCGAACTTGGGTATTTTGGTTTTAGTGGGATGAGTTGGCCAAGGGAGAATGGCATGAAAACATTTCTTATCATAATGCATTTCAGTCCTACATGCACACAAAGCGGGCACCAACAAACGACAGTTTCCAGTTAGGATAAATTTCTTTGAGGAATTGAAGAAAATTGTTTTATAGAAATTTGTTTACAATTTCAAAGTCACTTGGGTTGTCCAAGGTACGTTTTCCTTTAAAAAAAAAAAAAGGCATAGGATTTGTTTTACTTTGGCAAAATAAAAAACGCCGTGACTACTTGTAAGAAACGCAGAATTTGGAGTTATTTGGGAGTGAGATGTTTTCACAGAAATCAAAATGTTATTTTTGTACAATATCACTTAGACTACTGTATAAATACCATTTGCTTGTACTCAGTTTTTAAGTCGGAAGGAAAGTGCAACTGAAGTCCTAGGAAATAGAAATGTAATTTTAAACTATCAATAAAGCTGGAGGAGCACGGGGAGAACGTTGTCCGAATTCTTTGTCACCTTTGCAGGATAACGCCACACACGTGGGGCTAAAAGGGGTGAAGGCGAGTGTTTAGGCCGCCATGGAGCAATGAACAGGACTCACGTTTCATGCTGCCCTGCGGCAAACCAGTAAAATGGAGAACCCTGTCGAAGCCGCTTGACTCTTAACCTTTCGGTGGCAGATAATCGTGCGACTTGGGAGTATATTATTGTGACAAAAGGAGACGGTTAGTATGCTTCGTGGCGGCGTCGTAAGTTGCTTTTGAGACAATAAAATCAGTCTTAAAATGGCAGCTCCGACTTTGCCGACGCAGCACGAGACCCCGCCCCTTGTGTCGTCACCAAACTGCGTCAGGCGCGAAGCCCCGCCTTCTTTGACGTCACCAGGCCGCGTCGCTTGAAGACGAGACGTTCCGAGAGCCAACAAGCGTCGGGAGGGAGGCAACCGGTACCTGCGACTCACCGGCTCGTACGAGCGCAGTTGTCCCCCGCAAAGGTTAGCGAGGCGTCGGGGCAATGAGGGGGCTCTTCCCGCTGTACCGGGGCCTCCGCTCCGGGGGCACCGGGCGCGCCAGGACGAGCGCTGCGGTTGTCGGTTCTCGCTGCGGGTTTTGTGGAACTAATAAGGTATGATACTGGAAAACAATATTTGTTGACAATGCAGTTGAATTTCCTGCCGCTGCGTTCAATGTTGCTCGTAACTTGAAGATGTCACAGCTTGTTTGTCAGGGGTGTCAAACTCATTTTAAATGGGGGCCACGCCGCTATTGGTAGCAGTGATTATACTCTATGATAGGGGTGTCCAAACTCTTTCCACTGAGGGCCGCACACTGAAATATCAAAGCAAGCCGGGGCCATTATATTTTTTATTAAAAAAAAACCAATACAATATATGTATAAAAATATATACATTTAGGCCTCCACTCAGGCTTGATCCTGGGGACCCCAAAGGATTTAGATTTATTTAAAAAAAACAATACAATATATGTATAAAAATATATACATTTAGGCCTCCACTCAGGCTTGATCCTGGGGACCCCCAAAGGATTTAGATGTATTAAAAAAAAACAATACAATATATGTATAAAAATATATACATTTAGGCATCCACTCAGGCTTGATCCTAGGGACCCCAAAGGATTTAGATTTATTTAAAAAAAAAAACAATACAATATATGTATAAAAATATATACATTTAGGCCTCCACTCAGGCTTCATCCTGGGGACCCCAAAGGATTTAGGTAAAAAAAATATAAAAAATGTGACATTTAGTATTATTATTATTCAAGGTCTAAATCTCCAGATCAACATTAGGTCTATCTGTCAATATAAAGTGTTTTTTTTCAAGATTTAGGTGGTATGCTCTTTCTGTCAAAGAAAACCCAGTTTTTTTTATAGGAAAAACACAAAATATGCAATATTTTCCCCCAATAACATTTTAAAGTGGAATATTTGAGATTATATAATAATTGGAGTTCATAGCATAACTCATTAACAACATCAATTCAGTATTATTTTTGAGCAACTTAAATAGACACTTAAAAAAAAAAAGTCCCACTAAAATTATTTGGGGATCCAAAAGGGTCCTGCTCAGTAAAGTAATAAAAAATAAATCATACTTTTTTTTCACTTTTAACACAGTCTCAAGATCAACTTCATATCTTTCCGTCAATTATAACTTTTGTTGTTTGTTTTTTGTTTGTTCGTTTTAGGCCCTTTAAACAAAACAGCTTAGTTTTTTATATGGCAGACACAAAATATTCCAAGGTGGAATATTTAATGTGACGTAATTGGAGGTTTGAATAGGTTAATAATTCATAATGACATTGATTTTGATTCATTATTATTTTTTAAAGAAAGAAACAGCCTGCATGGCAGCTTTGTGTTATTAGAGTAAATATTGCAACATGTTCTTGCTACATTTCCCCTGTTTGCTCTTTTATACCACTTTTTATGTTTTTAATTTTTTTATATCGTATTTTTAGAATGTGCCGCGGGGCCGTTAAAAAATTACCTGCGGGCCGCACTTTGGACACCCCTGCTCTATGAACACAAAGCTTTGCACTGTTTGCATGATTGTATTTTTTATGAACAGAGTAATAGATTACTTGCTTTCTAATTTAGTCAATATGACAAGCAGATATTTGTTAATTTTTTGATAACCGCGACAGAGAAATGCTTGTTGCATAATCGGAAAATATTAAAGGGGAGAACATATGCTAATGCAGGCATTACATTGTTCTGTCAACATTTTCACAGAACAAATACAATAAGCAAGAAATTGCTTCATTATTTCCAACATTGCAAAAAGTCAGTGTTCAAAAACAAGAAAAAAAAATACAAAAATGAAGGGTACCGTATTTTCCGCACTATAAGGCGCACCGGATTATAAGGCGCACCTTCAATGAATGACCTATTTTAAAACTTTGTTCATATATAAGGCGCACCGCATTATAAGGCGCATAGAATAGACGCTATAGTAGAGGCTGGGGTTATGTTATGCATCCCGTAGTTGCGAGACCTGTTGTGGCTCAATATTGGTCCATATATAAGGTGCACCGGATTATAAGGCGCACTGTCAGCTTTTGAGAAAATTAGAGGTTTTTAGGTGCGCCTTATAGTGCGGAAAATACGGGATTTTATTTGAACTAAGCAAATTTATCTGCCAATAGAACAATAAATTTTAACTTGTCAAGACTTTCCAAAACAAGTAAAATCAGCTAACTGCAATGAACCCAAAAATACCTTAAAATAAGTATATTCTCACTAATAACAACTGTACCACTATATGAGTACGTACTTTCTATTGTTTCATTGAAAACAATACCATGAATTGATTACGTGGACCCCGACTTAAAGGCCTACTGAAATGATTTTTTTTTATTTAAACGGGGATAGCAGATCCATGCTATGTGTCATACTTGATCATTTCGCGATATTGCCATATTTTTGCTGAAAGGATTTAGTAGAGAACATCGACGATAAAGTTCGCAACTTTTGGTCGCTGATAAAAAAAGCCTTTCCTGTACCGGAAGTAGCGTGACGTCACAGGTTGAAAGGCTCCTCACATTTCCCCATTGTTTACACCAGCAGCGAGAGCGATTCGGACAGAGAAAGCGACGATTACCCCATTAATTTGAGCGAGGATGAAAGATTTGTGGATGACGAACGTGAGAGTGAAGGACTAGAGTGCAGTGCAGGACGCATCTTTTTTCGCTCCGACCGTAACTTAGGTACAAGCTGGCTCATTGGATTCCACACTCTCTCCTTTTTCTATTGTGGATCACGGATTTGTATTTTAAACCACCTCGGATACTATATTCTCTTGAAAATGAGAGTCGAGAACGCGAAATGGACATTCACAGTGACTTATCTCCACGACAATACATCGGCGAAGCACTTTAGCTACGGAGCTAACGTGATAGCATCGTGCTTAAATGCAGATAGAAACAAAATAAATAAACCCCTGAGTGGAAGGATAGACAGAAAATCAACAATACTATTAAACCATATACATGTAACTACACGGTTAATGCTTTCCAGCCTGGCGGAGCTTAACAATGCTGTTGCTAATGACGCCATTGAAGCTAACTTAGCAACGGGACCTCACAGATCTATGCTAAAAACATTAGCTATCCACCTACACCAGCCAGCCCTCATCTGCTCATCAACACCCGTGCTCACCTGCGTTCCAGCGATCGACGGCGCGACGAAGGACTTCACCCGATCATCCGTGCGGTCGGCGGCTAGCGTCGGATAGCGCGTCTGCTATCCAAGTCAAAGTCCTCCTGGTTGTGTTGCTGTAGCCAGCCGCTAATACACCGCTTCCCACCTACAACTTTCTTCTTTGCAGTCTTCATTGTTCATTAAACAAATTGCAAAAGATTCACCAACACAGATGTCCAGATTACTGTGGGATTTTGAGATGAAAACAGAGCTTTTTGTATTGGATTCAATGGTGTACCAATACTTCCGGTTCAACGATTGACGTCACGCGCATACGTCATCATACATAGACGTTTTCAACCGGAAGTTTAGCGGGAAATTTAAAATTGCACTTTATAAGTTAACCCGGCCGTATTGGCATGTGTTGCAATGTTAAGATTTCATTATTGATATATAAACTATCAGACTGCGTGGTCAGTAGTAGTGGGTTTCAGTAGGCCTTTAAACAAGTTGAAAAACTTATTCTGGTGTTACCATTTAGTGGTCAATTGTACGGAATATGTACTGAACTGTGCAATCTACTAATGATAAATGGGTTATACTTGTATAGCGCTTTTCTACCTTCAAGGTACTCAAAGCGCTTTGACAGTATTTCCACATTTACCCATTCACACACACATTCACACACTGATGGCGGGAGCTAATAAAAGTTTCAATCAATCAATCAAAAAAATAAAACAACAAAGTCCATTTGGCTGTCATCTGTTTTACCGTATTTTTCGGAGTATAAGTCGCTCCGGAGTATAAGCCGCACCGGCCGAAAATGCATAATAAAGAAGGAAAAAAACATATATAAGTCGCACTGGAGTATAAGTCGCATTTTTGGGGGAAATTTATTTGATAAAACCCAACACCAAGAATAGACATTTGAAAGGCAATTTAAAATAAATAAAGAATAGTGAACAACAGGCTGAATAAGTGTACGTTATATGAGGCATAAATAACCAACTGAGAACGTGCCTGGTATGTTAACGTAACAGTTGATATTCCAGTTTCAAGCATGTTTTACTCAATATAGGTCATCAAATCTCAGCAACAAGCTGTAATATCTTACTGAGATCATTTAGGACCAAAACACTTAAAACAAGTAAAACACTCTTAACATAAAATCTGCTTAGTGAGAAGAATGATCTTATCAGACAGAAAATAAGCAAATATCACCTTTATTTGAGATATTTCATCTTAGATTTCAGTTTTTGCAGCGAAACTTGTGCAGGCCGCGTAAATTATGTGGCGGGCCACTTAAAAGACGTGGCGAACCACGTAAAATGATGTGACAGGCCAAATAATTGAAGTGGCGAACCATATACAAACCCCAAAACCAGTGAAGTTGGCACGTTGTGTAAATGGTAAATAAAAACAGAAAACAATGATTTGCAAATCCTTTTCAACTTATATTCAATTGAATAGACTGCAAAGACAAGATATTAATGGTTCGAACTGCAGAACTTTTTTTATTTTTAAATATGAGCTCATTTGGAATTTGATGCCTGCAACATGTTTCAAAAAAGCTGGCACAAGTGGCAAAAAAGACTGAGAAAGTTGAGGAATGCTCATCAAACACTTATTTGGAACAGGTGAACAGGCTAATTTAGAACGGGTGGGTAAATGGGTTATACTTGTATCGCGCTCTTTGACACTATTTCCACATTCACACATACATTCACACGCTGATGGCGGGAGCTGCCATGCATGGCCCTAACCACGACCCATCAGGAGCAAGGGTGAAGTGTCTTGCTCAAGGACACAACGGATGTGACGAGGTGGGTAGAAGGTGGGGATTGAACCAGGAACCCGCAGGTTGCTGGCACGGCCACTCTCCCAACTGCACCACGCCCCCCCGTGATTGTGTCATGATTGGGTATAAAAGCAGCTTCCATGAAATGCTCAGTCATTCACAAACAAGGATGGGGCGAGGGTCACCACTTTGTCAACAAATGCGTGAGCAAATTGTCCAACAGTTTAAGAACAACATTTCTCAACCAGCTATTGCAAGGAATTTAGGGATTTCACCATCTACGGTCTGTAATATCATCAAAAGGTTCAGAGAATCTGGAGAAATCACTGCACGTAAGCGATAATGCCTGTGACCTTCGATCCCTCAGGCTGTACTGCATCAAAAAGCGACATCAGTGTGTAAAGGATATCACCACATGGGCTCAGGAACACTTCAGAAAACCACTGTCAGTAACCACAGTTGGTCGCTACATCTGTAAGTGCAAGTTAAAATTGTACTATGCAAAGCGAAAGCCATTTATCAACAACACCCAGAAACGCTGTTGGCTTCGCTGGGCCCAAGCTCATCTAAGATGGACTGTGGTCTGACGAGTCCACATTTCAAAGTGTTTTTGGAAACTGGACGTCGTGTCCTGCGGACCAAAGAGGAAAAGAACCATCCAGACTGTTATAGGTGCAAAGTTCAAATGATGTGGCAGACTACATACATGATATTGACATCCACAATAAATGATGTGGTGGGTCAAACTAAACTATGTTAAGTGACGAGCTGGGCCACGTCAAAGATGTGGTGAGCCAGAGATGGCCCCCGGCCTTGAGTTTGACACCTGTGTCATGGCTGATGAACAAGACTTTTGTTTGTGCTTGTTTCAACAACAAAAACAAAAATAAGTTCACATTGTTTTGGTGCATAGCGAGTGTACAATAAATGTGTCATTCTGCTGCTTCTACAGGCTTTGGTCATGATAATATATTGATAACAACCATGAAGCATCTTACACTCATCATTGTGGCCACTAACCCTCTATGAAGTCCCGCTCTCTAAGGTGGAAAAGCTGGAGAGACTGGTTAGCTCATATGCAAGGAAGTGGCTTGGCCTTCCCAGGTGCCTCAGCAGTATTGGACTCTACGGCAAAGGAATGTTAGAACTGCCCATTTCCAGTCTCTCAGAGGAGTTCAAGTGCGCCAAAGTCAGACTGGAGATGATGCTACTGGATTCGAGTGATCCATTTGTAGCCCAAGCTGCCCCCATCCTGGCTACTGGGAGGAAGTGGACCCCACTGGCTGCAACGGAGCAGGCTAAAGCAGCACTCAGGCACAGAGACATTGTGGGCCGAGTACAGCAGGGGAGGAGTGGTCTTGGCCTTGGGGCCAGTACACCAGCCTGGAGCAAGGCCACTCCATCTCAGAGACGCAAGCTGGTGGTCCAGGAGATTCGTCGGGAAGAAGAAGCAAGAAGGTGCGCACAAGCTGTGGCGCAGGCAAAACAAGGGCAGTGGATGACATGGGAAGGAGTAGAGAAGAGGAAGATCTCCTGGAAAGAGCTGTGGGAGATAGAGGCATTCAGGGCAAGCTTTACCATCAGTGCTGCCTTACGATGTCCTGCCTTCTCCAAAAAACCTCAGCCAGTGGTATGGTGAAGACCCCACATGCCCTCTGTGTCCGAGTCCAGTAACACTGAAGCACATCCTGGTGGGCTGCAAGACCAGCCTCACCCAAGGCCGTTACACCTGGCGGCACAACCAGGTGCTAAAGTGTCTTGCAGCAGTGCCGGAAAGTCGACGGACAAGTGTCAATGCCCTTCCTCCTTCGTCATCCCGTTGGCAAGCAACAACATTTGTCCGGGAGGGCGAGGGTCAAGCCAACCTCACCCCCACAAGACCAGACACTGGACAGCTAGACGGGGCACGGGACTGGAGACTGCTGGCAGACCTGGGCCAGAGACTCTGCTTCCCAGTTGACATTGCGTCCACCAACCTGCGGCCAGATCTTGTTCTGTGGTCAGCTTCGCTCAGGCTCGTGTACATCATAGAGCTCACGGTGCCCTGGGAGAGTGCAATGGAGGAGGCCTACGAGCGCAAGAAGTTGAGGTACACTGAGCTTGCAGCCGATGCGCAACAACAAGGCTGGAAAGCGAGGGTACGCCCAGTGGAAGTAGGCTACAGAGGATTCGTGGCCACCTCAACATCCAGGCTCCTCAGGGAAATGGGAGTGCGAGGGAAGGCCCACCGGCAGGCAGTGAAAGACCTCTCAAAAGCCGCTGAAAAGGGGAGTCAGTGGCTGTGGGTCAAGCGAAGGGACTCCACCTGGGCTTTCAAGTGAGTGATGGCATCTAGGGAGTGATCCTGGGACGCTGGGACTCACTGCTGAACCCTCTGGAGGTGTCGTGGGCCTATCAGCGAAACACTGAGGATGGGGGGCGCCCACTTGATAACCCAGAGGATGCCTTCACTCACTTGACCATCCCACAAAGTCGCATAGGTGTCTCAAGTATGCATTAGGGGATTGTAACATCTAGTCCTACACAACAGATCAGATTGAATATTGTATATTATTGATAATAACAACCATGAAGCGTCTTATACTCATATTATTGAATACTGTATATTATCGATAACAATTATGAAGCGTCTTAAACTCATATCATTGAATACTGTATATTATTGATAACAACCATGAAGCATCTTACTCTCATATTATTGAATACTGTATATTATTGATAACTACCATAAAGCGTCTTACACTCATAGCATTGAATACTGTATATTATTGATTATAACCGTAAAGTGTCTTACACTCATATCAATGAATACTGTTTATTATTGATAATAACCATAAAGCGTTTTACACTCATATCATTGAATACTGTATATTATTGATAACAACCATAACGTGTCTTACACTCATATTATTGAATACTTTATATTATTGATAATAATAACCATAAAACATCTTACACTCATATTTTTGAATACTTTATATTATTGATAATAACCATAAAGCGTATTACACTCATATCAATGAATACTGTATATTATTGATAACAACCATAAAGCGTTTTACAGTCATATAATTGATTACCGTATATTATTGATAATAACCATAAAGAGTCTTACATTCATATTATTGAATACTGTATATTATTCATAATAACAACCATAACGTGTCTTACAGTCATATCATTGAATACTGTATACTATTAATAATAACCATAAAGCGTCTTACACTCATATTATTGAATACTGTATATTATTCATAATAACAACCATAAAGTGTCTTACACTCATATCATTGAATACTGTATATTATTAATAATAAGCATAAAGTGTCTTACACTCATATTATTGAATACTGTGTATTATTGATAACAACCATAAAGTGTTTTTCTCATTTCATTGAATACTGTATATTATTGATAACAACCATAAAGTGTCTTACACTCATATCATTGAATACTGTATATTATTAATAATAGCCATAAACTGTCTTACACTCATATAATTGAATACTGTATATTATTAATAATAACCATAAAGCGTCTTACACTCATTTTATTGAATACTGTATATTATTTACAATAACCATAAAGTGTCTTACACTCATATCATTGAATACTGTATATTATTGATTATAACCGTAAAGCGTCCTACACTCATACCAATGAATACTGTTTATTATTGATAATAACAACTATAAAGTGTCTTACACTCATATCATTGAATACTGTATATTATTGATAATAGCAAAGTGTCTTACACTCATATCAATGAATACTGTATATTATTGATAATAACAAAGTGTCTTACACTGATATCATTGAATAGTGTATAATATTGATAATAACAAAGTGTCTTACACTCATATCATTGAATACTGTATATTATTGATAATAATAACCATAAAGCCTCTTACACTCATATTATTGAGTACTGTATATTATTGATAATAACCATAAAGCGTCTTACACTCATAATATTGAATACTGTATATTATTGATAATAACACCATGAAGTGTCTTACACTCATATAATTGGGTCAAACTAAACTATGTTAAATGACAAGCTGGGCCACGTCAAAGATGTGGTGAGCCAGAGATGGCCCCCGGCCTTGAGTTTGACACCTGTGTCATGGCTGATGAACAAGACTTTTGTTTGTGCTTGTTTCAACAACAAAAACAAAAATACGTTCACATTGTTTTGGTGCATGGCGAGTGTACAATAAATGTGTCATTCTGCTGCTTCTACAGGCTTTGGTCATGATAATGTATTGATAACAACCATGAAGCATTTTACACTCATATCATTGAATATTGTATATTATTGATAATAACAACCATGAAGCGTCTTATACTCATATTATTGAATACTGTATATTATTGATAATAACCATAAAGCATCGTACACGCATATCATTGAATACTGTATATTATTGATAATAACCATAAAGCGTCTTACACCCATAATACTGAATACTGTATATAATTGATTATAACAACCATAAAATGTCTTACACGCATCATTGAATACAATATATTATTGATAGTAATAACCATAAAGCGTCTTACACTCAAAGTGTGTTGAGTTCTAGCTTTATGGTTATTATCCATAATATACAGTATTCAATGATATGAGTGTAAGACACTTTATGGTTGTTATCAATAATATACAGTATTCAATGGTATGAGTGTAAGATGCTTTATGGTTATTATCAATAATATACAGTATTCAATGAAATGAGTGTAAGACGCTTTATGGTTATTACTATCAATAATATACAGTATTCAATGATGAGTGTAAGACATTTTATGGTTGTTAATATCAATAATACACAGTATTCAATATTATGGGTGTAAGACGCTTTATGGTTATTATCAATAATATACAGTATTCATTGATATGCTTGTACGATGCTTTATGGTTATTATTAATAATTTACAGTATTCAATAATATGAGTGTAAGACACTATTCTTATCAATAGTATACAGTATTCAATAATATGAGTGTAAGACACTTTATGGTTATTATCAATAATATACAGTATTCAATAATATGAGTGTAAGACGCTTTATGGTTATTAGTATTAATATTTTCCAGTATTCAATGATATGAGTGTAAGACACTATGTTATTATCAATAATATACAGTATTCAATTATATGAGTGTAAGACACTTCACGGTTGTTATCAATAATATACAGTATTCAATGATATGAGTGTAAGACACTTTACGGTTGTTATCAATAATATTCAGTATTCAATGATATGAGTGTAAGACACTTTACGGTTGTTATCAATAATATACAGTATTCAATGATATGAGTGTAAGACACTTTATTATCAATAATATACAGTATTCAGTGATATGAGTGTAAGACACTTTACGGTTGTTATCAATAATATACACTGTTCAATGATATGAGTGTAAGACACTTTATGATTATCATCAATAATATACAGTATTCAATAATATGAGTGTAAGACGCTTCATGGTTATTATCAATAATATACAGTATTCAATGAGTGTAAGACGCTTTATGGTTGTTATCAATAGCATACAGTGTTCAATGATGAGTGTAAGACACTTTATGGTTGTTATCAATAGTATACAGTATTCAATAATATGAGTGTAAGACACTTCATGGTTATTATCGATAATATACAGTATTCAATAATATGACTGTAAGACGCTTCATGGTTATTATCAATAATATACAGTATTCAATAATATGAGTGTAAGACACTTTATGGTTAATATCAATAATATACAGTATTCAATAATATGAGTGTAAGACGCTTTATGGTTATTATTATCAATAATAGACATTATTCAATGATAGGGGTGTAAGACACTTTATGGTTATTATCAATATTATACAGTGTTCAATAATATGAATGTAAGACGTTTTAAGATTGTTATTATCAATAATATACAGGATTCAATAATATGAGCATTGGACGCTTTAAGGTTGTTATTATCAATAATATACAGGATTCAATTATATAAATGGTAGACGCTTTATGGTTATTACCAATAATTTACAGTATTCAATAATATGAGCATAAGACGCTTTAAGGTTGTTGTTATCAATAATATACAGTATTCAATGATATGAGTGGAAGACGCTTTATGGTTGTTATTATCAATAGTATACAGTATTCAATGGTATGAGTGTTATACTGTATATTATTGATAATAACCATAAAGCGTCTTACACTCATGATTGAATACTGTATATTATTGATAATAACCATAACGTGTCTTACACTAATATCATTGAATACTGTATATTATTGATAATAACCATAAAGTGTCTTACATTCATATAATTGAATACTGTATATCATTGATAATAACAACCATAAAGCGTCTTACACTCATATAATTGAATACTGTATATCAGTGGTCCCCAACCACCGGGCCGCGGCCCCGTGCCAGAAATTAAAATGTTTTTTTTTTTTTTAAATTAAATCAACATAAAAACACAATATATACATTATATATCAATACATATCAATACAGTCTGCAGGGGTACAGTCCGTAAGCACACATGATTGTATTTCTTTATGAAAAAAATAAATACATTTTAAGCATTGACCAGCTACAAAAAGGTTGGGGACCACTGCTGTATATCATTGATAATAACCATAAAGTGTCTTACACTCATATAATTAAATACTGTATATTATTGATAATAATAACCATGAAGCGTCTTACACTCAAAGTGTGTTGTGTTCCAGCCGCAGCCACAGTTCGGTTTGCTGCTGGACATTGACGGAGTGTTGCTGCGGGGAAGGATGCTTATCCCGGCTGCCAAGAAGGCCGTTCAGAAGTTGGTGGATCCAGGAGGAGACTTTGTGGTGCCCTTGGTCTTTGTCACCAACGCTGGGAACTGTCTGAGACAGAAGAAGGCAGACCAGTTGTCTCACATCCTGGGAGTACCAGTGAGTACTAGGTGTACTATTTGAGTACTAGGTGTACTCCTTCAACACACGAGTACTAGGTGTACTTGATGACACGTGTGTGTTGCAGGTCAGCCAGGACCAGGTCATCATGTCTCACAGTCCACTGAGGATGTTCAAGAAGTTCCATGACAAGTGTGTCTTGGTGTCCGGACAAGGACCAGTTCTGGAAATTGCTAAAAAGTATTTTCTTTCTTTGTCACTGACTTGAAGACGTGCATTTTGGTCGACACGATGAGCGATGACAAATGTTTGTGATCCATGTGGTCTTCAGTCTGGGCTTCAAGAACGTCATCAGTGTGGACATGCTGAGGGAGTCCTTCCCACTTCTGGACATGGTGGACCACAACCGCAGACCCAAACTGCCGGTGAGAGGACGTTACTGACAACACACATGAAGATCATTATTATGACACATGAAGATCACTATTTGACACATGAAGATCATTACTATGACACATGAATATCATTACTATGACACATGAATATCATTACTATGACACATGAAGATCATTATTATGGTACATGAAGATCATTATTATGACACATGAAGATCACTATTATGACACAAGAAGATAATTTTTATGGTACATGAAGATCATTATTATGACACAGGAAGATCATTATTATGACACATGACGATCATTATTATGGTACATGAAGATCATTATAATGACACATGATCATTATTATGACAGCACACGAATGATGACACATGAAGATCATTATTATGACACAAGAAGAACATTATTATGGTACATGAAGATCATTATTATGACACATGATCATCATTATTATGACAGCACAGGAATGATGACACATGAAGATCATTATTATGACACAAGAAGATCATTATTATGGTACATGAAGATCATTATTATGACACATGATCATCATTATTATGACAGCACACGAATGATGACACATGAAGATCATTATTATGACACAAGAAGATCATTATTATGACAGCACACAAATGATGACACATGAAGATCATTATTATGACACAAGAAGATCATTATTATGGTACATGAAGATCATCTTTATGACACATGACGATCACTATTTGACAGCGTGCATGAATGATGACACATGAAGATCATTATTATGACACATGAAGATTACTATTTGACAGCACATGAATGATGACACATGAAGATCATTATTATGACACATGAAGATCACTATTTGACAGCACATATGAATGATGACACATGAAGATCATTATTATGGTACATGAAGATCATCTTTATGACACATGACGTCACTATTTGACAGCGCGCATGAATGATGACACATGAAGATCATTATTATGACACATGAAGATCACTATTTGACAGCACATATGAATGATGACACATGAAGATCATCTTTATGACACATGACGTCACTATTTGACAGCGCGCATGAATGATGACACATGAAGATCATTATTATGACACATGAAGATCACTATTTGACAGCACATATGAATGATGACACATGAAGATCATTATTATGACACATGAAGATCACTATTTGACAGCACACATGAATGATGACACATGAAGATCATTATTATGACACATGAATATCATTATTATGACACATGAATATTATTATGACACATGAAGATCATTATTATGACACATGAAGATCACTATTTGACAGCACATATGAATGATGACACATGAAGATCATTATTATGACACATGAAGATCACTATTTGACAGCACATATGAATGATGACACATGAAAATCATTATTATGACACATGAATATCATTATTATGACACATGAATATTATTATGACACATGAAGACCATTATTATGACACATGAAGATCATTATTATGACACATGACGATCACTATTTGACAGCAGACATGAATGATGACACATGAAGATCATTATTATGACACTTGAAGATCACTATTTGACAGCACACATGCATGATGACACATGAAGATCATTATTATGACACACGAAGATCACTATTTGACAGCACACATGAATGATGACACATGAAGATCATTATTATGACACATGAAGATCACTATTTGACAGCACATATGAATGATGACACATGAAGATCATTATTATGACACATGAATATCACTATTTGACAGCACATATGAATGATGACACATGAAGATCATTATTATGACACATGAAGATCACTATTTGACAGCACATATGAATGATGACACATGAAAATCATTATTATGACACATGAAGATCATCTTTATGACACATGAAGATCACTATTTGACAGCGCGCATGAATGATGACACATGAAGATCATTATTATGACACATGAAGATCACTATTTGACAGCACATGAATGATAACACATGAAGATCATTATTATGACACATGAAGATCACTATTTGACAGCACACATGAATGATGACACATGAAGATCATTATTATGACACATGAAGATCACTATTTGACAGCACATATGAATGATGACACATGAAGATCATTATTATGACACATGAAGATCACTATTTGACAGCACACATGAATGATGACACATGAAGATCAGTATTATGACACATGAAGATCACTATTTGACAGCACATGAATGATGACACATGAAGATCATTATTATGACACATGAAGATCACTATTTGACAGCACATATGAATGATGACACATGAAGATCATTATTATGACACATGAAGATCACTATTTGACAGCACATATGAATGATGACACATGAAGATCATTATTATGACACATGAAGATCATCTTTATGACACATGACGTCACTATTTGACAGCGCGCATGAATGATGACAAATGAAGATTATTATTATGACACATGAAGATCACTATTTGACAGCACATATGAATGATGACACATGAAGATCATTATTATGACACATGAAGATCACTATTTGACAGCACACATGAATGATGACACATGAAGATCATTATTATGACACACGAAGATCACTATTTGACAGCACACATGAATGATGACACATGAAGATCATTATTATGACACATGAAGATCACTATTTGACAGCACATATGAATGATGACACATGAAGATCATTATTATGACACATGAATATCATTATTATGACACATGAATATCATTATTATGATACATGAAGATCATTATTATGACACATGACGATCACTATTTGACAGCATACATGAATGATGACACATGAAGATCATTATTATGACACATGAAGATCTTCATTATGACACATGAAGATCACTATTTGACAGCGCGCATGAATGATGACACATGAAGATCATTATTATGACACATGAAGATCACTATTTGACAGCACATATGAATGATGACACATGAAGATCATTATTATGACACATGAAGATCACTATTTGACAGCACACATGAATGATGACACATGAAGATC
The DNA here is from genome assembly GCF_033978785.1 of Entelurus aequoreus. NCBI lineage: Eukaryota > Metazoa > Chordata > Actinopteri > Syngnathiformes > Syngnathidae > Entelurus > Entelurus aequoreus. Next base: position 16,902,471 of record NC_084737.1, read on the forward strand.
AGTATTATGACACACGAAGATCACTATTTGACAGCACACATGAATGATGACACATGAAGATCATTATTATGACACATGAAGATCACTATTTGACAGCACATATGAATGATGACACATGAAGATCATTATTATGACACATGAAGATCATTATTATGATACATGAAGATCATTATTATGACACATGAAGATCATTATTATGACACATGACGATCACTATTTGACAGCATACATGAATGATGACACATGAAGATCATTATTATGACACATGAAGATCACTATTTGACAGCACACATGAATGATGACACATGAAGATCATTATTATGACACATGAAGATCATTATTATGACACATGAAGATCACTATTTGACAGCACACATGAATGATGACACATGAAGATCATTATTATGACACATGAAGATCATCATTATGACACATGAAGATCATTATTATGACACATGAAGATCATTATTATGACACATGAAGATCATTATTATGATACATGAAGATCATTATTATGACACATGAAGATCATCATTATGACACATGAAGATCACTATTTGACAGCACAGATGAATGATGACGCATGAATATCATTATGACACATGAAGATCACTATTTCACAGCGCCTATGAAAGATGACACATGAAGATTATTATTATTATGACACATGAAGATCATTATTATGACACATGAAGATCATTATTATGACACATGACGATCACTATTTGACACATGAAGATCATTATTATGACACACGAAGATCACCATTTGACAGCACACATGAACGATGACACATGAAAATCACTATTTGACAGCACATATGAATGATGACACATGAAGACCATTATTATGACACATGACGATCACTATTTGACAGCTCACGAATGATGACACATGAAGATCATTATTATGACACAAGAATATCGTTATTATGACACATGAAGATCATCATTATGACACATGACGATCACTATTTGACAGCGCACATGAATGATGACACATGAAGATCATTATTATGACAGCACACGAATGATGACACATGAAGATCATTATTATGACACAAGAATATCATTATTATGGTACATGAAGATCATCATTATGACACATGACGATCACTATTTGACAGCGCGCATGAATGATGACACACAAAGATCATTATTATGACAAATGAAGATCACTATTTGACAGCACATCTGAATGATGACACATGAAGATCTTTATTGTGACACATGAAGATCATTATTATGACACATAAAGATAACTATTTCACACATGAAGATCATTATTATGACACACGAAGATCACTATTTGGCAGCACACATGAATGATGACACATGATCATTATTATGACACATGACGATCACTATTTGACACATGAAGATCATTATTATGACACACAAAGATCACTATTTGACAGCACATATGAATGATGACACATGAAGATCATTATTATGACACATGAAGATCACTATTTGACAGCACACATGAATGATGACACATGAAGATCATTATTATGACACATGAATATCACTATTTGACAGCACATATGAATGATGACACATGAAGATCATTATTATGACACATGAATATCACTATTTGACAGCACATATGAATGATGACACATGAAGATCATTATTATGACACTTGAAGATCATTATTATGACACATGAAGATCATTATTATGACACATGAAGATCATTATTATGACACATGGAGATCATTATTTGACAGGACATATGAATGATGATACCTGTTTTTTGTTCTACGTTTGTTTACTAAATTTCGAGATTTACTCCTATCTGTATTTGCATTAGTTTCCACATGTATTCATATATGTAAAATAAGAAATTTTTGTCATTTTAAAAGAAAAGATGAACAACAGGATAGTTATGACAATGTTATTTTCAAGAAACGCTTTTGCAGCCTATTTTTTTATTCAAATCATGTTTTGAATATCCATGAAAAAATGTTGAATACATTTACTAAAGTTTGTACAATTCCAAACACAAGCTACTTTTTGTGTGATAATATTTGAAATATGTGACCGCATCTGCGTTTATTTGCTAGTAAATATATCTGAGTTATGCTTACTGTCGCACACACCGATAAATATTATATATATATTTGTTTTATTATTTGTATAATATTATATTTCTTTGCTGCCATTGCAGGCCAGTCCTGTAGGAAAACTTCCCAAGGTTGAAGGTGAGAAATCTTCTGTTCTTACGTCCGTATCAAACTTTTACTTAAGTGCACGAATGTAAAAGTGACATTAAAAGTTACATTTTTAGTATATGAATGTAAAAGTGACATTAATGTGTTTAAAGTTACATTTTCAGTACATGAATGTAAAAGTGACATTAAAGTGTTTAAAGTTCCATTTTTAGTACATGAATGTAAAAGTGACATTAAAGTGTTTAAAATTACGTTTTAGAACATGAATGTAAAAGTGACAACATTTTTAAAATTACGTTTTTAGTACATGAATGTTAAAGTGACATTAAAGTGTTTAAAGTTATATTTTTAGTACATGAATGTAAAAGTGACATTAAAGTGTTTAAAGTTACATTTTTAGTACATGAATGTAAAAGTGACATTAAAGTGTTTAAAGTTACATTTTTAGTACATGAATGTAAAAGTGACAAAGTGTTTAAAACTATTTTTTAGTACATGACTATAAAAGTGACATTAAAGTGTTTAAAGTTACATTTTAGTACATGAATGTAAAAGTGACATTAAAGTGTTTAAAGTTACATTTTTAGTACATGAATGTAAAAGTGACATTAAAGTGTTTAAAGTTACATTTTTAGTACATGAATGTAAAAGTGACATTAAAGTGTTTAAAGTTACATTTTTAGTACATGAACGTAAAAGTGACATTAAAGTGTTTAAAGTTACATTTTTAGTACATGAATGTAAAAGTGACATTAAAGTGTTTAAAGTTACATTTTTAGTACATGAACGTAAAAGTGACATTAAAGTGTTTAAAGTTACATTTTTAGTACATGAATGTAAAAGTGACATTAAACTGCTTAAAGTTATATTTTTAGTACATGAATGTAAAAGTGACATTAAAGTGTTTAAAGTTAAATTTTTAGTACATTAATGTAAAAGTGACATTAAACTGTTTAAAGTTACATTTTTAGTACATGAATGTAAAAGTGACATTAAACTGTTTAAAGTTAAATTTTTAGTACATGAATGTTAAAGTGACATTAAAGTGTTTAAAGTTACATTTTTAGTACATGACTATAAAAGTGACATTAAAGTGTTTAAAGTTACATTTTAGTACATGAATGTAAAAGTGACATTAACGTGTTTAAAGTTAAATTTTTAGTACATTAATGTAAAAGTGACATTAAAGTGTTTAAAATTAAATTTTTAGTACATGAATGTAAAAGTGACAAAGTGTTTAAAGTTACATTTTTAGTATATGAATGTAAAAGTGACATTAAAGTGTTTAAAGTTAAATTTTTAGTACATGAATGTAAAAGTGACATTAAAGTGTTTAAAGTAAAATTTTTAGTACATGACTGTAAAAGTGACATTAAAGTGTTTAAAGTTAAATTTTTAGTATATGACTGTAAAAGTGACATTAAAGTGTTTAAAGTTACATTTTTAGTACATTAATGTAAAAGTGACATTAAAGTGTTTAAAATTAAATTTTTAGTACATGAATGTAAAAGTGACATTAAAGTGTTTAAAGTTAAATTTTTAGTATATGAATGTAAAAGTGACATTAAAGTGTTTAAGTTACATTTTTAGTACATGAATGTAAAAGTGACATCAAAGTGTTTAAAGTTACATTTTTAGTACATGAATGTAAAAGTGACATTAAAGTGTTTAAAGTTACATTTTTAGTACATGAATGTAAAAGTGACATTAAAGTGTTATATATATATATATATATATATATATATATATATATATATATATATATATATATATATATATATATATATATATATATATATATATATACACATACTGTATAATGTAGTAACAGACATAACAATACCTGTGCGTGTAGTCGAGATCATTAATAGTGTGATCATCCCGTCCTTGGCCAAGTGGTTTCTTCTGAAATCCGATCCGTTGTGAGTCCTCTGCACATGCAAGATACCTTCAGACTAGGTCATGTATGCACTGAACTGTGCCGCACTGCTCAGGTGTGTCTCAAGGATTCAGGGACTAGCTCCCCCTGTTGCTGACAACCCCATGCTAGGAAACTAACAAGAAATCCTCGAACCGGACAGACCACCCAACACTGACCTTTGCACTGACCTCGTCTACGACCAGTGTTGGGACTATTGTGTTACACTGTCGCCGCTCCCTCACCTCTCTCGCCCACTCACTCACTGATGTCACTCACCTCACATGCTGTCATATCTTAAAGGGCCACACACACATACGCTACTCTCATAACAATTAACAAGACATCATGGCGAAGCCAGAAGTCGAGTTTCTTAACATGTAGACATTCTCAATACTTTTCTTTTGTTGAGCACAAAAAAAATAACATTTTAGTTAAATGTAAGTTGTGTCTTGGATCAAAGATCCTATCTACTTAAAGTTAAAGTTAAAGTGCCATTATGTTGCAGCTGTTTAAAATAGTTTTGTCAATTTGTTCTGGCCTGAAATAAATTGGCCCTTTGAAACATATCTTTGTCTTTGTGTGTTGTATGTAGACCACATTGCTTTCTGAGTTCAGTGATGCAAATGCATGTCAAGTTTATCAACAGATTGTATTATTCTCCAGTGCAATAACAGTACTGAAATGAAGGCTAAAAGGGCATTAATGGGAGCTTTAAAAAAAAGAAGAAAAAAAAAAAAAGTAACTAGTTACTTTTCACAGTAACGCATTACTTTTTGGTGTAAGTAACTGAGTTAGTAACTGAGTTACTTTTAAAATAAAGTAACTAGTAACTGTAACTAGTTACCGGTTTTCAGTAACTAACCCAACACTGTCTACGACCTAGCGAATATAACCTGGAAATCGTAGAAGTTAACATCCGAGGATTAGGCAGCAGTATTGGGGACCTCTCCAACCTGTGCTCAGAGAAGAAGCTATCGAATGTCATCTTGGTAAAGACATTCCTGGACTTCACCATTCCAGGCGGGGCAGATGAGATGCAGATTCCTGGCTACTCACTCAGCTGTCGCAGAGATGGCACTGGGGCGGCCGGAGGCGGTATATCAGTCTACTGTCTAGAAGGTGTATCCATCTACCACAATCCATCCAAAGACCCTGAAAACTTTGAGCTTATGTGGTTCACTGTTGCTCTGAAGACCAGGATGATGCTGATAAATGCTGTTTACCGCCCCCCAAGTGCCTCCAATGAAGTCTTAGACTACCTCGACAGAAACACCTTCTCTGTGATGGACTAGTTCATTCAATCAGTCAATCAATCAATCAAAGTTTATTTATTTAGCCCTTAATCACAAGTGTCTCAAAGGGCTGCACAAGCCACAACGACATCCTCGACTCAGATCCCACATCAGGGCAAGAAAAAACTCAACCCAATGGGCACAATGAGAAACCTCAGAGAGCACCGCAGATGTGGGTTCTATCAGACACCCCAGAAACTACAAAGACTTTGGCAAATGTTGGCTCCTGGGACCATAACCCTTGTAAATATATAGCTAAAACTACTAGTCTTCAGAGATAAGCCATACAAGCGCAGAGTCTGGAGTTATGACAAAGCTCAGTTCTGGGAAATGAGAGGGTACCTAACTTCCATGAATTGGTCCAGTGTCTTCAAGGAAGAAGATCCTGAAACAATCTGCACCACTCTCACTAACTTGTTGCAAGACGCCATGGCTGCATTTATACCAAGCAAGATCATAACCAGAACGCCTGAGGATGAAACTGGGTTTGACGAACATCGCAGAAGAGCATCGCAGAAGAGCAGCCAAGAAAAAGCGACGGCTCCACCGCAAGATGACGACCTGATATCAAAGCAAAAGTTTCTGGAAGCAAGGGCAGTGGGGCAGTGTGAATTCACTCTCCGGAAGAAGTGGCTCTACGGACATACCCGTCATGGAACATCAGGGTATGTCATGGAACATCAGGATATCCCTCCTTATCTCAGCAAGAGACAAGGCCAACATCTTCTGCCAAACCTTTGTGGTCAAGTGCACATTGCCTGGGGCATCGGCACAACCTCGGCTCCAGAGCCCACCACCACCCTCTCACTTTGGCCATGTCCACTTCAAATCCAAAGAGGTGAGGAACATCCTACGCAACCAAGATCCCAGGTGGGGCCTCAGGGCCGGTTGAAATCCCTTTGAGGGCTCTCAAAAAGTGCACAGAGAACTGGCCAGTCCCCTTTGCCGTCTCCTTCAACTCCTCTTCTCTTGTGGCGTGTTTCCCGACCAATGGAAAACAGCATGAGTCACCCCAATTCACAAAAGGGACTCTAAAGCAGATCCGTCCAAGTACCGTCCCATATCCCGACTCGGCGTCATCATTTAGCTTAGCTGACTCAACAATGAACATCTTTGGCAACATTTCACCTTCTTGAACAACTTGAATCATCCTCTCCTTTGCTTCAACTGACATGTTGGTGCATGATTCATGTCAACACACCTGCCGCAACAGCTCTCCTTCATGTTTTCATTCTGCAACTACCACACGTAACTTTCTGGATTTCTTAAAGCCAGAAAGGATTCTGGGTTTGTGTCGTGTGTGTTGTCTGCGTTTATTTCCTACAAAATAAAACATGCAGATGAATGAACTCCTCCAAGTCTGCTGACTCGTCATCTTCACAGGTCTACACGTATGTTTCCATATGTTTCCCTCCCAGCGGTGGTTCTGTTCGGGGAGCCCATCCGATGGGAGACCAACCTGCAGCTCATCATCGATGTTCTGCTGACCGACGGCAATCTAAGCAGCGGTCATCAAAGTCCGAGGTCCCACCTTCCCTTGCTGGCCTGCAACATGGACCTGATGTGGATGGCAGAGGCTCAGTCTCCCAGGTAAGTCAGTCCACAACATGGACCTGATGTGAATGGCAGAGGCTCAGTCTCCCAGGTAAGTCAGTCCACAACATGGACCTGATGTGGATGACAGAGGCTCAGTCTCCCAGGTAAGTCAGTCCACAACATGCACCTGATGTGGATGGCAGAGGCTCAGTCTCCCAGGTAGGTCAGTCCACAACATGGACCTGATGTGGATGGCAGAGGCTCAGTCTCCCAGGTAAGTCAGTCCACAACATGGACCTTATGTGGATGGCAGAGGCCCAGTCTCCCAGGTAGATCAGTCCACAACATGGACCTGATGTGGATGGCAGAGGCTCAGTCTCCCAGGTAGGTCAGTCCACAACATGGACCTGATGTGGATGGCAGAGGCTCAGTCTCCCAGGTAGGTCAGTCCACAACATGGACCTGATGTGGATGGCAGAGGCTCAGTCTCCCAGGTAGGTCAGTCCACAACATGGACCTGATGTGGATGGCAGAGGCTCAGTCTCCCAGGTAAGTCAGTCCACAACATGGACCTGATGTGGATGGCAGAGGCTCAGTCTCCCAGGTAGGTCAGTCCACAACATGGACCTGATGCGGATGGCAGAGACTCAGTCTCCCAGGTAGGTCAGTCCACAACATGATGTCCTGAACATTGATCTTTGGTCACGTGGCAGGTTTGGTCACGGCACCTTCCTGGTGTGCTTGGAGAACATCTACAAGAAGATTACTGGACAAGAACTCAAATATGAGGCTCTGATGGGAAAACCAAGCGAGCTGACTTACCATTTTGCTGAGTACCTCATCCGAGGACAGGCCTTGCAGAAACAGTGGCAACTTCCTGTCACCTCCCTCTATGCTATAGGGTACGTACTGTATGGATGTACGTGTGTATTTCTAGCGTTTTATTATTATACAGCCGCCCCTTTGAGCTGTAATTTGACCCCCTTAAAGGCCTACTGAAACCCACTACTACCGACCACGCAGTCTGATAGTTTATATATCAATGATGAAATCTTAACATTGCAACACATGCCAATACGGCCGGGTTAACTTATAAAGTGACATTTAAAATTTCCCGGGAAATATCCGGCTGAAACGTCGCGGTATGATGACGTATGCGCGTGACGAAGTCAGTTTAATGGAAGTTATGGTACCCGTAGAATCCTATACAAAAAGCTCTGTTTTCATTTCATAATTCCACAGTATTCTGGACATCTTTTGCAATTTGTTTAATGAACAATGAAGGCTGCAAAGAAGACAGTTGTAGGTGGGATCGGTGTATTAGCAGCGGACTACAGCAACACAACCAGGAGGACTTTGTTGGAGAGCAGCAGACGCGCTAGCCGCACTAACCGCCGACCTCACCTTGACTTCCTACGTCTCCGGGCCGCCAAACGCATCGGGTGAAGTCCTTCGTCCTTCTGCCGATCGCTGGAACGCAGGTGAGCACGGGTGTTGATGAGCAGATGAGGGCTGGCTGGCGAAGGTGGAGAGCTAATGTTTTTAGCATAGCTCTGTGCGGTCCGGTTGCTAAGTTAGCTTCAATGGCGTCGTTAGCACAGCATTGTTAACCTTCGCCAGCCTGGAAAGCATTAACCGTGTATTTACATGTCCACGGTTTAATAGTATTGTTGATTTTCTATCTATCCTTCCAGTCAGGGGTTTATTTTTTTTGTTTCTATATGCAGTTAAAGCACGATGCTATCACGTTAGCTCGTAGCTAAAGCATTTTGCCGATGTATTGTCGTGGAGATAAAAGGCACTGAATGTCCATTTCGCGTTCTCGACTCTCATTTTCAAGAGGATATAGTATCCGAGGTGGTTTAAAATACAAATCCGTTATCCACAATAGAAAAAGAAGAGTGTGGAATCCAATGAGCCAGCTTGTACCTAAGTTACGGTCAGAGCGAAAAAAGATACGTCCATCACTGCCTCTCAAGTCCTTCACTGTAACGTTCCTCATCTACGAATCTTTCATCCTCGCTCAAATTAATGGGGTAATCATCACTTTCTCGGTCTGAATCTCTCTCGCTCCATTGTAAACAATGGGGAATTGTGAGGAATACTAGCTCCTGTGATGTCACGCTACTTCCGGTACGGGCAAGGCTTTTTTTTTATCAGCGAGCAAAAGTTGCGAACTTTATCGTCGATTTTCTCTACTAAATCCTTTCAGCAAAAATATGGCAATATCGCGAAATGATCAAGTATGACACATAGAATGGATCTGCTATTCCCGTTTAAATAAAAAATAATAATTTCAGTAGGCCTTTAACATGCTTCAAAACTCACCAAATTGTACACACACATCAGGACTGGCGAAAATTGCGATCTAATCAAAAAACCAAACCCCAAAACTCAAAATTGCGCTCTAGCGCCCCCTAGGAAGAAAACACAGACAAAACTGCCTCTAACTCCCAGTAGGAATGTCGTAGAGACTTGAAACAAAAACCTCTATGTAGGTCTCACTTAGACCTATATTTCATACTATATGACAAACCCCAGAAAAATCAACAGGAAGTTTGCAATTCCCCCTTCAAAACAAAAGTTGAGTAAAAACAGTCACCTTTTTTCAAACATTATCTCCTCTGAGCGTGTTTGTCGTCCATCCATCCATCCATTTTCTACCGCTTATTCCCTTCGGGGTCGCGGGGGGCGCTGGAACCTATCTCAGCTACAATCGGGCGGAAGGCGGGGTACACCCTGGACAAGTCGCCACCTCATCGCAGGGCCAACACAGATAGACAGACAACATTCACACACTAGGGCCAATTTAGTGTTGCCAATCAACCTATCCCCAGGTGCATGTCTTTGGAGGTGGGAGGAAGCCGGAGCACCCGGAGGGAACCCACGCAGTCACGGGGAGAACATGCAAACTCCACACAGAAAGATCCCGAGGCCGGGATTGATCTCACGACTACTCTGGACCTTCGTATTGTGAGACAGACGCACTAACCCCTCTTCCACCGTGCTGCCGCGTGTTTGTCGTGTCGGCTTCAAATTAGCACGGGAGAGAGATTGAACCCTTCTGATTAAAAGTTGATGAAAGAGTTTTAATTACTGCTCCGGTTTGGAATTTATGAGCCCTCAAAGTCGGTCCCGTTCATCGCTGCTTGCAGCTTTAATTATGTATGTATTTATGTTTGTATTTATGTACATATGTATGTACTGTATGTATGTATGTATATATGTATGTACGTACGTACGTATGTATGTACGTGTGTGTGTATGTATGTATGTAAGTGGATGTATGTACGTATGTATGTGTGTATGTATGCATGTACGTGTGGATGTAGGTATGTATGTATGTGTGTACGTATGTATTATTGCATGTACTATGTACGTACGTACATATGTACCAATGTGTGTATGTATGCATGTACAGTACTTGTGGGTATATGTAAGTACGTATGTATTTATGCATGTATGTATGCATGTACGTTTGGATGTATGTATGTATGTACGTACGTACATATGTACGTATATGTGTATGTATGCATGTACTTGTGGATGTATGTATGTATATATGTATGTACATATGTATTTATGCATGTATGTGTGTATGTATGCATGCACGTATGTATGTATGTATTTATGCATGTATGTTGTATGTATGTATGTATGTGTGTATGTATGCATGTACGTGTGGATGTACGTATGTATGTATGTGTATACGTATGTATTCATGCATGTATGTACGTACGTACATATGTACGTATGTGTGTATGTATGCATGCACTTGTGGATGTATTTATGTATGTATGTATGTATTTATGCATGTATGTATGTATGTATGCATGTACATGTGGATGTACGTATGTATGTATGTATGTATGTTCGTATGTATTTATGCATGTATGTACGTACGTACATATGTGTGTATATGTATGCATGTACTTGTGGATGTATGTATGTATATATATGTACGTATATATTTATGCATGTAAGTATGCATGTATGTGTGGATGTATGCATGTATGTACGTGTGGATGTACGTATGTATTTATGCATGTATGTACGTACGTACATATGTGCATATGTATGCATGTACTTGGGGATGTATGTATGTATGCATGTATGTATGCATGCATGTATGTGTGGATGTACGTATGTATGTATGTGTGTATGTATAGATGTACGTGTGGATGTACGTATGTATGTATGTGTATACGTAGGGTATTTATGCATGTATGTACGTACGTACAATATGTGTGTATGTATGCATGCACTTGTGGATGTATGTATGTATGTATATGTATGTATGTATGTATTTATGCATGTATGTATGTATGTATGCATGTACGTGTGGATGTACGTATGTATGTATGTATGTTCGTATGTATTTATGCATGTATGTACGTACGTACATATGTGTGTATATGTATGCATGTACTTGTGGATGTATGTATGTATATGTATGTACGTATATATTTATGCATGTAGGTATGCATGTACGTGTGGATGTATGTATGTATGTATTTATGCATGTATGTACGTGTGGATGTACGTATGTATTTATGCATGTATGTACGTACGTACATATGTGCGTATGTATGCATGTACTTGGGGATGTATGTTTGTATGCATGCATGTATGTATGTATATATATACTGTATATATGTATGTATGTATGTATGTGTATATATATATATATATATATATATATATACATATATATATATGTATATATACATATATATGTATGTATGTATGCATGTATGTGGACTGGCTCATTCAAACATCATTAAAGACATTATTGTGTGTCTTTAATAAGTTTATGATGATAATATCCTGTGTAAGACGCGGAGGTCAAAGGTCATGTTTCTCAGTAAAACTGACCGTTTGTGACAATGGTGGTTCTTAGAGACAACCTGATGACGGACATCTACGGGGCCAACCTGTACAACCGCTACCTGGAGGAGCGAGCGGTGAGGAAGAAGCCCATCGCCGTGGCCAAGCTGGCCGCCGCCACGGGCAGCAGCACCAGCGTGCCCACAGAGGAGGAGCTGGCCCTGCCCGCCGCCACTTCCTGCCAGTCGGTGCTGGTGTGCACGGGCGTCTTCAAGCCGCCGACGGACCCCCTCCGCCGCGTCCAGGAAGACGCGTTCCACGGACATCGAGACTTTGGCTTCGACCCGGCGCTGGTAGAACCCAAGCACATGGTGCAGGACGTGGATCAAGCTGTGGACGCCATCTTCAAGCAGGAGAACTTTGTGCCTTAGAAACAGGCTTCCACCGACCTTTGAGCAGTGCACTTCTATGCATGGTCAGGGGATTTGGACCAACAACTGCAATATTTGAGTCATTTGCTGCCAAACCTACTTTTAGACGTCATCAGTGTTGACTGACTGCAAATACTGTGCAAGAAAATACAAGTTTTTTTTAAATGAAAAGCAATTACGGGAGTCATTTCGAGGCAACTATGACGCCTTAGTGAGTGTGTGGCACACTCACTCGCTGCAGTGAAACTGTTACACTTTTATCCGGGAGCTGTTGTTTACTTGCAGAAATGACTGGTTATGAAAACGTGTTTTTAAAGAACATCATCTCAAATATTCAACAAGAAAACACTGTAAGGTCGTTCAATTGTTGCATCCAGATGCATGATGGGATGCAAACCACACTCAACTGTGATGGTCCAACACACATAGAACCACACAAAACAACAATACTGCAATGCCTTATGGAGCAATATGTTGTGTGTGTGTGTGTGTGTGTGTGTGTGTGTGTGTGTGTGTGTGTGTGTGTGTGTGTGTGTGTGTGTGTGTGTGTAACCTTAAGATACAACTGTGACTGTGAAACATGAAACCTTATCGGTCAACTTTTCGTGTTTGTTGCCATTGTTGATCGAAGTGAAGAAAAGAAAAGTGGAATCATTTCATTTAATGGCACCAAATATAATAAATGTTGTTTTCTCCTTCTTTTGCTATTTGGCTCATTGAGCAGAGTTGTTTCCCATTTCTCGTCGTACTAATATTTGTGTAAAAAAATGACAATAAAGAAAATGAATATATATATATATATATATATATATATATATATATATATATATATATATATATATATATATATATATATATATATATATATATATATATACATACACACACACACACACACACACACGTATGTTGTATATATATGTACATACATATGTATAATTATATATTTATATATATATACGTATATATATACACATGTATTTATACATATATGTATATATACATATGTGTATATATGTATATATATACACACATGTATGTTGTATATATATGTACATACATATATATGTGTATATAGATGTATACATATATATGTATATATACATACATATGTATAAATATATATACTTATATATATACACGTGTATTTATACATATATGTATATATACATATGTGTATATATGTATATATATATACACCTACACACACATGTATGTTGTATATATATGTACATACATATATATGTGTATATAGATGTATACATATATATGTATATATACATACATATGTATAAATATATATTTATATATATATACGTATATATATACACGTGTATTTATACATATATGTATATATACATATGTGTATATATGTATATATATACACATACACACACATGTATGTTGTATATATATGTACATACATATGTATGTATATAAATGTATACATATACATGTATATATACATACATATGTATAAATATATATTTATATATATATACATATATATATACACATGTATTTATACATATATGTATATATACATATATGTGTATATATGTATGCATATATATATGTACATACATATATGAGTATATATATTTATATTTACACACATATATATGTATGTATATATACACAAAAATATGTATATATATATATACACACATATATATTTATGTATACATACATGTATATATATATATATATATATATATATATATATATATATATATATATATATATATATATATATATATATATATATATATATATATATACAATTGTGATTACACACTTCCACATTTTCCCTGGGAATGGGAAATTTATACATATATAAATATGTATACATATATATCTAAGATATATATGTATATATATGTATACACAATATATATACACACACACAAACAAATACATATGTAAATATGTGTATATGTATTTATTGTAATACTCTTTATGTACTGTATTTATTTATTGTAATACTCTTTATGTACTGTATTTATTTATTGTACTATTCTGTATTTACTATATTTATTTATTGTACTACTCTGTATTTACTATATTTATTTATTGTACTATTCTGTATTTATTATATTTATTTTTTGTAATACTCTTTTTTTGCTATATGTATTTATTGTACTACTCTGTATTTTACTGAAGAACGTCTGGATAAAAGCAGTTGAACTCGGCAGGGGTGTGGGTCACATGATCCTTCTTAAAGTGACACACACGGAGTTACACAACGTTGTGTTTCCTGCTTCACGTGGTTTGACCGTCACTTTAAAAGACTTCGAAAGTTCAAATAGTCCTTTTGTGTTTTATTTACTGCATGGAAGTGAAGGTTGTGGTACTTGCTGGTGGTATTTCCATGCATCAAGTACTGCTGGATGGTGATGGAAGGACTTGGCGGACTAGGAGACGCTCCGGAGCTTCACAAGTCCACCCAACAAACCGCTGTCCTGCACCATCAGCTGGGTGCTCTCAGGCAGACAAGGTGAACAAGCAGGATGGAGGAAGGTGCAGTCACACGCCTGACCGCCAGGGGGCGCCCTGATGGGACAACCCGTTTTAAAGTAGGCATCCTGAAAGATGAAGAAATACGTGTTGGCATCATGACACACACCTGTACACACCTTTGTATGCCTGGGCACACCTGTACCTGCCTCTACACACCTGTACACACCTTTATGTGCCTGGACACACCTGTACCTGCCTCTACACACCTGTACACACCTTTGTATGCCTGGACACACCTGTACCTGCCTCTACACACCTGTACACACCTTTGTATGCCTGGACACACCTGTACCTGCCTCTACACACCTGTACACACCTTTGTATGCCTGGGCACACCTGTACACACCTTTATGTGCCTGGACACACCTGTACCTGCCTCTACACACCTGTACCTGCCTCTACACACCTGTACACACCTTTGTATGCCTGGGCACACCTGTACACACCTTTATGTGCCTGGACACACCTGTACCTGCCTCTACACACCTGTACCTGCCTCTACACACCTGTACACACCTTTATGTGCCTGGACACACCTGTACCTGCCTCTACACACCTGTACACACCTTTATGTGCCTGGACACACCTGTACCTGCCTCTACACACCTGTACACACCTTTATGTGCCTGGGCACACCTGTACCTGCCTCTACACACCTGTACACACCTTTATGTGCCTGGACACACCTGTACCTGCCTCTACACACCTGTACACACCTGTACCTGCCTCTACACACCTTTGTATGCCTGGACACACCTGTACCTGCCTCTACACACCTGTACACACCTTTGTATGCCTGGGCACACCTGTACACACCTTTATGTGCCTGGACACACCTGTACCTGCCTCTACACACCTGTACCTGCCTCTACACACCTGTACACACCTTTATGTGCCTGGACACACCTGTACCTGCCTCTACACACCTGTACACACCTTTATGTGCCTGGACACACCTGTACCTGCCTCTACACACCTGTACACACCTTTATGTGCCTGGACACACCTGTACCTGCCTCTACACACCTGTACACACCTTTATGTGCCTGGGCACACCTGTACCTGCCTCTACACACCTGTACACACCTTTATGTGCCTGGACACACCTGTACCTGCCTCTACACACCCGTACACACCTTTATGTGCCTGGACACACCTGTACCTGCCTCTACACACCTGTACACACCTTTATGTGCCTGGACACACCTGTACCTGCCTCTACACACCTTTGTATGCCTGGGCACACCTGTACCTGCCTCTACACACCTGTACACACCTTTATGTGCCTGGACACACTTGTACCTGCCTCTACACACCTGTACACACCTTTATGTGCCTGGACACACCTGTACCTGCCTCTACACACCTGTACACACCTTTATGTGCCTGGACACACTTGTACCTGCCTCTACACACCTGTATACACCTTTATGTGCCTGGACACACCTGTACCTGCCTCTACACACCTGTACACACCTTTATGTGCCTGGACACACCTGTACCTGCCTCTACACACCTGTACACACCTTTATGTGCCTGGACACACTTGTACCTGCCTCTACACACCTGTACACACCTTTATGTGCCTGGACACACCTGTACCTGCCTCTACACACCTGTACACACCTTTATGTGCCTGGACACACTTGTACCTGCCTCTACACACCTGTACACACCTTTATGTGCCTGGACACACCTGTACCTGCCTCTACACACCTGTACACACCTTTATGTGCCTGGACACACTTGTACCTGCCTCTACACACCTGTACACACCTTTATGTGCCTGGACACACCTGTACCTGCCTCTACACACCTGTACACACCTTTATGTGCCTGGACACACCTGTACCTGCCTCTACACACCTGTACACACCTTTATGTGCCTGGACACACTTGTACCTGCCTCTACACACCTGTACACACCTTTATGTGCCTGGACACACCTGTACCTGCCTCTACACACCTGTACACACCTTTATGTGCCTGGACACACTTGTACCTGCCTCTACACACCTGTACACACCTTTATGTGCCTGGACACACCTGTACCTGCCTCTACACACCTGTACACACCTTTATGTGCCTGGACACACTTGTACCTGCCTCTACACACCTGTACACACCTTTATGTGCCTGGACACACCTGTACCTGCCTCTACACACCTGTACACACCTTTATGTGCCTGGACACACCTGTACCTGCCTCTACACACCTGTACACACCTTTATGTGCCTGGACACACCTGTACCTGCCTCTACACACCTGTGCACACCTTTGTATGCCTGGACACACCTGTACCTGCCTCTACACACCTGTACACACCTTTATGTGCCTGGACACACCTGTACCTGCCTCTACACACCTGTACACACCTTTATGTGCCTGGACACACCTGTACCTGCCTCTACACACCTGTACACACCTTTATGTGCCTGGACACACCTGTACCTGCCTCTACACACCTGTACACACCTTTATGTGCCTGGACACACCTGTACCTGCCTCTACACACCTGTACACACCTTTATGTGCCTGGACACACCTGTACCTGCCTCTACACACCTGTACACACCTTTATGTGCCTGGACACACCTGCACCTGCCTCTACACACCTGTACACACCTTTATGTGCCTGGACACACCTGTACCTGCCTCTACACACCTTTATGTGCCTGGACACACCTGTACCTGCCTCTACACACCTGTACACACCTTTATGTGCCTGGGCACACCTGTACCTGCCTCTACACACCTGTACACACCTTTATATGCCTGGGCACACCTGTACCTGCCTCTACACACCTATACACACCTTTGTATGCCTGGGCACACCTGTACCTGCCTCTACACACCTGTACACACCTTTATGTGCCTGGACACACCTGTACCTGCCTCTACACACCTGTACACACCTTTATGTGCCTGGACACACCTGTACCTGCCTCTACACACCTGTACACACCTTTATGTGCCTGGACACACCTGTACCTGCCTCTACACACCTGTACACACCTTTATGTGCCTGGACACACCTGTACCTGCCTCTACACACCTGTACACACCTTTAAACACCTGTACCTGCCTCTACACACCTTTATATGCCTGGACACACCTTAACCCGCCTCTATACACACCTGTACACGCCTTTAAACACCTGTACTCGCCTCTACACACCTTTATATGCCTGGACACACCTTAACCCGCCTCTATACACACCTGTACACGCCTTTAAACACCTGTACTCGCCTCTACACACCTTTATATACCTGGACACACCTTAACCCGCCTCTCTACACACCTGTACACGCCTTTAAACACCTTTACCCGCCTGTACATACCTGTACACGCCTGTAAACACCTTTGCATGCCCGTACACAGCTTTACGCACCTGTACACGCCTGTAAACACCTGTGCACGCCTGGACACACCTTTAAACACATTTACACCTTTACACACCTGTACACGCCTCTACACACCTGTAAACACCTGTACATGCCTGTACACACCTGTAAACACCTTTAAACACCTTTACATGCCTGTACACAGCTGTAAACACCTGTGCACGCCTGGACACACCTTTAAACACATTTACACAACTGTACACACCTGTATACGCCTGTAAACACCTTTACACACCTGTAAACACCTGTACACACCGTTAAAAATCTTTACACACATGTACACACCTTTACACACCTGTACATTCCTTTAAACATCTGTACACACCTTTAAACACCTGTACACACCTTTAAACACATTTACACAACTGTACACACCTTTAATCACCCGTACACACCTGTACCCGCCTTTACACACCTTTATATGCCTGGACACACCTGTACCCACCTCTACACACTTTTAAACACCTGTACACACCTTTAAACACATTTACACACCTGTAAACACATTTACATGCCTGTAAACACCTGTATACACCTTTATAAGCCTTGACACACCTGTACACTCCTTTAAACGCCTGGACAAAGCTGCATACACCTTTAAACACATTTACACACCTTTACACAACTGTACATGCCTGTACACACCTGTGCACGGCTGTTCACTCCTTTAAACACTTGTACACACCTGTACACACATTTAAACACCTGTACACATTTTTTTACACCTGGACACACCTGGACACACCTGTACAAACCTTTACACACCTGTACACACCTTTACACACCTTTACACACATGCAAACTCTTTTGCAGACCCATACACAACCTGGACACGCCTCTACACACCTGTAAACCCCTGTACACACCGTTAAACATCTTTACACACCTGTGCACACCTTTAAACACCTGTACACTCCTTTGAACACCTGGACTCACCTTTACACACATGCAAACACCTGTACATGCCTGTCCATACCTGTACACGCCATCAAAAACCTGTACCCCCCCGACCCCCCCTACACGTCTCTACACACCTGTAAACACCTGTACACTCCTTTATACACCCTTACACACCTTTACAAGCGTGTACATGCCTCTACACATGTACTATGTACACCTACATTATGTACACGTGTGTAAAGGTGTGTCTAATACTGTGTGGAAGAAGAAGTACTTTTAGAGAACATACTGTAGCAGTAATAGTATTTTTACAGGACATAGTGTAGTAGAAGTAGTACATTTACATAAAATAGTGTAGTAACAGTACTTTTACAAGACATAGTGTTGTAGAAGTAGTACATTAACAGAAAATAGTGTAGTAGTACTTTTAAAGGACGTAGTGTTGTAGAAGTAGTACTTTTACGGAACATACTGTAGTAGTAGTAGTAGTAGTACTTTTACAAAATATAGTGAAGTAGAAGTAGTACTTTTACAGATCATAGTGTAGTAGTAGTATTTTACAGAACCTAGTGGAGTAGAAGTACTACTTTTACAGATCATAGTCTAGTAGCAATAGTGCTTTTACAGAAATAGTGTAGTAGAAGTAGTAATTTTACAGATCATAGTGTAGTGAAAATAGGACAGTTACAGAACATAGTGTAGTAGAAGTAGTACGTTTTAAAAAAATATAGTGTAGTAGAAGTAGTACTTCTACAGAACATAGTATAGAGGTAATACTTATAAAGAACACGTTGTAGTAGAAGTAGTACTTTTACAGGACATAGTGTAGTAGTACTTTTACAGGACATGGTGTAGTAGAAGTAGTACTTTTACAGTACATAATGTAATAAAAGTAGTACTTTTACAGAACATAGTGTAGTAGTTGTTCTTTTACACAACATGGTTTAGTACAAGTAGCACTGTTATAGGACATAACATAGTAGAAATACTACTTTTATCGATCATAGTGTAGTAGTACTTATACAGAACATAGTATAGTGGTAGTACTTTAAAAGAACACGGTGTAGTAGAAGTAGTACTTTTATAGGACATAGTGTAGTAGTACTTTTACAGACAATGGTGTAGTAGTAGTAGTACTTTTACAGGACATAGTGTAGTAGAAGTAGTACTTGTACAGTACATAGTGTAGTAGAAGTAGTACTATTACAGATCATACTGTAGTAGTGGTCGTACACACACTACTACTGTAGAGAATGTAGTTTTACAGAACTTCACCTCCACATCCCAGTTCAGTCAGGGGAAATACTGCAGTATTACTATCAGATGTTACTACAAATACTGCAGTATTACTATCAGATGTTACTAC
Source organism: Entelurus aequoreus (assembly GCF_033978785.1). NCBI lineage: Eukaryota > Metazoa > Chordata > Actinopteri > Syngnathiformes > Syngnathidae > Entelurus > Entelurus aequoreus. The sequence continues at coordinate 16,922,844 of NC_084737.1, forward strand.
AAATACTGCAGTATTACTATCAGATGTTACTACAAATACTGCAGTATTATTATCAGATGTTACTACAAATACTGCAGTATTATTATCAGATGTTACTACAAATACAAGCAATCATCACAGTTATTCATACATTGAATATTTGAGTATATTTAGGAAACAAATAGTTCAAAGTTTAAAGTGGAAAGTCTTGAAAACCAAGACAACCTTTTGCCGTGAAATGGTTCAAGATGACAGTTCATGTGTTCATGGTGATAGTCCATTTGTTCATGATGATAGTCCATGTGTTCATGGTGCATGTGTTCATGATGATAGTTCATGTGTTCAAGATGATAGTTCATGTGTTCATGGTGATAGTCCATTTGTTCATGATGATAGTCCATGTGTTCATGGTGCATGTGTTCATGATGATAGTTCATGTGTTCAAGATGACAGTTCATGTGTTCATGGTGATAGTCCATTTGTTCATGATGATAGTTCATGTGTTCATGATGATAGTCCTTGTGTTCATGATGATAATTGTGTTCATGGTGCATGTGTTCATGATGATAGTTCATGTGTTCATGATGATAGTCCATGTGTTCATGATGATAATTCATGTGTTCATTATGATTGTCCATTTGTTCATGATGACAGTCCATGTGTTCATGATGAGAGTTCATGTGTTTATGATGATATTCCATGATGATAGTCCATGTGCTCATGATGATAGGTCATGTGTTCATGATGATAGTTCATGTGTTCAGGATGATAGTCCATGTGTTCATGAGGATAGTCCATGTATCCATGATGATAGTTCATGTGTTCATAATGATAGTCCATGTGTTCATGATGATAGTTCATGTGTTCATGATGATAGTTCATGTAATCATAATGATGGTTCATGTGTTCATGATAGTTAATGTGTTCATAATTATGGTTAAAGTGTTCAAGATGATAGTTCATGTGTTCATGTTGATGGTTAATGTGTTCATGATGATAGTTTATGTGTTCATGATGATGGTTCATGTGTTCATGATTATGGGTCATATGTTCATGATAATAGTTCATGTGTTCATGATGATAGTCCATGGGTTCATGATGATAGTCCTTGTGTCCATGATGATAGTCCATGTGTTCATGGTGATAGTCCATATGTTCATGATAGTTTGTGTTCATGATGATAGTCCATGTGTTCATGATAGTTCATGTGTTCATGATGATAGTCCATGTGTCCATGACGACAGTCCATGTGTTCATGATGATAGTCCATGTGTTAATGATGATAGTCCATGTGTTCATGATGATAGTCCATGGTTTCATGATGATGGTTAATGTGTTCATGATGATAGTTAATGTGTTCATGATGATAGTCCATGTTTTCATGATGAATAGTTCATGTAATCATAATGATGGTTCATGTGTTCATGATGATAGTCCATGTGTTCATGATGATAGTCCATGGTTTCATGATGATGGTTAATGTGTTCATGATGATAGTTAATGTGTTCATGATGATAGTCCATGTTTTCATGATGATAGTTCATGTAATCATAATGATGGTTCATGTGTTCATGATGATAGTCCATGTGTTCATGATGATAGTCCATGTGTTAATGATGATAGTCCATGTGTTCATGATGATAGTCCATGGTTTCATGATGATGGTTAATGTGTTCATGATGATAGTTAATGTGTTCATGATGATAGTCCATGTGTTCATGACGATAGTCCATGTGTTCATGATGACAGTCCATGTGTTCATGATGATAGTCCATGGTTTCATGATGATGGTTAATGTGTTCATGATGACAGTTAATGTGTTCATGATGATAGTCCATGTTTTCATGATGAATAGTTCATGTAATCATAATGATGGTTCATGTGTTCATGATGATAGTCCATGTGTTCATGATGATAGTCCATGGTTTCATGATGATGGTTCATGTGTTCATGATGATAGTTCATGTGTTCATGTTGATGGTTCATGTGTTCATGATTATGGGTCATATGTTCATGATAATAGTTCATGTGTTCATGATGATAGTCCATGTGTTCATAATGATAGTTCATGTGTTCATGATGATAGTCCTTGTGTCCATGATGATAGTCCATGTGTTCATGATGATAGTTCATGTGTTCATGGTGATAGTCCATATGTTCATGATGATAGTTTGTGTTCATGATGATAGTCCATGTGTTCATGATAGTTCATGATGATAGTCCATGTGTTCATGACGATAGTCCATGTGTTCATGATGATAGTCCATGTGTTAATGATGATAGTCCATGTGTTCATAATGATAGTTCATGTGTTCATGATGATAGTCCTTGTGTCCATGATGATAGTCCATGTGTTCATGGTGATAGTCCATGTGTTCATGATGATAGTTTGTGTTCATGATGATAGTCCATGTGTTCATGATAGTTCATGTGTTCATGATGATAGTCCATGTGTTCATGACGATAGTCCATGTGTTCATGATGATAGTCCATGTGTTAATGATGATAGTCCATGTGTTCATGATGATAGTCCATGGTTTCATGATGATGGTTAATGTGTTCATGATGATGGTTAATGTGTTCATGATAATAGTCCATGTTTTCATGATGATAGTTCATGTAATCATAATGATGGTTCATGTGTTCATGATAGTTAATGTGTTCATAATGACGGTTGATGTGTTCATGATGATAGTTCATGTGTTCATGATGATGGTTCATGTGTTCATGATATGTTCATGTTCATGATGATAGTCCTAGTGTCCATTGATGATAGTTCATGTGTTCATGGTTATAGTCCATGTGTTCATGATGATAGTTTGTGTTCATGATGATAGTCCATGTGTTCATGATAGTTCATGTGTTCATGATGATAGTCCATGTGTTCATGACGGTAGTCCATGTGTTCATTATGATAGTCCAAGTGTTCATGATAGTTCATGTGTTCATGATGATAGTCCATGTGTTCATGACGGTAGTCCATGTGTTCATGATGATAGTCCATGTGTCCATGATGATAGTCCATGTGTTCATGATGATGGTTCATGTGTTCATGGTGATGGTCCATATGTTCATGATGATAGTTTGTGTTCATGATGATAGTCCATGTGTTCATGATAGTTCATGTGTTCATGATGATAGTCCATGTGTTCATGACGATAGTCCATGTGTTCATGATGATAGTCCATGTGTTAATGATGATAGTCCATGTGTTCATGATGATAGTCCATGGTTTCATGATGATGGTTAATGTGTTCATGATGATAGTTAATGTGTTCATGATGATAGTCCATGTTTTCATGATGATAGTTCATGTAATCATAATGATGGTTCATGTGTTCATGATAGTTAATGTGTTCATAATGACGGTTCATGTGTTCAGGATGACAGTTCATGTGTTCATGTTGATGGTTCATGTGTTCATGATGACAGTTCATGTGTCCATGATGATGGTTCATGTGTTCGTGATAATAATTCATGTGTTCATGATGATAGTCCATGTCTTCATAATGATAGTTCATGTTTTCATGATGATAGTCCTTGTGTCCATGATGATAGTTCATGTGTTAATGGTTATAGTCCATGATGATAGTTTGAGTTCATGATGATAGTCCATGTGTTCATGATAGTTCATGTGTTCATGATGATAGTCCATGTGTTCATGATGACAGTTCATGTGTCCATGATGATGGTTCATGTGTTCGTGATAATAATTCATGTGTCCATGATGATAGTCCATGTCTTCATAATGATAGTTCATGTTTTCATGATGATAGTCCTTGTGTCCATGATGATAGTTCATGTGTTAATGGTTATAGTCCATGTGTTCATGATGATAGTTTGAGTTCATGATGATAGTCCATGTGTTCATGATAGTTCATGTGTTCATGATGATAGTCCATGTGTTCATGACGGTAGTCCTTGTGTTCATGATGATAGTCCAAGTGTTCATGATAGTTCATGTGTTCATGATGATAGTCCATTTGTTCATGACGGTAGTCCTTGTGTTCATGATGATAGTCCATGTGTTCATGATGATAGTTCATGTGTTCATGATGATAGTCCATGTGTTCATGATGATAGTCCATGGTTTTATGATGATAGTTCATGTGTTCATGATGATAGTTCATGTGTTCATGATGATAGTCCATGTTTTCAGGATGATGGTTCATGTGTTCATGATGATAGTCCATGTGTTCATGATGATGGTTCATGATGATAGTTCATGTGTTCATGATGATAGTCCATGTTTTCGTGATGAGGGTTCATGTGTTCATGATGATAGTCCATGTTTTCATGATGATAGTCCATGTTTCCATGATGATGGTTCATGTGTTCAGGATGATAGTTCATGTGTTCATGATTTATAGTCCATGTTTTTAATGAAGATGGTTCATGTGTTCAAGATGATAGTCCATGTGTACATGATGATAGTCCTTGTGGTCATGATGATGGTTCATGTGCTCTTGGTCATTATGGCGTGGCGTCATGAATGTGTTTACACAGCAGCAGAGAAATCCTTATGCTTGTCGGAGATAATATTTTATCTTTGAAAAGCAGCATCAGCCAATGACAGCCCTCCTACTTCTTTCACCAGCTATGATGTCATCGTGTTCATACATTGGTCACGGTCCGCCTCCATTCTGCAGCAACAAACACAACATGTCATTGTAACAAACATGTGGATTATGTCATCATAATAAACATGTTGATGATGTCATCGTAACAAACATGTCATCGGACGGGTGAGTGACCCCAGGTCCTACTTCCCGTCGCTAAAAAGGATGGGTGAGTGACCCCAGGTCCTACTTCCTGTCGCTAAAAAGGATGGGTGAGTGACCCCAGGTCCTACTTCCTGTCGCTAAAGAGGACGGGTGAGTGACCCCAGGTCCTACTTCCTGTCGCTAAAAATGACGGGTGAGTGACCCCAAGTCCTACTTCCTGTCGCTAAAAAGAACTGGTGAGTGACCCCAGGTCCTACTTCCTGTCGCTAAAAAGAACGGGTGAGTGATCCCAGGTCCTACTTCCTGTCGCTAAAAAGGACGGGTGAGTGACCCCAGGTCCTCCTTAAAGTCGCTAAAAAGGACGGGTGAGTGACCCCAGGTCCTACTTCTTTTCGCTAAAAAGGACGGGTGAGTGACCCCAGGTCCTACTTCTTGTCGCTAAAAAGGACGGGTGAGTGACCCCAGGTCCTACTTCCTGTCGCTAAAAAGGACGGGTGAGTGACCCCAGGTCCTACTTCTTGTCGCTAAAAAGGACGGGTGAGTGACCCTAGGTCCTACTTCCTGTCGCTAAAAAGGACGGGTGAGTGACCCCAGTTCCTACTTCCTGTCGCTAAAAAGGACGGGTGAGTGACCCCAGTTCCTACTTCCTGTCGCTAAAAAGGACGGGTGAGTGACCCCTGGACCTACTTCCTGTCGCTAAAAAGGACGGGTGAGTGACCCCAGGTCCTACTTCCTGTCGCTAAAAAGGACGGGTGAGTGACCCCAGGTCCTACTTCCTGTCGCTAAAAAGGACGGGTGAGTGACGCCAGGTCCTACTTCCTGTCACTAAAAAGGACGGGTGAGTGACCCCAGGTCCTACTGCCTGTCGCTAAAAAGGATTGGTGCGTGACCCCATGTCCTACTTCCTGTCGCTAAAAAGGACGGGTGAGTGACCCCAGGTCCTACTTCCTGTCGCTAAAAAGGACGGGTGAATGATCCCAGGTCCGACTTCCTGTCGCTAAAAAGGATAGGTGAGTGACCCCAGGTCCTACTTCCTGTCGCTAAAAAGGACGGGTGAGTGACTCCTGGTCCTACTTCCTGTCGCTAAAAAAGACGGGTGAGTGACCCCAGGTCCTACTTACTGTTGCTAAAAAGGACGGGTGAGTGACCCCAGGTCCTACTTCCTGTCGCTAAAAAGGACGGGTGACTGACCCCGGGTCCTACTTCCTGTCGCTAAAAAGGACAGGTGAGAGACCCCTGGTCCTACTTCCTGTCACTAAAAAGGACGGGTGATTGACCCCTGGTCCTACTTCCTTTCGCTAAAAAGGACGGGTGAGTGACCCCATGTCCTATTTCCTGTCACTAAAAAGGACGGGTGAGTGACCCCAGGTCCTACTTCCTGTCGCTAAAAAGGACGGGTGAGTGACCCCAGGTCCTACTTCCTGTCACTAAAAAGGACGGGTGAGTGACCCCAGGTCCTACTTCCTTTCGCTAAAAAGGACGGGTGAGTGACCCCTGGTCTTACTTCCTGTCACTAAAAAGGACGGGTGAGTGACCCCAGGTCCTACTTCCTGTCGCTAAAAAGGACGGGTGAGTGACCCCAGGTCCTACTTCCTGTCGCTAAAAAGGACGGGTGAGTGACCCCAGGTCCTACTTCCTGTCGCTAAAAAGGACAGGTGAGTGACTCCAGGTCCTACTTCCTGTCGCTAAAAAGGACGGGTGAATGATCCCGGGTCCTACTTCCTATCGCTAAAAAGAATGGGTGAGTGACCCCGGTTCCTACTTCCTGTCGCTAAAAAGGACGGGTGAATGATCCCGGGTCCTACTTCCTGTTGCTAAAAAGGATAGGTGAGTGACCCCAGGTCCTACTTCCTGTCGCTAAAAAGGACGGGTGAGTGACCCCATGTCCTATTTCCTGTCACTAAAAAGGACGGGTGAGTGACCCCAGGTCCTACTTCCTTTCGCTAAAAAGGACGGGTGAGTGACCCCTGGTCTTACTTCCTGTCACTAAAAAGGACGGGTGAGTGACCCCAGGTCCTACTTCCTGTCGCTAAAAAGGACGGGTGAGTGACCCCAGGTCCTACTTCCTGTCGCTAAAAAGGACGGGTGAGTGACCCCAGGTCCTACTTCCTGTCGCTAAAAAGGACAGGTGAGTGACTCCAGGTCCTACTTCCTGTCGCTAAAAAGGACGGGTGAATGATCCCGGGTCCTACTTCCTATCGCTAAAAAGGATGGGTGAGTGACCCCGGTTCCTACTTCCTGTCGCTAAAAAGGACGGGTGAATGATCCCGGGTCCTACTTCCTGTTGCTAAAAAGGATAGGTGAGTGACCCCAGGTCCTACTTCCTGTCGCTAAAAAGGACGGGTGAGTGACCACGGGTCCTACTTCCTGTCGCTAAAAAGGACGGGTGTGTGACCCCAGGTCCTACTTCCTGTCGCTAAAAAGGGAAGGGTGAGTGACCCCAGGTCCTACTTCTTGTCGCTAAAAGGGACCGGTGAGTGACCCCTGGTCCTACTTCCTGTCGCTAAAAAGGACGGGTGAGTGACCCCAGGTCCTATTTAACGTTGCTAAAAGGGACGGGTGAGTGACCCCAGGTCCTACTTCCTGTCGCTAAAAAGGACGGGTGAGTGACCCCAGGTCCTATTTAACGTTGCTAAAAGGGACGGGTGAGTGACCCCAGGTCCTACTTCCTGTCGCTAAAAAGGACGGGTGAGTGACCCCAGGTCCTATTTAACGTTGCTAAAAGGGACGGGTGAGTCACCCCAGGTCCTACTTCCTGTCACTAAAAAGGACGGGTGAGTGACCCCAGGTCCTATTTAACGTTGCTAAAAGGGACGGGTGAGTGACCCCAGGTCCTACTTCCTGTCACTAAAAAGGACGGGTGAGTGACCCCAGGTCCTACTTCTTGTCGCTAAAAAGGACGGGTGAGTGACCCCAGGTCCTACTTCCTGTTGCTAAAAAGGACGGGTGAGTGACCCCAGGTCCTACTTTCTGTCACTGAAAAGGACGGGTGAGTGACCCCAGGTCCTACTTCCTGTCGCTAAAAAGGACGGGTGAGTGACCCCTGGTCCTACTTCCTGTCGCTAAAAAGGACGGGTGAGTGACCCCAGGTCCTACTTCCTGTCGCTAAAAAGGACGGGTGAGTGACCCCAGGTCCTACTTCCTGTCGCTAAAAGGGACAGGTGAATGATCCCGGGTCCTACTTCCTGTTGCTAAAAAGGATAGGTGAGTGACCCCAGGTCCTACTTCCTGTCGCTAAAAAGGACGGGTGAGTGACCACGGGTCCTACTTCCTGTTGCTAAAAAGGACGGGTGTGTGACCCCAGGTCCTACTTCCTGTCGCTAAAAAGGGAAGGGTGAGTGACCCCAGGTCCTACTTATTGTCGCTAAAAGGGACCGGTGAGTGACCCCTGGTCCTACTTCCTGTCGCTAAAAAGGACGGGTGAGTGACCCCAGGTCCTATTTAACGTTGCTAAAAGGGACGGGTGAGTGACCCCAGGTCGTACTTCCTGTCGCTAAAAAGGACGGGTGAGTGACCCCAGGTCCTATTTAACGTTGCTAAAAGGGACGGGTGAGTGACCCCAGGTCCTACTTCCTGTCGCTAAAAAGGACGGGTGAGTGACCCCAGGTCCTATTTAACGTTGCTAAAAGGGACGGGTGAGTCACCCCAGGTCCTACTTCCTGTCACTAAAAAGGACGGGTGAGTGACCCCAGGTCCTATTTAACGTTGCTAAAAGGGACGGGTGAGTGACCCCAGGTCCTACTTCCTGTCACTAAAAAGGACGGGTGAGTGACCCCAGGTCCTACTTCTTGTCGCTAAAAAGGACGGGTGAGTGACCCCAGGTCCTACTTCCTGTTGCTAAACAGGACGGGTGAGTGACCCCAGGTCCTACTTTCTGTCACTGAAAAGGACGGGTGAGTGACCCCAGGTCCTACTTCCTGTCGCTAAAAAGGACGGGTGAGTGACCCCTGGTCCTACTTCCTGTCGCTAAAAAGGACGGGTGAGTGACCCCAGGTCCTACTTCCTGTCGCTAAAAAGGATGGGTGAGTGACCCCAGGTCCTACTTCCTGTCGCTAAAAAGGACGGGTGAGTGACCCCTGGTCCTACTTCCTGTCGCTAAAAAGGACGGGTGAGTGACCCCAGGTCCTACTTCCTGTCGCTAAAAAGGACGGGTGAGTGACCCCTGGTCCTACTTCCTGTCGCTAAAAAGGACGGGTGAGTGACCCCAGGTCCTACTTCCTGTCGCTAAAAAGGACGGGTGAGTGACCCCAGGTCCTACTTCCTGTCGCTAAAAAGGACGGGTGAGTGACCCCAGGTCCTACTTCCTGTCGCTAAAAGGGACAGGTGAATGATCCCGGGTCCTACTTCCTATCGCTAAAAAGGACGGGTGAGTGACCCCAGGTCCTACTTCCTATCGCTAAAAAGGACGGGTGAGTGACCCCAGGTCCTACTTCCTGTCGCTAAAAAGGACAGGTGAGTGACTCCAGGTCCTACTTCCTGTCGCTAAAAAGGACAGGTGAATGATCCCGGGTCCTACTTCCTATCGCTAAAAAGGACGGGTGAGTGACCCCAGGTCCTACTTCCTGTCGCTAAAAAGGACAGGTGAGTGACTCCAGGTCCTACTTCCTGTCGCTAAAAAGGACAGGTGAATGATCCCGGGTCCTACTTCCTATCGCTAAAAAGGATGGGTGAGTGACCCCAGGTCCTACTTCCCGCTTCATTGCATCCCAGTTTGCAGGCACAAACACAATATCCATCAGTCATATAGTTGTTTATTTTGTCTTGTCAACATTGTCACAGTTGAAGTTGTACAATAACTGGGCTCTGAAGTGACTCACTACTGTACTCACTGTACAAACAGAACAAACATGTGGTTTTCCTTTCAATGAGTCCCACAACTCACAAACAATGTAAGGTGTGTGTGTGTGTGTGTGTATGTGTATGTGTGCTTTTTGTATCTGGGACTTTGAAGGACACGTTCTGATATGTTGAGCTTCATTGGTCCATGTTTGTACAAGTTGAATAGAATAGATTGCATCATATTGACAATATTTACACTTCTTTTAGCGCCATCTTGGTCCTTTACACCTTGGGAGGACGAAACACTTTCACTTCAACATTCAACATATTTACAAAATAAAAGCCCTCAGCCCAGGAAGGAAGTGCATGTTGTTTATGTTGGTGACGGACAAAATAACTTTGTTTGTGACGTACAGCACACAATGACTTTGTTTATGTTTGTGATGTACACAATGACTTTGTTTATGTTTGTGATGTACACAATGACTTTGTTTATGTTTGTGACGTACACAATGACTTTGTTTATGTTTGTGATGTATACAATGACTTTGTTTATGTTTGTGACATACACAATGACTTTGTTTATGTTTGTGACGTACACAATGACTTTGTTTATGTTTGTGACGTACACAATGACTTTGTTTATGTTTGTGACGTACACAATGACTTTGTTTATGTTTATGACGTACACAATGACTTTGTTTATGTTTGTGACGTACACAATGATTTTGTTTATGTTTGTGACGTTCACAATAACTTTGTTGTTTATGTTCGTGACGTACACAATGACTGTTGTTTGTTTGTGACGTACACAATAACTTTGTTGTTTATGTCTGTGACGTACACAATAACTTTGTTTATGTCTGTGACGTACACAATAACTTTGTTGTTTATGTTTGTGACATACACAATAACTTTGTTGTTTATGTGTGTGACGTACACAATAACTTTGTTGTTTATGTGTGTGACGTACACAATGACTGTTGTTTGTTTGTGACGTACACAATAACTTTGTTGTTTATGTCTGTGACGTACACAATAACTTTGTTGTTTATGTTCGTGACGTACACAATGACTGTTGTTTGTTTGTGACGTACACAATAACTTTGTTGTTTATGTTCGTGACGTACACAATGACTGTTGTTTGTTTGTGACGTACACAATAACTTTGTTGTTTATGTCTGTGACGTACACAATAACTTTGTTTATGTCTGTGACGTACACAATAACTTTGTTGTTTATGTTTGTGACATACACAATAACTTTGTTGTTTATGTGTGTGACGTACACAATAACTTTGTTGTTTATGTCTTTGATGTACACAATAACTTTGTTGTTTATGTCTGTGACGTACACAATAACTTTGTTGTTTATGTCTGTGACGTACACAATAACTTTGTTTATGTCTGTGACGTACACAATAACTTTGTTTATGTTTGTGACGTTCACAATAACTTTGTTGTTTATGTTCGTGACGTACACAATGACTGTTGTTTCTTTGTGACGTACACAATAACTTTGTTGTTTATGTCTGTGACGTACACAATAACTTTGTTTATGTCTGTGACGTACACAATAACTTTGTTGTTTATGTTTGTGACATACACAATAACTTTGTTGTTTATGTGTGTGACGTACACAATAACTTTGTTGTTTATGTCTTTGATGTACACAATAACTTTGTTGTTTATGTCTGTGACGTACACAATAACTTTGTTGTTTATGTCTGTGACGTACACAATAACTTTGTTGTTTGTTTGTGACGTACACAATGACTTTGTTGTTTGTTTGTGACGTACACAATAACTTTGTTGTTTGTTTGTGACGTACACAATGACTTTGTTGTTTGTTTGTGACGTACACAATGACTTTGTTGTTTGTTTGTGACATACACAATAACTTTGTTGTTTATGTCTGTGACGTACACAATAACTTTATTGTTTATGTTTGTGATGTACACAATAACTTTGTTAATGTTTGAGACGTACACAAACATTTTGTTTATGTTTGTGACGTACACAATAACTTTGTTGTTTGTTTGTGACGTACACAATGACTTTGTTGTTTGTTTGTGACGTACACAATAACTTTGTTGTTTGTTTGTGACGTACACAATGACTTTGTTGTTTGTTTGTGACGCACATCATGACTTTGTTGTTTGTTTGTGACATACACAATAACTTTGTTGTTTATGTCTGTGACGTACACAATAACTTTATTGTTTATGTTTGTGATGTACACAATAACTTTGTTCATGTTTGAGACGTACACAAACATTTTGTTTATGTTTGTGACGTACACAATAACTTTGTTTATGTTTGTGATGTATATAACTTTGTTTATGTTTGTAACATACACAATAACTTTGTTGTTTATGTTTGTGACGTACACAATAACTTTGCTGTTTGTTTGTGACGTACACAATGACTTTGTTGTTTGTTTGTGACGTACACAATAACTTTGTTGTTTATGTCTGTGACGCACACAATAACTCTGTTGTTTATGTTTGTGATGTACACAATAACTTTGTTGTTTGTTTGTGACGTATACAATAACTTTGTTGTTTGTTTGTGATGTACACAATGACTTGGTTTGTGACATACACAATAACTTTGTTGTTTATGTTTGTGACGTACACAATAGCTTTGTTGTTTGTTTGTGACGTACACAATGACTTTGTTGTTTATGTCTGACATACACAATAACTTTGTTTATGTTTGTGATGTACACAATAACTTTGTTGTTCATGTCTGTGATGTACACAATAACTTTGTTGTTTATGATGTACCAATAACTTTGTTCATGTTTGTGACGTACACAATAACTTTGTTTATGTTTGTGACATACACAATAATTTTGTTTATGTTTGTGACGTACACAAACATTTTTTTTATGACGTACACAATAACTTTGTGACGTACACAATGACTTTGTTGTTTATGTCTGTGACGTACACAATAACTTTGTTGTTTATGTCTGTGATGTACACAATAACTTTGTTGTTTATGATGTACACAATAACTTTGTTCATGTTTGTGACGTACACAATAACTTTGTTCATGTTTGTGACGTACACAATAACTTTGTTTATGTTTGTGACGTACACAAACATTTTTTTAATGACGTACACAATAACTTTGTTGTTTGTTTGTGACGTACACAATGACTTTGTTGTTTATGTTTGTGACGTACACAATAACTTTGTTTGTTTGTGACGTACACAATAACTTTGTTTATGTTTATGACGTAAACAATAACGTTATGTTTGTGACATACACAATAACTTTGTTTATGTTTGTGACATACACAAACATTTTGTTTATGACATACACAATACCTTTGTTGTTTATGTACATGATAACGTTGTTTGTGCCATTGTTGTTTGTTTGTGACGTACACAATAACATTGTTGTTTATGTTTGTGACGCACACAATTACATTGTTGTTTATGTTTGTGATGTACAAAATATCATTGTTTGTTTGTGACTTACGCAATAACATTGTTTGTGACATACACAACATTGTTGTTTATGTTTGTGACGTACCCAATAACTTGTTTATGTTTGTGACGTACACAACAACATTGTCGTTTGTTTGTGACTCACACAATAACTTGTTTGTTTGTGACATACACAATAACATTGTTTGTTTGTGACATACACAATAACATTGTTGTTTGTTTGTGACGTACACAATAACATTGTTGTTTGTTTGTGATGTACACAATACCTTGTTTATGTTTGTGATGTCCACAGTAACTTGTTTATGTTTGTGACGTACACAATGACATTGTTGTTTATGTTTGTGATATACAAAATATCATTGTTGTTTGTGACTTACGCAATAACTTGTTTATGTTTGTGACGTACACAATAACATTGTTGTTTATGTTTGTGACGTACACAATAACTTGTTTATGTTTATGACATACACAACATTGTTGTTTGTTTGGGACGTACACAATAACTTGTTTATGTTCATGACGCAATTAATAACTTTGTTGTTTATGTTTGTGACGTACACAATAAATTGTTTGTTTGTGACGCACATAATAACTTTGTTGTTTATGTTTGTGCCGTACACAACATTGTTGTTTATGTTTGTGACGTACACAATGACATTGTTGTTTACGATGTACAAAATATCATTGTTGTTTGTTTGTGACTTACGCAATAACTTGTTTATGTTTGTGACGTACACAACAATATTGTTGTTTGTTTGTGACGTACACAATAACTTGTTTATGTTTATGACGTACACAACATTGATGTTTGTTTGGGACACACACAATAACTTGTTTATGTTCATGATGCAATTAATAACTTTGTTGTTTATGTTTGTGACGTACACAATAAATTGTTTATTTGTGACGCACATAGTAACTTTGTTGTTTATGTTTGTGCCGTACACAACATTGTTGTTTATGTTTGTGACGTACACAATGACATTGTTGTTTATGTTTGTGATGTACAAAATATTGTTATTTGTTTGTGACTTACGCAATAACTTGTTTATGTTTGTGACATACACAACAACATTGTTGTTTATGTTTGTGACGTACCCATGAACTTGTTTATGTTTGACGTACACAACATTGTTGTTTATGTTTGTGACGTACACAATGACATTGTTGTTTATGTTTGTGATGTACAAAATATCATTGTTGTTTGTTTGTGACTTACGCAATAGCTTGTTTATGTTTGTGACGTACACAATAACATTGTTTGTGACGTACACAACAACATTGTTGTTTATGTTTGGGACGTACAAAATAACTTGTTTATGTTTATGACGTACACAACATTGTTGTTTGTTTGGGACGTACACAATAACTTGTTTATGTTCATGACGCAATTAATATCTTTGTTGTTTATGTTTGTGACGTACACAACATTGTTGTTTATTTTTGTGACGTACACAATAACTTTGTGGTTTATGTTTATGAGGTGAATAAAAACGTTGTTGTTGCACACATGCTGACAGCAGAAATGCGACAAGACAAATATGAACAAAGTCCAAAGCAAAAAAACAAACAATAATCATCATTAAAAAACAGTCAATCAATAGGCTGATTTTTCTTCCTTTTTCAGCTCACAGTGAAAAGGACGAGTGATGCATCATAATCATAATCAGGATGATAAACATTATATAGAATCATGATCATAATCATTATTTAGAATCATAATCACCATCATAGTCATAATCATCATCACAATCAACATAATCACCATCATAATCAATATTTAGAATCATAATCATAGTCAAATCATAATGATAATCATAATGATAAGCATAGTCATAATGATAGTCATAATCATAATGATAAGCATAGTCATAATCATAATAACCACATTGATAATCATAATCAGTCATAATCATACTCATAATGATAATCATAGTCATAATCATAATAAGCATAGTCATAATCATAATAACCATAATGATAATCATAATCAGTCATAATCATAATCATACTCATAATGATAATCATAATGATAAGCATAGTCATAATGATAGTCATAATCATAATGATAAGCACAGTCATAATAACCATATTGATCATCATAATCAGTCATAATCATAATCATACTCATAATGATAATCATGATAAGCATAGTCATAATCATAATAACCATAATGATAATCATAATCAGTCATAATCATAATAACCATAATGATAATCATATTTAGTCATAATCATACTCATAATGATAGTCATAATCATATTCAGTCATAATCATAATCGTAATCATAACCACGATCATAATCATAGTCATAGTGATAATCATAGTCAATGATAATCATAGTCATAATCGTAATCATATTCAAGTTCATAGTCATAATCATGCAGTGCTTTGTTGTTTGTTCTTCCTCCTGCAGACTAACATCATGGGAATGATACACAACATTCTGCTGATATGTGATGACACAAAGTACAACCTGAATATTACGTACGCTCATAATAAACTCTTATTGTACAAACTTATTCTTCATAGATTTCACTTTCTTTCTTTTACATTTTCGCGCTTCAAACTGCATTTCCTAAAGACTAAGCTTTTTTTCTTTTCTTTTTTCATGTGCTTATCCAGCAAAATATTTGTGTCGAGTCCAAGGAGAAGTATATTCCTTTATTAAAATATGTACACACATTCCGGGCTTTCTTCCCCTTGTAAGTATTTATATTTATATATATATATATATTTATATTTATATTCATATTCCTAAATGGACATCGAGTGGATCTATGAGCTGAATCTCATCCCGGACAACAGAAGACTTCATTTCAGCGTTTGGAAGATGGATTGCACGTCTACTAACACTGCGTTGTTGTACAATGTGCAGGGAACGTTAACTACTATGTTGTACAATGTGCAGAGAACGTTAACTACTATGTTGTACAATGTGCAGGGAACGTTAGCAACTGTGTTATTGTACAATGTGCAGAGAACGTTAGCAACTGTGTTATTGTACAATGTGCAGAGAACATTAACTACTATGTTGTACAATGTGCAGAGAACGTTAACTACTACGTTGTACAATGTGCAGAGAACGTTAACTACTATGTTGTACAATGTGCAGAGAACGTTAACAACTGCGTTGTTGTACAATGTGCAGAGAACGTTATCTACTATGTCGTTGTTGTACAATGTGCAGAGAACGTTAACTACTATGTTGTTGTTGTTGTAAAATGTGCAGAGAACGTTAACTACTATGTTGTTGTACAATGTGCGGAGAACGTTAACTACTATGTTGTTGTACAATGTGCGGAGAACGTTAACTACTATGTTGTTGTACAATGTGCGGAGAACGTTAACTACTATGTTGTTGTACAATGTGCAGAGAACGTTAACTACTATGTTGTACAATGTGTAGAGAATGTTAACTCCTATGTTGTACAATGTGCAGAGAACGTTACCTACTATGTTGTTTTACAATGTGCAGAGAGCGTTAACTACTATGTTGAACAAAGTGCAGAGAACGTTAACTACTGTGTTGTTGTACAATGTGCAGAAAACGTAGACTCCTATGTTGTACAATGTGCAGAGAACGTTAACTACTATGTTGTACAGTGTGCAGAGAACGTTAACTACAATGTTGTTTTACAATGTGGAGAGAACATTAACTACTATGTTGTACAATGTGCAGAGAACGTTAACTACTATGTTGTACAATGTGCAGAGAATGTTAACTACTATGTTGTACAATGTGCAGAGAACATTAACTACTATGTTGTACAATGTGCAGAGAACGTTAACTACTATGTTGTTGTTGTTGTAAAATGTGCAGAGAACGTTAACAACTATGTTGTTGTACAATGTGCGGAGAACGTTAACTACTATGTTGTTGTTGTGAAATGTGCGGAGAACGTTAACTACTATGTTGTTGTTGTGAAATGTGCGGAGAACGTTAACTACTATGTTGTTGTTGTGAAATGTGCAGAGAACGTTAACTACTATGTTGTTGCACAATGTGCGGAGAACGTTAACTACTTTGTTGTTGCACAAAGTGCGGAGAACGTTAACTACTATGTTGTTGCACAAAGTGCGGAGAACGTTAACTACCATGTTGTTGTACAATGTGCGGAGAACGTTAACTACTATGTTGTTGTACAATGTGCGGAGAACGTTAACTACTATGTTGTTGTACAATGTGCAGAGAACGTTAACTACTATGTTGTACAATGTGTAGAGAATGTTAACTCCTATGTTGTACAATGTGCAGAGAACGTTACCTACTATGTTGTTTTACAATGTGCAGAGAACGTTAATTACTATGTTGAACAAAGTGCAGAGAACGTTAACTACTGTGTTGTTGTACAATGTGCGGAGAACGTTAACTACTATGTTGTTGTACAATGTGCAGAGAACGTTAACTACTATGTTGTACAATGTGTAGAGAATGTTAACTCCTATGTTGTACAATGTGCAGAGAACGTTACCTACTATGTTGTTTTACAATGTGCAGAGAACGTTAATTACTATGTTGAACAAAGTGCAGAGAACGTTAACTACTATGTTGTACAATGTGCAGAGAACGTTAACTACTATGTTGTACAATGTGCAGAGAACGTTAACTACAATGTTGTTTTACAATGTGCAGAGAACATTAACTACTATGTTGTACAATGTGCAGAGAACGTTAACTACTATGTTGTACAATGTGCAGAGAATGTTAACTACTATGTTGTACAATGTGCAGAGAACATTAACTACTATGTTGTACAATGTGCAGAGAACGTTAACTACTATGTTGTTGTTGTTGTAAAATGTGCAGAGAACGTTAACAACTATGTTGTTGTACAAAGTGCGGAGAACGTTAACTACTATGTTGTTGTTGTGAAATGTGCGGAGAACGTTAACTACTATGTTGTTGTTGTGAAATGTGCAGAGAACGTTAACTACTATGTTGTTGCACAATGTGCGGAGAACGTTAACTACTATGTTGTTGCACAAAGTGCGGAGAACGTTAACTACTATGTTGTTGCACAAAGTGCGGAGAACGTTAACTACCATGTTGTTGTACAATGTGCGGAGAACGTTAACTACCATGTTGTTGCACAAAGTGCGGAGAACGTTAACTACCATGTTGTTGTACAAAGTGCGGGGAAGGTTGACAACAAACATGCAGAAGCACAAGGACATTCCTGCTGATGAGCATGAAGTGAGACAGAAAAGCAACACGTCAATAAATAGAAAGACAAATGATACTTGTTCCTAATCAGCACAACGATATTGCACGCATGACTGAAATCATGTCAATATTCATACGTTGTCATTAGGGGTGTCACCATCCAATATCTACACCTGAAGTCGCTCCGATATCATCAGAAAACACACTTGCACGTCAAATGTGTGATATCACGTGCGATACAAGCAGCCCCCCGGTGTCTTTTACTAGCGCGCGATATCACGTGCGACACAAGCAGCGCGTTTACTTGTGCAAAGACGGTTAACGTCTAAACGTCCTAATTTCTTCTATTGTTTTTTTTTCTCCTTCCATTTACAAACAGGCAAACATGCCGGGCTACTAGGAGCGTGCAGATACACAACGGCTAAGCACACAATAGCACAGGAGCTAGACACATTGAACAATAAAGCAGCACGTCTGCCAATATAAACACGTATTAAATCATCCTATTTGCATCTTTACTCACACGTGTCAGAAAGTATCCGGTAACAAACGTGTCCGCGTCATTCAACTTACAAGGTCGTGAGCCTAACCAAAAAAAAAATTAAAAAATTTACCACTCCACTTCCACTTAAAGCCGACTTTTGGTGATTTTTGCCTTTTACAAAAGTTGTTATGGTGTTGGATTGTCGTGATGGAAAACAATATGAGCACGCATGATTCCTGTCGATATCGGACGGACACTGGTGCAATACGGTCGTTTGGAGAGTGGTATCGTGACACTCCTAATATTAACAACAACGTATGGCGTCTCCTCCATGTTGAATAATAATAACAACTTATGAAGTGTCCTCCATGTTGTTTGTGGGAGGGATCTTCACTTACGACAACAATGATGATGATGTACTATACACACAATATAATAATTGGCACATTTAATTAGGAACTAATCATCTACACTAAATACTTCACTACACTTTGTCAAAGATTATATTTCCACCTGCTGATTATACTACTTCCTGTCACATGACCCCGGCTGAAAAAGGGGGGCGGGGCGGGCAGACCCAGCGGTCTTCAAGGCTCGCGGTGGGGAAGGTGGCGTCCTGTGGGCGGGGTCTGCAGGTGGTTTCCATGGCAACAGCAGTAAACACAGTGGACAGTCGTGCCGTCGGTCCTTTGGTGTCGGGGAGAGTCGTCACACCACCGTGCTGATGCCGCTGTGTTTGGGCTTGGGTCCGCCGGGCGCGGCGCCCGCCTGCTGGGCGGCGTGCGGCTGGGCGGCGTGATGCTGGCCGTAGTGGGCGTGTGCGTGCGAGGAGTAGGCGGGGTGCTTGTGGTACTGCGTGTGCGGCGGCGGGTGGTAGTGGTGGTGGTGGTGGTACGGCGGCGGGTTCTGCGGCACCTGGCAGTACTGCGGGTGGTGGTGCACCACCTGCGCCGTGTGGTGCAGGTTGGTCGGGTGGGGCTTGTGGGATATGAGGGTGGGGTGGCCGGCGGGGGCGTGGCCCGGCGCGGACCCCTTGCTTCTCTTGGTGGCGAACAGCGAGCCCAGGATGGAGGTGGGCGCCGAGTTGGGGAGGGGGGGAGGCTCGCGCGAGGAGGAGGAGGAGCCCTCGCGCGGTGGCGGCGGGGCGGCGGCGGCGGCGGCTTTCCGCCGCGTGTGCGGGCTGCTAATGATGGAGCCCTGGTGGCGAGAAAGGGAAGACGTCAGACGCAGAGATGGCCGCCACTCCGTGACTAGCAGAATGTGGCGCATGCAGATGAGAAAGTCAAAAACATCACAAGTCACTCATGCTACTCCTTCCACGCCTGGCCGCCGCCCACATGCACGCCTGGCAGGTCAAAGGTCAAAGCTTCCACTCCCTTCCCCTGACCTCGCTCATGCTCCGCCCCCCACCCCCCCCCCTTTCAATGCCCAAACTCCGCCTCTTCCCTACCCCCGGAAGGTGTGGTGGACATGAGGTGAATGAGGGACAGAGACACACCAGGAAGGAGTGGTCCAGTCATGCTCTCGTGGTCACATGACTCGGGGGGGGGGGAGGGGCGGGGGAGAAGGGGGCGGGGTCAGAGGCATGCAGACTAGAGTGAGG
This sequence comes from Entelurus aequoreus, assembly GCF_033978785.1. Taxonomy (NCBI): domain Eukaryota; kingdom Metazoa; phylum Chordata; class Actinopteri; order Syngnathiformes; family Syngnathidae; genus Entelurus; species Entelurus aequoreus. The sequence continues at coordinate 16,943,044 of NC_084737.1, forward strand.
CAAGCAGGTCAAGAAGCATCGCAGGTGAAGAGAAGAAAACATGAAGAGTAGTTTGGAGACCAGCAGCTTCCAACTTACTTCCATATTGCTGTCTAGTGATCCTGCACTGCTGCGACGCCCCCGCCTGCCTGGCCGAGACATGCAACACGTTAGAGACACACCTTTACCTGTTTGTCAACACCTCTTCTACGCTAGCCTTCATTTCTTGGCCCACAATGCATTGCGTCACGTGACACTGTGTCCGTCTGTCTACTGGATGCTAGACTCACAACTTTGGACCTGCCAGTCAGATATTAGGGGTGTCCCGATACGTCGCACGCAACACCGGGTGTATCGATCGATACCGATATTGGCCCGATACGATATCAGCATTATCCAAAAAAAGGTTTGCTCGAGTGGAATGAGTCAAACAGAACAAGGGTAGCTATGAAAAACCGAATCTATTTATTATTAACGTCTGGAATGGACATATGCTGTCTTTAAGTTGAATCGGAGTGGTAAGTTCATTAATTGGCCACAATAATTCATCAAATTAAGCTCGTGCCGCAGTAAGTTGAACGGACTTATGCTGTCTTCAAGTCGAAGTGAAGTGGTCATTTCTTTATTTCTTAAGTTGAAGGATGCGGACACGTTCCTTACTGGATACTCTCTACTCTGCCTTGGCGACTTTGTACGTGTAAGTAACATACAACTATAATTAACTACCCTAGCCTAACGCATTTACCTTTCATAAATGACTTGTATTAAATAGACGCAATTGTGTGTTAATTGAAGGACATTTAGATGTTGACTGGCTGCTTGTATCGCACATGATATCGCACACACAAGTAAACACGCTTCAGGACTGCTTGTATCGCACATGATAACACACACAAGTAAATATTCCGCAGGACTGCTTGTATCCCACAAGATATCACAAAAGTTAACACGCTGCAGGACTGCTTCTATCGCACATGATATCACACACAAGTAAACACGCTGCAGGACTGCTTGCATCGCACATGATATCACACACAAGTAAACACGCCACAGGACTGCTTGTATCGCACATAATATCACACTTAAGTAAACAATCTGCAGGACTGCTTGTATCCCACATGATTCCACACACAAGTAAACACTGTGCAGGACTGCTTCTATCTCAAATTATATCACACACAAGTAAACAGGCCGAAGGACTACTTGTATTGCACGTGATATCACACACAAGTAAACAAGCTGCAGGACTGCTTATATCCCACACAAGTAAACAATCTGGAGAACTGCTTGTATCGCAGATATCACACAGAAGTAAACAATCTGCAGGACCGGTTCTATTGCACATGATATCACACACAAGTAAACACGCTGCAGGACTGCTTGTATCGCACATGATATCACACACAAGTAAATATTCCGCAGGACTGCTTGTATCGCACATGGCATCACAAAAGTTAACACGCTGCAGGACTGCTTGTATCGCACATGATATCACACACAAGTAAACATGCTGCAGGACTGCTTGTATCGCACATGATATCACACACAAGTAAACAGGCCGCAGGACTGCTTGTATCACACATGATATCACACACAAGTAAACACGCCGCAGAACTGCTTGTATCGCACATAATATCACACTTAAGTAAACAATCTGCAGGACTGCTTGTATCCCACATTATTCCACACACAAGTAAACACTGTGCAGGACTGCTTCTATCCCAAATGATATCACACACAAGTAAACAGGCCGGAGGACTACTTGTATCGCACATGATATCACACACAAGTAAACAATCTGCAGGACTGCTTATATCACACACAAGTAAACAATCTGGAGAACTGCTTGTATCGCAGATATCACACAAAAGTAAACAATCTGCAGGACTGCTTGTATCGCAAATGATATCACACACAAGTAAATATTCAGCAGGACTGCTTGTATCGCACATGACATCACAAAAGTTAACACGCTGCAGGACTGCTTGTATCGCACATGATATCACACACAAGTAAACAGTCCACAGTACTGCTTGTATTGCACATGATATCACACACAAGTAAACAGGCCGCAGGACTACTTGTATCACACATGATATCACAAGCAAGTAAACAATCTGCAGGACTGCTTGTATCGCACATGATACTACACACAAGTAAACACTGTACAGGACTGCTTCTATCGCACATGATATCACTCACAAGTAAACACACTGCAGGACTGCTTGTACCTCACATGATATCACACACAAGTAAACACGCCGCAGGACTGCTTGTGTCGCACATAATATCACACACAAGTAAACTCGTTGCAGGACTGCTTGTGTCGCACATGATATCACACACAAGTAAACTCGTTGCAGGGCCGCTTGTATCGCACATGATATCACACACAAGTAAACTCGTTGCAGGACCGTTTGTATCGCACATGATATCACACATTCGACATATAATCTCATACGTGTTTTTTCATGATACGCGAGCTATATTTGATATCAGATCGGACACCCTCAGCAGATATGATTTTAGGTATTGAAGAACTATCTGCACAAAAAGATCGTAAACAGGAAGAAGGCGAAAAAAATAATCCTTTGACATTTTTTCTTACAGCGACAGACACACGCAGGGGACACAGTATCGCTGCTGGTGTTTGATATGGCATGCAAGCCTGAGTATCATCACTACTAACCTACTTGTTAATTAGTTGTACTGAGAAACAGCCACCAGTTGAAAACTCACTTCCTCACTCAGGGCAGGATTTCAAAGTAAAAGCTCAGTGAAGAAGATGAACTATTTGAAGTGGCCAATAGAGTCGCAGCTATCAAAGCTGCCTAGCGACAGTGACAGGTGGGGGCGAGGGGGAGGGGCCGGGGAGGGGGGGGGGGGGTCATATTACACATGGGATGTGGAGTAATTACACATAAACAGGAAGTACCTGATGTGTACGACGAAGAAGAAGAATTCACATGAATGATGGAAGTATGGCAGGAAAAGGAAAATAAATGAACCCCGTGAAGAAAAAGAAGAAGCTCTGTCAGGACTGAACTCAAATTTCTGGAAAGATGGAAGACTTTAGTCGCTCTTCATCGCCTCGGTCCTGGTGGAAAACGACGTCATATTGACACAACATGGCCGCCAACGACCAGCATCCGTGCACGTTTGTTCATGAGCAAAATATGAAGATGTAAGAACCTGAACTTATTTGGCAAAACAAAACATGAACTTCCTGTCCGCAAATTTATGAGAGAGAAGAAAACTAACAACTCGTCTCTCAGCGTGTGCTTCTTTTCTTGCCGAGTTTTGTCTATTTTGTTACTCAAAAAGTCGGCAAAGCCGCCTGCAAAGAAGGAGGGATTTGCTGTGGACTTAGAAATTCATAAAACTATTTGCAAGGAGTAGGCGCATTGTAAGCATTGTTAATAAAAAAAAGGACGACTTTGCCAAAGGGGTTAATGAGACCAGCAAGTCTTAATTGTGATAAGACAGGAGTTTTTTGGAAAAAGATGCCAGAGCAAACTTATATTACGGCGGAGGGGAAGGCACTACCGGGACACAAGCCGATGAAGGATCGCCTCACATTGCTAGTTTGTGTTCACGCTATTTAATACTAATGCTAATGCTAATACTAAAGCCGTCCGTGTCGTATGTAAAAGTCTTCAGAGGGGGAGGAGCCAGCTGGCGAAATATGATCTTTTTCACAGTTTTTATTGTAAGGAGCACGTCACAGTGAACACAAGTCGGAATGTTTATTATGATTCTTCATCTTCTTGCGGTTGACAAACACGGAGCACTGAAGTGTGTTTTCCTTGGCTGCCGATGATGTGCAACACCCAAAACCGGTGAAGTTGGCACGTTGTGTAAATGGTAAATAAAAACAGAATACAATGATTTGCAAATCCTTTTCAACTTATATTCAATTGAATAGACTGCAAAGACAAGATATTTAATGTTCAGATTGAGAAACTTAATTTGTTACTTTTTTGCAAATAATCTTCACTTAGAATTTAATGGCAGCAACACATTGCAAAAAAGTTGTCACAGGGGCATTTTTACCACTGTGTTACATGGCCTTTTCTTTTAACAACACTCAGTAAACGTTTGGGAACTGAGGAGACACATTTTTGAAGCTTTTCAGGTGGAATTATTCCCCATTCTTGCTTGATGTACAGGTCTGTACTACAGGCAGGCTTTTTTACTACGAAGCCATGCTGTTGTAACACGTGGCTTGGCATTGTCTTGCTGAAATAAGCAGGGGCGTCCATAATAACGTTGCTTGGACGGCAACATATGTTGCTCCAAAACCTGTATGTACCTGTCAGCATTCATGGCGCCTTCACAGATGTGTAAGTTACCCATGCCTTGGGCACTAATACACCCCCATACCATCACAGATGCTGTTTTTTTAACTTTGCGCTAGGGCTGCAACAACTAATCGATTAAATCGATTAAAAACGATTATAAAAATAGTTGCCGATTAATTTAGTCATCGATTCGTTGGATCTATGTTATGCGCATGCGCAGAGGCTTTAAAAAAAAAAAAAATATATATATATATTTTTAAATAATTATTTATAAACTGCAACATTTACAAACAGCTGAGAAACAATAATCAAAATAAGTATGGTGCCATTATGCTGTTTTAAAAAAAAAAAATACTGGAAAGGATAGAAATGTAGTTTGTCTCTTTTATCCGATTATTAATCGATTAATCGAAGTAATAATCGACAGATTAATCGATTATCAATTTAATCGTTAGTTGCAGCCCTACTTTGCGCCTAGAACAGTCCGGATGGTTCTTTTCCTCACGACGTCCACAGTTTCCAAAAACAATTTGAAATGTGTACTCGTCAGACCACAGAACACTTTTCCACTTTGCATCAGTCCATCTTAGATGAGCTCGGGCCCAGCAAAGCCGGTGGCGTTTCTGGGTGTTGTTGATAAATGGCTTTGGCTTTGCATGGTAGAGTTTTAACTTGCACTTACAGATGTAGCGACCAGCTGAAGTTACTGACAGTGGTTTTCTGAAGTGTTCCTGAGCCCATGTGGTGATATCCTTTACACACTGATGTCGCTTTTTGATGCAGTACCGCCTGAGGCATCCAAGGTCCGTAATATCATCGCTTACGTGCAGTGATTTCTCCAGTTTCTCTGAACCTTCTGATGATATTACAGACCGTAGATGGTGAAATCCCAAAATTCCTTGCAATAGCTGGTTGAGAAATGTTGTTATTAAACTGTTGGACAATTTTCTCACGCATTTGTTGACAAAGTGGTGACCTTCGCCCCATCCTTGTTTGTGAATGACTGAGCATTTCATGGAGGCTGCTTTTACACCCAATCATGGCACCCACCTGTTCCCAATGAGCCTGTTCACCTGTGGGATGTTCCAAATAAGTGTTTGATGAGCATTCCTCAACGTTCTCAGTCTTTTTTGCCACTCGTGCCAGCTTTTTTGAAACATGTTGCAGACATCAAATTCCAAATGAGCTAATATTTGCAAAAAGTAACACAGTTTAGCAGTTGGAACATTAAATATCTTGTCTTTGCAGTCTATTCAATTGAATATAAGTTGAAAAGGATTTGCAAATCATTGTATTCTCTTTTTATTTACCATTTACACAACGTGCCAACTTCACTGGTTTTGGGTTTTGTACATGATGAATTGTCATGCTAATCTCTTGCTTGTCAATGGTGTGTTGCTCTTGGCACGGATGACTAATATGGATACTTCAGAAAAAGTCCTATTATGAGTCTGTGTCCCAGACTAAAGTCCGACTGGGACTAGATGGATGAACGTTGATGAAGATGTAAATATTGAGTGAGTGGTGCAGCGGCAGAACATTTTGCTAGGACAAAAGAAGGAGAGGAGCATATTTCCTCCCTCATATTTCATACCTGCTTCAGAGAGATCTCGTAAGGAGCTGCTGAGCGCGCTCCTCTTCAGACCCTCGCTCATGGCGTACGAGTCGTCCAGACTGGCTCGGTTCATGCTGCCGTTTCCCGCCTCTTTCTTCAGGCCCGAACTCTGAGACATGCTGGGCCTCACCACGCCTTTCTGCTTCTCCAGCTCCGCTGTCCATCAACACACATACTTATTATTATTATTATTATTATTATACACATACTCATTATTATTATTATTATTATACACATACTCATTATTATTATTATTACACACATACTTATTATTATTATTATTATTATACACATACTCATTATTATTATTATTATTATACACATACTCATTATTATTCACATATTTATTATTATTATTATTATTACACACATACTTATTATTATTGATACACACATACTCATTACTGTTATTATTACACACATACTTATTATTATACACATACTCATTATTATTATTATTATTATTACACAGATACTTATTATCATTATTATTACACACATACTTATTATTATTATTATTATTATACACATACTCATTATTATTATTATTATTATACACATACTCATTATTATTCACATATTTATTATTATTATTATTATTACACACATACTTATTATTATTATTACACACATACTCATTACTGTTATTATTACACACATACTTATTATTATACACATACTCATTATTATTATTGTTATTATTACACACATACTTATTATTGTACACATACTCATTATTATTATTATTACACACATACTTATTATCATTATTATTATACACATATTCATTATTGTTATTATTACACACATACTTATTATTATACACATACTCATTATTATTATTATTATTACACAGATACTTATTATCATTATTATTATACAAATATTCATTATTGTTATTATTACACACATACTTATTATTATACACATACTCATTATTATTATTATTATTATTATTATTACACAGATACTTATTATCATTATTATTATACACATACTCATTATTGTTATTATTACACACATACTTATTATTATACACATACTCATTATTATTATTATTATTATTACTACACACATACTTATTATTATTATTATTATTACACATATACTTATTATTAATATTATTATTATACACATACTCATTATTATTATTATTACACACATACTTATTATTATTATACACATACTCATTAGTATTATTAATACACACATACTTATTATTATTACACATATTTATTAATGTTATTATTATACACATACTCATTAGTATTACATATACATATTATTATTACACATATTCATTAATATTACTATTATACACATACTCATTATTATTACACATACTTATAATTATTACACATATTTATTATTATCATTATACACATACTCATTATTATTACACATAATCAGTATTATTATTATTTTACACATACTCATTATTATTACACATACTCATTATCACACATACTTAATATTATTATACATATTAGAATATACTTATTTCTACACATGTTTATTATTATTGTACACATACTTATTATTACATGTACTAATAGTCATTAAACGTATTTATTATTATTGCACACACATCATCATTACATGTACTTATTATTATTGCACATATTTATTATCATTACACATACTTATTATTACACATACTTATTAGTAATAAACACATAGTTATTATTACATGTGCTTATCATTATTACAAACATATTTATTATGATTTAACATACATATTATTATTACACACGTACCTACTATTATTACACATATTTATTAATATTATTATTATACACATACTCATTATTACACATGCTCATTATTATTACACATACTCATTATTACACATACTTAATAGTAATAAACACATACTTATTATTACATGTGCTTATCATGATTACAAACATATTTATTATTATTTAACATACGTATTATTATTACACGCGTACTTATCATTATTATACAAGTACTTATTATTACACACATACTTATTATTATTACAAATACTTATTATTACACACATTTATTTACATTACATGAACTTATCATTACACATACTTCATTACATGTACGTAATATTATTACACCTACTATTATTACACATACTTATTACACATGCTTATTATTACACATACCTTTTATTACACATACTTACTATTAAAACACACATATTTATTATTACTACACATACTTATCATTATGCACTTATACATAAACACCTGAAAATGTATCATCAACCACTTCTGGTAGCCATCTGGTCAACTGTAGTTCCCGTGTGTGTGTGTGTGTGTGTGTGTGTGTGTGTGTGTGTGAGTGTGTGTGTGTGTGTGCGTGTGTGTGTGTGTGTGTGTGCGTGTGTGTGTGTGCGTAAAATCATGAGCTCACATTCTATTCTGTATTTCTCCATTTCTTGGACCTCAGCAATGGACTCTCTCAGGTCGTCTGTGAACTTCTTGCGGTCCTGAGGGTTTGGTGCGTTGAAGTTGATGAGAACTTTGATGTCTGCTCCTGGAATAGCCGACGTGAGGCGGATTCCATTTGGATAGTCTGGACAGAGAGAGGGAGAGGAAGAGAGGAAGAGAGAGAAAAAGAAAGAGGGGTTGAGAAAGAGAGAGAGTGAGAGAGAGACGGGAAGAGAGAGAGAGATAGCCAGAGAGAGAGAAATATATATATAGAGAGAGAGAAAGAGACAGAGAATGAGAGAGATAGATAGAGAGAGAGAAATATATATAGAGAGACAGTTAGAGAGAGAGAGAGAGAATGAGAGAGACAGAAAGAGAGAGAGAATGAGAGAAAGAGAGAGCGAGAGAGAATGAGAGAGAGACAGAAAGAGAGAATGAGAGAGAGTGAGAGAAAGGGGGGATGAAAGAGAGAGAGGGATAAAGAGAATGAGAGAGAGAGACAGATAGAGAGAGAGAGAATGAGAGCGAGAGAGAATGAGAGAGAGACAGAGCAAGAGTTCGGAAGAGAGAGAGAGATAGGGAGAGAGATAGAGAGAATTAGAGAGGGAGAGAGAGATGCAGCGAGTTAGAGAGGGAGAGAGATTTAGAGAGAGATAGACAGAGTTAAAGAGAGAGGTAGAGAGAGAGTGAGTGAGAGAGAGAGAGAGAGAGAGAGAGAGAGAGAGAGAAGAGAGAGAGAGTTAGTTAGAGAGAGAGAGAGACAAGAAAAGAGGGAGCGATAGAGAGTTAGATAGAGACAGTTAGAGAGAGACAGAGAGAGAGGAAGAGAGTAAGAGAGAGAGAGACAGAGAGTTAGAGAGAGAGAGTAAGAGAGAGAGAGAGAGAGACAGTTAGAGAGAGAGAGAGAGAGAGAGAGACAGAGAGAGAGAGAGAGAGAGAGAGAGAGAGAGAGAGAGAGAGAGAGAGAGAGAGAGAGAGCAACCAAAAATCATGAAAGTTGTTTTATTCCATTTGAGAGAAACACATTTAAATGTTTTTGTGTGATCAGCATAATCAATTATTTTGTTCATCAAATAAAAGTGATATCATGAATAAAATGTTATTTGGTATTAATTCCAGAAGGAATCTTCTTGATTGACTTGACACTACTCATTTTGTTGGTTGAAACATTTTCTATTTTTACTATTTTAATTTTATTTTTTATTATTACATTTTATTTATTACATTTACATTTACATTTTTGATTTTATTTTGTATTATTACATTTGAATCATCTCACTAAACTAATATTCAATACATGATCAATACAATTATTGACTGAAATATTGAAATAAACATTGTTATTTATTACATTAGATGGAATACAATTATCCAGAAAAATCTAATACAAATAACAAAAAAAATATATTAAATCTACAACCAATTATCAAATAAAAAAACAACAATTGCTAAATAAGTTATGAAATAAAAAAACAACAATTAAGACTATATATACTTTTTTTTTTTTTTTTTTTACATTGAATCAACAACCATTGCATCAATTTTTAACTTATTATATAGATATTAAATAAAATATTTTTTTCATCAAGTATCAAATTAAAATAATATGTTAAAGTTAAATATTGATTATTGAATCAAGTTTGCAGACTAATGAACATCATCAGTCAACACTTGAAAAAAAAGATCTGACAAGAAAAAAACTTACATTGATTTTCAAACAACAGAACTTGCATCCCGTAGAGAGAGAAGGACTGTCGGAAACTGTATGTCACCGAGTTCTTCTTCTTCTGGAAGATCTTGGTCACCTGAGAGCAGCGAGGACATTGTTCAGGTGGCACAGGTGGCATGGCAAACAGGAAACAGCAAACAGAAAACAAGAAAACAGCAAACAGGAAACAAGATAACAGCAAACAGGAAACAGGAAAAAGCAAACAAGAAAACAGCAAACAGAAAATAAGAAAACAGGAAACACAAAACAGAAAACAGGAAGCAAGAAAACAGCAAACAGGTAACAGGAAACAAGAAAACAGCAAACAGAAAACAGCAAACCGGAAACAGGAAACAGGAAAGAGGAGACATTAAAGAGGAGAAAAGACGCAGGGAACAGGAAAGAAAAAACAGTAACCAGGAAACAAGAACAGGAAAGAGGAAACAAGGACAGGAAAAGGGAAACATGAAAGAGGAGACAAGAAACAGGAAACAGGAAAGGAAAAACAGGAAACAGCAAACAGGAAACAAGAAAACAACAAACAGGAAAACAGTAAATAGAAAACAAGAAAACAGCAAACAGGAAACAAGAAAACAGCAAATAAGAAACAAAAAAACAGCAAACGGGAAACAAGATAACAGCAAACAGAAAACAGGAAACAGCAAACAGGAAACAAGAAAACAGCAAACAGGAAACAGCAAACAAGAAACAGGAAAGAGGAGACAAAGAGGAAAAAAGACACAGGAAACAGGAAAGAAAAAACAGGAAACAGTAAAAAAGAACAGGAAAGAGGAAACAAGGACAGGAAATGGGAAACAGGAAAGAGGAGACAAGAGACAGGAAACAGGAAAGGAAAAACAGGAAACAGCAAACAGGAAACAAGAAAACAAAAAACAGGAAAACAGTAAATAGAAAACAAGAAAACAGCAAACAGGAAACAAGAAAACAGCAAATAGGAAACAAAAAAACAGCAAACGGGAAACAAGATAACAGCAAACAGGGGACAGGAAAACAGCAAACAGGAAACAAGAAAGCAGCAAACAGGAAACAGGAAAACAGCAAACAGGAAACAAGAAAACAGCAAACAGCAAACAAGAAACAGGAAAGAGGAGACATTAAAGAGGAGAAAAGATGCAGGAAACAGGAAAGAAAAAACAGGAAAGAGGAAACAAGAACAGGAAAGAGGAAACAAGGACATGACATGGAAAACAGGAAAGAGGAGACATGAAACAGGAAACAGGAAAGGAAAATCAGGAAACAGCAAACAGTTAACAGGAAACAAGAACACAACAAATAGGAAACAGGAAAACAGGAAACAGGAAATTGAAAAAAACCCAACAGGAAACAGGAAACAAGAAAGCAGCAAATAGGAAACAAAAAAACAGCAAACAGGAAACAAGATAACAGCAAACAGAAAACAGAAAACAGCAAACAGGAAACAATTAAACAGCAAACAGGAAACAGGAAAACAGAAAACAGCAAACAGGAAACGGGAAAGAGGAGACAGGACACAGGAAACAGGAAACAGACAAGAGGAAACAAAAACAGGAAAGAAAAAACAGGAACCAGGAAACAAAAACAGGAATGAGGAAACAAGGACAGGAAAGGGGAAACAGGAAAGAGGAGACCAGAAACAGGAAACAGGAAAGAGGAAACAAGAACAGGAAAGGGGAGACAGGAAAGAGGATTGAGTAGAGTATTTACCACAAGTAGAAGTATTTAAAAAGTACTTGAGTATTTACCACAAGTAGAAGTATTTAAAAAGTACTCGAGTATTTACCACAAGTAGAAGTATTTAAAAAGTACTGCAGTATTTACCACAAGCAGAAGTATTTAAAAAGTACTGCAGTATTTACCACAAGCAGAAGTATTTAAAAAGTACCTGAGTATTTAGCACAGGTTGAAGTATTTAAAAAGTACTTGAGTATTTACCACAAGTAGAAATATTTAAAAAGTACTGGAGTATTTACCACAAGTAGAAGTATTTAAAAAGTACTGGAGTATTTACCACAAGTTGAAGTATTTAAAAAGTACTGGAGTATTTACCACAAGTAGAAGTATTTAAAAAGTACTCGAGTATTTACCACAAGTAGATCGTTGAACAAGAAGATTTCTCGCTGATGAAGTCCGAGTTTCTGCAGTTTGTTGGGATCAGGAACTTCAAAGAGGCGACAATAACAAACCAAACGTCGATGAGGAAGCGAAAGAACCTTCAAAACAAACAAAGAAACAAACAAACAAACAAACAAACAAAGAAACAAACAAACAAACAAACAATATGAAACATCATCTTGTTGTCTTTCTTACTTTACTGGCAATATTAATTCATATTTCTTGGGGACTCAACACAAAGCATGCAGGAAATATTTCATCTTATTGCAAAATGGAATCAATTAATTTTTCTCCTCAAAATTAAACAGTTATGACTTATTGATCCTAATAAGTGATTGATGACTTGACAGTTATGATTTATTGATCCTAATAAGTGATTGATGACTGGACAGTTATGACTTATTGATCACATAATAAGTGATTGATGACTGGACAGTTATGACTTATTGATCACATAATAAGTGATTGATGACTTGACAGTTATGACTTATTGATCACATAATAAGTGATTGATGACTTGACAGTTATGACTTATTGATCATAATAAGTGATTAATGACTTGACAGTTATGACTTATTGATCCTAATAAGTGATTGATGACTTGACAGTTATGACTTATTGATCCTAATAAGTGATTGATGACTTGACAGTTATGACTTATGGATCCTAATAAGTGATGGATGACTTGACAGTTATTACTTATTGATCATAAGTGATTGATGACTTGACAGTTATGACTTATTGATCCTAATAAGTGATTGATGACTTGACAGTTATGACTTATTAAACGTAATAAGTGATTAATGACTTGACAGTTATGACTTATTGATCCTAATAAGTGATTGATGACTTGACAGTTATGACTTATTGATCCTAATAAGTGATTGATGACTTGACAGTTATGACTTATTGATCATAATAAGTGATTGATGACTTGACAGTTATGACGTATTGATCATAAGTGATTGATGACTTGACAGTTATGACTTATTGATCTCAATAAGTGATTGATGACTTGACAGTTATGACTTATGGATCCTAATAAGTGATGGATGACTTGACAGTTATTACTTATTGATCCAAATAACTGATTGATGACTTGACAGTTATGATTTATTGATCCTAATAAGTGATTGATGACTGGACAGTTATGACTTATTGATCACATAATAAGTGATTGATGACATGACAGTTATGACTTATTGATCCTAATAAGTGATTGATGACATGACAGTTATGACTTATTGATCCTAATAAGTGATTGATGACATGACAGTTATGACTTATTGATCCTAATAAGTGATTGATGACTTGACAGTTATGACTTATTGATCCTAATAAGTGATTGATGACTTGACAGTTATGACTTTTTGATCCTAGTAAGTGATTGATGACATGACAGTTATGACTTTTGATCATAATAAGTGATTGATGACTTGACAGTTATGACTTATTGATCATAATAAGTGATTGATGACATGACAGTTATGACTTATTGATCATAATAAGTGATTGATGACATGACAGTTATGACTTATTGATCATAATAAGTGATTGATGACTTGACAGTTATGACTTACACATCCCAGGCCGTGATGGAGGGATCCGATCTAGAAGGAAACAATAAAACTGTGTCATAAATTCTGTCCCAAGTCTTCAATGTTGTGCAGCACAAAACAAAAAGTGAAAGTAAAATTGGAAAACACAAACATTTGTCATAATAATTCACACTTTGGACATGAACACACATTTTTAGTTCCTCACACTGAACATAACAACATGAATCAAACAATATGATTTAATTCTATAAAAACACATTTAAAGACCTTTGGAGTAAATCTGTTACCTCTTGGAACGTACCTGCCCTGACCACACATGACTAATGTGAATGATGGAAAATGATTACCTGACCGAGTCTGCATCAAATATGTCATCACTTAAATAGGACCAACAATGATACGTATGGTTGCTTTAAATACAAACTACAATGTTACTTATGGTTGCTTTAAATACAAACTACAATGTTACTTATGGTTTATTTAAATACAAACTACAATGTTACTGATAGTTTCTTTAAATACGGACTACAAAGTTACTGACGGTTTCTTTAAATATGGACTACAAAGTTACTGATAGTTTCTTTAAATATGGACTACAAAGTTACTGATAGTTTCTTTAAATATAGACTACAATGCTACTGATAGTTTCTTTAAATATTGACTCCAATGTTACTGATAGTTTCTTTAAATATGGACTACAATGTTACTGATAGTTTCTTTAACTATGGACTACAATGTTACTGATAGTTTATTTAAATATGGACAACAATGTTACTGATAGTTTCTTTAAATATGGACTACAATGATACTGATAATTTCTTTAACTATGGACTACAATGCTACTGATAGTTTATTTAAATATATACTACAATGTTACTGATACTTTCTTTAAATATGGACTAAAATGTTACTGATAGTTTCTTTGAATATAGACTACAATGATACTGATAGTTTATTCAAATATGTACTACAATTTTACTAATAGTTTCTTTAAATATGGACTACAATATTACTGACAGTTTCTTTAAATATAGACAACAATGTTACTGATAGTTTCTTTAAATATAGACTACAATGTCACTAATTGTTTCTTTAAATATAGACTACAATGTAACTGATAGTTTCTTTAAATATAGACTACAATGTTACTGATAGTTTCTTTAAATATGGACTACACTGTTACCGATAGTTTCTTTAAATATAGACAACAATGTTACTGATAGTTTCTTTAAATATGGACTACAGTAAATATTGTAGTCTATATTTAAACTACAATATTTGACTACAATGTTACTGATAGTTTCTTTAAATATTGACTACAATGTTACTGATAGTTTATTTCAATATTGACTACAATGTTACTGATTGTTTCTTTAAATATATACTACAATGTTACTGATAGTTTCTTTAAATATGGACTACACTGTTACTGATAGTTTCTTTAAATATAGACAACAATGTTACTGATAGTTTCTTTAAATATGGACTACAGTAAATATTGTAGTCTATATTTAAACTACAATATTTGACTACAATGTTACTTATAGTTTCTTTAAATATTGACTACAATGTTACTGATAGTTTATTTATATATTGACTACAATGTTACTGATTGTTTCTTTAAATATAGACTACAATGTTACTGATAGTTTCTTTAAATATAGACAACAATGTTAGTGATAGTTTCTTTAAATATGGACTACAATGTTACTGATAGTTCCTTTAAATATATACTACAATGTTACTGACAGTTTCTTTAAATATAGACTACATTGTTACTGATAGTTTCTTTAAATATTGACTACAATGTTACTGATAGTTTCTTTAAATATATACTACAATGTTACTGATAGTTTCTTTAAATATTGACTACAATGTTACTGATAGTTTCTTTAAATATGGACTACAGTAAATATTGTAGTCTATATTTAAACTACAATATTTGACTACAATGTTACTGATAGTTTCTTTAAATATTGACTACAATGTTACTGATTGTTTCTTTAAATATAGACTACAATGTTACTGATAGTTTCTTTAAAGATATACTACAATGTTACTGATAGTTTCTTTAAATATGGACTACACTGTTACTGATAGTTTCTTTAAATATAGACAACAATGTTACTGATAGTTTCTTTAAATATGGACTACAGTAAATATTGTAGTCTATATTTAAACTACAATATTTGACTACAATGTTACTGATAGTTTCTTTAAATATTGACTACAATGTTACTGATAGTTTATTTAAATATTGACTACAATGTTACTGATTGTTTCTTTAAATATAGACTACAATGTTACTGATAGTTTCTTTAAATATAGACAACAATGTTAGTGATAGTTTCTTTAAATATGGACTACAATGTTACTGATAGTTCCTTTAAATATATACTACAATGTTACTGATAGTTTCTTTAAATATAGACAACAATGTTAGTGATAGTTCCTTTAAATATATACTACAATGTTACTGACAGTTTCTTTAAATATAGACTACATTGTTACTGATAGTTTCTTTAAATATTGACTACAATGTTACTGATAGTTTCTTTAAATATATACTACAATGTTACTGATAGTTTCTTTAAATATTGACTACAATGTTACTGATAGTTTCTTTAAATATGGACTACAGTAAATATTGTAGTCTATATTTAAACTACAATATTTGACTACAATGTTACTGATAGTTTCTTTAAATATTGACTACAATGTTACTGATTGTTTCTTTAAATATAGACTACAATGTTACTGATAGTTTCTTTAAAGATATACTACAATGTTACTGATAGTTTCTTTAAATATGGACTACACTGTTACTGATAGTTTCTTTAAATATAGACAACAATGTTACTGATAGTTTCTTTAAATATGGACTACAGTAAATATTGTAGTCTATATTTAAACTACAATATTTGACAACAATGTTACTGATAGTTTCTTTAAATATTGACTACAATGTTACTGATAGTTTATTTAAATATTGACTACAATGTTACTGATTGTTTCTTTAAATATAGACTACAATGTTACTGATAGTTTCTTTAAATATAGACAACAATGTTAGTGATAGTTTCTTTAAATATGGACTACAATGTTACTGATAGTTTCTTTAAATATATACTACAATGTTACTGATAGTTTCTTTAAATATAGACTACAATGTTACTGATAGTTTCTTTAAATATTGACTACAATGTTACTAATAGTTTCTTTAAATATATACTACAATGTTACTGATAGTTTCTTTAAATATTGACTACAATGTTACTGATAGTTTCTTTAAATATATACTACAATGTTACTGATAGTTTCTTTAAATATTGACTACAATGTGTAATGGCCATAGGGGTCCATCATTATATATATATATATATATATAATAAATTGCCAGTCACAGTTAACTTGTGCTCAGCTGGGAAAATAAATATATATATATACTTATTATGTCATCCATTTACTTATTATAAACTGTTACAGGCGTATTTAATAATGATGTTAATATTAAATATGTACGTAAATAATATGTGGGGATATAAAAGGCATCCGGTTCTATCAGACCGGGCGGAAGCGGAAAGTGACGTCACTAACCACCTGGAGCACCTGTCAGACGCAGTGTTTTTTGCCACGGAGCCACTTCTTGGAATAATCTGCCTTTTTGACATTTTTGGTGTGCTTTCCATTGGCCTGTGGAGAACCGGGAGAACAGAGACTCTTTCCAGGAGGACTTTGAGTTGGATGCGCAGTCTCGGTACCGTGAGTACACTGCTGCGGCTTTCAAACATTTCATCGCTTGCCCGTACGTGCATGTCACGTACGTAACTTTTGGGACTTTGGGGAAATATATGTGTTGTATGAACTTTGGGCTGTGGGATTGAGTGTGTTGTGTGGGTGTTTGATTTAAATTGGCGGGTTATATGGACGGGAGGGGGGGAGTTGTTTGCTATGCGGGATTAATTTGTGGCATATTAAATATAAGCCTGTTTGTTTTGTGGCTGATAGTTATACATGTCTTGTGTCTATTTAATGTATTAATCATTCCCAGCTGAATATCAGGTCCCACCCGTGACTCCTTAAATGTGTAGTGGCAAAGACACCCGGGGAACTTGGGTGCGTTTGTTACAAATGTTACTGATAGTTTCTTTAAATATTGACTACAATGTTACTGATAGTTTGTTTAAATATATACTACAATGTTACTGATAGTTTCTTTATATATATACTACAATGTCACTGATTGTTTCTTTAAATATAGACTACAATGTCACTGATTGTTTCTTTAAATATTGACTACAATGTTACTGATAGTTTCTTTAAATATTGACTACAATGTTACTGATAGTTTCTTTAAATATATACTACAATGTTACTGATAGTTTCTTTATATATATGCTACAATGTCACTGATTGTTTCTTTAAATATAGACTACAATGTCACTGATTGTTTCTTTAAATATTGACTACAATGTTACTGATAGTTTCTTTAAATATAGACAACAATGTTATTGATAGTTTCTTTAAATATGGACTACAATGTTACTGATAGTTTATTTAAAAATATACTACAATGTTACTGATAGTTTCTTTAAATATGGACTAAAATGTTACTGATAGTTTCTTTAAATATAGACTACAATGCTACTGATAGTTTATTTAAATATAGACTACAATGATACTGATAGTTTATTCAAATATGTACTACAATGTTACTAATAGTTTCTTTAAATATGGACTACAATATTACTGATAGTTTCTTTAAATATAGACAACAATGTTACTGATAGTTTCTTTAAATATAGACTACAATGTCACTGATAGTTTCTTTAAATATAGACTACAATGTTACTGATAGTTTCTTTAAATATATAGCATTGATGTTACTTACGGGTTTCTTTCCCACAATGAGCTTCTCCACCTTCTGAACTTGAGACACGTGGTCTTCGTTGGTCTTCAGCTCCCGCTTCCGGATCCTCTCGTAGATTCCAACCAGAGTCTCCCTGGGAATATCTTCCCCGTCGTCCACACCTGCCACACACACACGGGACCAGGCAGGACCACCTTGCAATCATGTCATCTTTGAAATCAAACGAGAGCTTGAGACAAATCGTGAAAGTATTCACCGAGTACTTTCGGAGTACTCACTTCTACTCTGTGCTTTGATTGGTGGTTGAGAAGAAAAGTACTCCAGTATGCAGTACTATTTGTGTCAAGTACTTGTCCAAGTAGTACTAACCTCGTAAGTTCTTGATGAAGTCCTCCAGCTTCATCTTCCTCTCGGGCTTGACGTTGGGACTGTACATGTCGGTGTTGAGCAGGATGATGGCGAAGGCCAGGATGAAGATGGTGTCGGGGTTACGGAACTGACGCACCACTGTCGGGTTGCAGATGCAGTACCGCTGGCTGCAGACGTAGTACAACACATACTACGTCATATAGTACTACACATACTACGTCATATAGTACTACACATACTACGTCATATAGTACTACACATACTACGTCATATAGTACTACACATACTACGTCATATAGTACTACACATACTACGTCATATAGTACAACACATACTACGTGACGCAGTACAACACATACTACGTCATATAGTACTACACAAACTACATCATATAGTACAACACATACTACGTCATATAGTACTACACATACTACGTCATCTAGTACAACACATACTACGTCATATAGTACTACACATACTACGTCATATAGTACAACACATACTACGTCATATAGTACTACACATACTACGTCATATAGTACAACACATACTACGTCATATAGTACTACACATACTACGTCATCTAGTACAACACATACTACGTCATATAGTACTACACATACTACATCATATAGTACAACACATACTACGTCATATAGTACTACACATACTACGTCATCTAGTACAACACATACTACGTCATATAGTACTACACATACTACGTCACATAGTACAACACATACTACGTCATATAGTACAACATACACTACGTCATATAGTACTACACATACTACGTCATATAGTACAACACATACTACGTCATATAGTACTACACATACTACGTCATATAGTACAACACATACTACGTCATATAGTACTACACATGGTACATGGTATAGTAAAACACATACTACGTCATATACTACAACACATACTACGTGACACAGTACAACACATACTACGTCATATAGTACAACACATACTACGTCATATAGTACAACACATAGTACATGATATAGTACAACACATAGTTAATGGTATAGTACAACACACAGTACGTGACGCAGTACAACACATAGTACATGATATAGTACAACACATAGTACATGATATAGTACAACAAATAGTTAATGATATAGTACAACACATACTACCTGACGCAGTACAACACATAGTACGTGACGCAGTACAACACATAGTACATGATATAGTACAACACATAGTACATGATATAGTACAACAAATAGTTAATGATATAGTACAACACATACTACCTGACGCAGTACAACACATACTGCGTGATATAGCATTACACATACTACGTGACATAGTACTACACATACTACGTGACATAGTACAACACATGGTATGTGATATAGTACTACACATACTACATGATACAGTACAACACATAGTACATGATACAGTACAACACATGGTACATGACACTGTATAACACATACTACATGATATAGTACAACACATAGTACGTGATATAGTACTACACATACTACATGATACAGTACACCACATAGTACATGATACAGTACACCACATGGTACATGACACTGTACAACACATACTACATGACACAGTACTACACATACTACACGATATAGTACTACACATAGTACATGATATAGTACAGCACATACTACATTATATAGTACAACACATAGTACATGATATAGTACAACACGTAGTACATGATATAGTACTACACATACTACGTGACATAGTGCAACACATGGTACATGATATAGTACAACACGGAATACATGATGTAGTACATGACAGACCACATGTCGTAGTAAAACACATAGTACATGATATAGTACAACACATAGTACATGATATAGTACATGACAGGACACATGACGTAGTAAAACACATAGTAAATCATATAGTATGACACATAGTACATGATATAGTACATAAAAGGACACATGACGTAGTACAACACATAGTACATGATATTGTACAACACATAGTACATGATATAGTACATGACAGGACACATGACGTAGTAAAACACATAATAAATCATATAGTACAACACGTAGTACATGATATAGTACATAAAAGGAGACATGACGTAATACAACACATAGTACATGATATAGTACATAAAAGGACACATGACGTAGTACAACACATAGTACATGATATTGTACAACACATAGTACATGATATAGTACATGACAGGACACATGACGTAGTAAAACACATAGTAAATCATATAGTACAACACATAGTACATGATACAGTACATAAAAGGAGACATGACGTAGTACAACACATAGTACATGATATAGTACATAAAAGGACACATGACGTAGTACAACACATAGTACATGATATTGTACAACACATAGTACATTATATAGTACAACACATAGTACATGATATAGTACATAAAAGGACAGATGACGTAGTACAACACATAGTACACGATATTGTACAACACATAGTACATTATATAGTACAACACATAGTACATGATATAGTACATGACAGGACACATGACGTAGTAAAAACACATAGTACATGATATTGTACAACACATAGTACATTATATAGTACAACACATAGTACATGCTATAGTACAACACATAGTACATGATATAGTACATAAAAGGACACATGACATAGTAAAACACATAGAACATGATATTGTACAACATATAGTACATTATATAGTACAACACATAGTACATGATATAGTACATAAAAGGACACATGACGTAGTACAACACATAGTACATGATATTGTACAACACATAGTACATTACATAGTACAACACATAGTACATGATATAGTACATGACAGGACACATGACGTAGTAAAAACACATAGTACATGATATTGTACAACACATAGTACATTATATAGTACAACACATAGTACATGATATAGTACAACACATAGTACATGATATAGTACATAAAAGGACACATGACATAGTAAAACACATAGTACATGATATTGTACAACACATAGTACATGATATAGTACAACACATAGTACATGATATAGGACAACACATAGTACATGATATAGTACATAAAAGGACACATGACGTAGTAAAACACATAGTACATGATATAGTACATAAAAGGACACATGACATAGTAAAACACATAGTACATGATATAGTACATAAAAGGACACATGACATAGTACAACACATAGTACATGATATAGTACATAAAAGGACACATGACATAGTAAAACACATAGTACATGATATTGTACAACACATAGTACATGATATAGTACAACACATAGTACATGATATAGTACAACACATAGTACATGATATAGTACAACACATAGTACATGATACAGTACATAAAATGACACATGACGTAGTAAAACACATAGTACATGATAGTGTACAACACATAGTACATGATATAGTACAACACATAGTACATGATATAGTACTACACATACTACGTGACATAGTGCAACACATGGTACATGTTATAGTACAACACGGAATACATGCTGTAGTACATGACAGACCACATGACGTAGTAAAACACCTAGTACATGATATAGTACAACACATAGTACATGATATATTACATGACAGGACACATGACGTAGTAAAACACCTAGTACATGATATTGTACAACACATAGTACATGATATAGTACAACACGTAGTACATGATATAGTATATAAAAGGACACATGACGTAGTAAAACACATAGTACATGATATTGTACAACACATAGTACATGATATAGTACAACACATAGTACATGATATAGTACAACACATAGTACATGATATAGTACATGACAGGACACATGACGTAGTAAAACACATAGTACATGATATAGTACAACACATAGTACATGATATAGTACATACAATGACCCATGACGTAGTAAAACACATAGTACATGATAGTGTACAACACATAGTACATGATATAGTACAACACATAGTACATGATATAGTACTACACATACTACGTGACATAGTGCAACACATGGTACATGTTATAGTACAACACGGAATACATGCTGTAGTACATGACAGACCACATGATGTAGTAAAACACATAGTACATGATATAGTACAACACATAGTACATGATATATTACATGACAGGACACATGACGTAGTAAAACACATAGTACATGATATTGTACACCACATAGTACATGATATAGTACAACACATAGTACATGATATAGTACAACACATAGTACGTGATATAGTACAACACATAGTACTTGATATAGTACAACACATAGTACATGATATAGTACAACAAACTGTCTTTTGTTTACTTTGTGTGTGTTGTTTACCTGAAAGCTTCAATGAGTCGCTCCACCTTCTGAGCTTCTCCTTGCACACGAATGTGATTCTGAAACTTCCTGAGGGCCTCGTCCAACTCCATGCTCTGGAAGTCCATCTCATCCACCACACAACTGCCCACACACACACACACACACACACACACACACACACACACACACACACACACACACACACACACACACACACACACACACACACACACACACACACCATATAATATTAATGTTATATCATAAAATAATAGTAATAATAATAACAATAACACATAATACCATATAATAATAATGTTATATCATGTATTAGTAGTATCATATATTAGACAATAACTATCATATATGATTCAATAGTAGTATTGCATCATATCATATAGTATAGTATCATATAATAATACCATCATATTATATAATAATTTCATCATAAAATGACAATATTATTTGATCAATGTGTAACATAATATATCCTATTAATAGTATCAGGTAAGAACATATAAGTATTATACAATATATGCTAAAAACTATACCAATAATGTATCATAATAGTAATAGTTTGTTACTCAATAACAATATCACACACAAGTAAACATCAGGCAAGCAGTGCTGCACAGTGTTTACTTGTGTGTGATATCATGTGCGATACAAGCAGTCCTGGATAATGTTTACTTGTGTGTGATACCATGTGCGATACAAGCAGTCCTGCAGCCTGTTTACTTTTGTGTGATATCATGTGCGATACAAGTAGTCCTGCAGTGTGTTTACTTTTGTGTGATATCATGTGCGATACAAGCAGTCCTGCAGAGTGTTTACTCGTTTGTGATATCATGTGCGATACAAGCAGTCCTGCAGAGAGTTTACCTGTGTGTGATATCATGGCCGATACAAGCAGTCCTGCAGCGTTTTTACTTGTGTGTGATATCATGTGCGATAGAAGCAGTCCTGCAGCGTGTTTACTTTTGTGTGATATCATGTGTGATACAAGCTGTCCTGCAGTGTGTTTACTCGTGTGTGATATCATGTGCAATACAAGCAGTCCTGCAGAGAGTTTACGTGTGTGTGATATCATGTGCGATACAAGCAGTCCTGCAGCATTTTTACTTGTGTGTGATATCATGTACGATACAAGCAGTCCTGCAGCGTGTTTACTTTTGTGTGATATCATGTGTGATACAAGATGTCCTGCAGTGTGTTTACTTGTGTGTGATATCATGTGCAATACAAGCAGTCCTGCAGAGAGTTTACGTGTGTGTGATATCATGGGCGATACAAGCAGTCCTGCAGTGGGTTTATGTGTGTGTGATATCAAGTGTGATACAAGCAGTCCTGCAGTGTGTTTACTTGTGTGTGATATCATGTGCGATACAAGCTGTCCTGCAGTGTGTTTACTTGTGTATGATATAATGTGTGATACAAGCAGTCCTGCAGATAGTTTAAGTGTGTGTGATATAATGTGCCATACAAGCAATCCGGCAGTGTGTTTATGTATGTGTGATATCATGTGCGATACAAGCAGTCCTGCAGAGAGTTTTAGTGTGTGTGATATCATGTGCAATACAAGCAGTCCTGCAGTGTGTTTACTTGTGTGTTATATGATGTGCGATACAAGCGGTCTTCCGACGTGTTTACTTGTGTGTGATATCATGTGCGATACAAACAGTCCTGTGGCGTATTTACTTGTGTGTGATATCATGTTCAATACAAGCAGTCCTGCAGTGTGTTTACGTATGTGTGATATCATGTGCGATACAACCAGTCCTGCGCAGTGTTTACTTGTGTGTGATGCCATGTGCAATACAAGCAGTCCTGCAGCGTGTTTACGTTTGTGTGATATCATGTGCAATGCAAGCAGTCCTGCAGTGTTTACTTGTGTGTGATATCATGTGCGATACAAGCAGTCCTACAGTGTGTTTACTTGTGTGTGATATCAAGTGCGATACAAGCAGTCCTGCAGTGTGTTTACTTGTGTGTGATATAATGTGTGATACAAGCAGTCCTGCAGATAGTTTAAGTGTGTGTGATATAATGTGCCATACAAGCAATCCGGCAGTGTGTTTATGTATGTGTGATATCATGTGCAATACAAGCAGTCCTGCAGAGAGTTTTAGTGTGTGTGATATCATGTGCAATACAAGCAGTCCTGCAGCGTGTTTACTTTTGTGTGATATCATGTGTGATACAAGATGTCCTGCAGTGTGTTTACTTGTGTGTGATATCATGTGCAATACAAGCAGTCCTGCAGAGAGTTTACGTGTGTGTGATATCATGGGCGATACAAGCAGTCCTGCAGTGGGTTTATGTGTGTGTGATATCAAGTGTGATACAAGCAGTCCTGCAGTGTGTTTACTTGTGTGTGATATCATGTGCGATACAAGCTGTCCTGCAGTGTGTTTACTTGTGTATGATATAATGTGTGATACAAGCAGTCCTGCAGATAGTTTAAGTGTGTGTGATATAATGTGCCATACAAGCAATCCGGCAGTGTGTTTATGTATGTGTGATATCATGTGCGATACAAGCAGTCCTGCAGAGAGTTTTAGTGTGTGTGATATCATGTGCAATACAAGCAGTCCTGCAGTGTGTTTACTTGTGTGTTATATGATGTGCGATACAAGCGGTCTTCCGACGTGTTTACTTGTGTGTGATATCATGTGCGATACAAACAGTCCTGTGGCGTATTTACTTGTGTGTGATATCATGTTCAATACAAGCAGTCCTGCAGTGTGTTTACGTATGTGTGATATCATGTGCGATACAACCAGTCCTGCGCAGTGTTTACTTGTGTGTGATGCCATGTGCAATACAAGCAGTCCTGCAGCGTGTTTACGTTTGTGTGATATCATGTGCAATGCAAGCAGTCCTGCAGTGTTTACTTGTGTGTGATATCATGTGCGATACAAGCAGTCCTACAGTGTGTTTACTTGTGTGTGATATCAAGTGCGATACAAGCAGTCCTGCAGTGTGTTTACTTGTGTGTGATATAATGTGTGATACAAGCAGTCCTGCAGATAGTTTAAGTGTGTGTGATATAATGTGCCATACAAGCAATCCGGCAGTGTGTTTATGTATGTGTGATATCATGTGCAATACAAGCAGTCCTGCAGAGAGTTTTAGTGTGTGTGATATCATGTGCAATACAAGCAGTCCTGCAGTGTGTTTACTTGTGTGTTATATGATGTGCGATACAAGCGGTCTTCCGACGTGTTTACTTGTGTGTGATATCATGTGCGATACAAACAGTCCTGTGGCGTATTTACTTGTGTGTGATATCATGTTCAATACAAGCAGTCCTGCAGTGTGTTTACGTATGTGTGATATCATGTGCGATACAACCAGTCCTGTGCAGTGTTTACTTGTGTGTGATGCCATGTGCAATACAAGCAGTCCTGCAGCGTGTTTACGTTTGTGTGATATCATGTGCAATGCAAGCAGTCCTGCAGTGTTTACTTGTGTGTAATATCATGTGCGATACAAGCAGTCCTACAGTGTGTTTACTTGTGTGTGATATCAAGTGCGATACAAGCAGTCCTGCAGTGTGTTTACTTGTGTGTGATATCATGTGCGATACAAGCAGTCCTGCAGCGTGTTTACGTGTGTGTGATATCATGTGCAATACAAGCAGTCCTGCAGTGTGTTTACGTGTGTGTGATATCATGTGCGACACAATCAGTGTTTACGTGTGTGTGATATAATGTGCGATACAATCAGTGTTTACGTGTGTGTGATATCATGTGCGATACAATCAGTGTTTACGTGTGTGTGATATCGCGGACAGTAAAAAGTAGGACTTGATGTCGAGAAGTTTTCGACTCACTCCAAGACGTCGCGGTTGAATTGCTTCTGTCGGTTCCCGAGGAACTCTCCGATCATTTGCCTGCTCAGACCTTTCCTCTGAAGCAGGAAGTGAGCGACACCGACTGGCGTGTCGGGGATGAATCCTCGCTCGGTCAAGTACTGGATGCCCTTTTCTGGTTTCCTGATGAAAGTACACACAATCACGTACAAGTACTGCGGGTGAAGTATTGCAGTACAGTATTGTGTTTCTTGGAAGCCCTTTTTGATTTCCTCCATCATCCACAATCTTTATGTGAGACATAACAAGTCTTCTCCTTTCTGTGCATACTAAATAGTGAAAAGCTGCTAGCAAGAGGTGGCTAATACATGATTCTTCTATTCCGACTCTAGAGTCTTCTAAATGACCCGCAACAACGATTTATTGACATGCATTTTGTTGTAGGTGCTAACACCGAGGAACTACTTTTCTGGCGTAGTGACACGAGGCCTTGCTAACACTGCACCTTCACCACTAGCGAGTAGTCAGCTACTAAACCATTGCTAGGAAGCTTTTTATTTTTTACCGAGGAGTAGTGAAGATTAGTCTGAATTTAGCAGCTGAAGGAGAGCACGGGTGCTGAAAGATACAACCATCCCATCGCGTTTGATGTCGCGCTACATGTTAACACTCCAAGTCTGACCTTAATACACAAAGTACTATTTTTGTTGTTGTTGACGGAAATAATGCTTCAAATAAGCAAAAAACTGTAAATTCTCCACAGGAACAAACACTAGAACCAAGACCCACTGTAAAACTGGGGGTTTTAGGTGGATCCCATGACTCATGCTACCTGCCTTGTTAACTGCCTACCAGGTTTTGACAAATTAGCGTCACAGAAAGGGCAAAGCCGTGGGGTCTGGTCTCACGTAAGGATTGTGGATGATGCAGTTGTAGCAGATCCAGGTCTTACTTGTTGAAGAGGTTGAGGCCGATCCGGTAGTGTCTCTTGCGGATGACGTCATTGCTGAAGATGGGCGAGTCCCAGCTGTTGCGCGTCTCCTTGTGGTACGTCTGCTTGCTGAGGGTCTGCTCCCTCAGGCTGTCCCTGGACGAGGACTCGGAGCTGCAGTTGATGGTGTCGTTGGAATTGGACGTGCTGTTGATGCTGTCGTTGTCCCCGTCGGAAAAGTCCGACTCCGACTTGCTCTGCCGGTTGGCCGAGCCGTTGATGGCCAGGTGGCTCTCCAGCTGCCGGTGGCGGTGGCGGAGTGGCGCGTCCTCGTCGCGGGAGGGCGCCCGCGGCGGAGGTCCGTGGGAGATGTGTTTGGGACTGGCTTGGGACGACGTGACCATGTGGCCGTGCGATTCGTACACGGGCGGCCGTTTGACCGAGCTGCGGTCGGAGCGATCGCTGAGCTCGGCGGAACTGTCGCTGGGAGGTTCTATGGTCAGCAGAGGAAGGTGGTCCATCCTCAGGCGCTGCTCTTGGCACTCCAGAGACGGGGTACTGCGACAGCTAGTGTCCGTGTCGCGGCCCTCGTCTTTGGAGTCCATAGGCCAGTAGTCCTGGGACAAGCGCAGGTCCGATTCCGTGGCGGGGGGCTGCTCCCCCGACCTGGACAGAGCGATTGGAGGCGACATGTCGTCCTCGTCGATAAAGAGAGTGACATCGCTGTAAGACGCCATGGTGTCATCGTGAAGGTGTCCGCCTGCCCGGCGCTGGGATTTGACCTGATAGGAGACCTCCCTGCCCGCCTCAGAGTCGGGGCCGTCGTCCCCTTGAAGGCTGCGGCAGTTCAGGGCGTCGTCGATGGACTCCGCCAAAGACTTGACCTGCCTGGAGAAGGCGTCCTCCAGTTCTGTGATGGCGTCCGTGAGATCCCCCTGTGGCGGCGGGTGAGACGCCATGTTGGCCTGCTGATGGAGCTGAAGATCTCCACATTCCGACTGCATCATGGCGCCGTCCTCCGTCATGGACACCTGCCTGCCTTCGAAGTAGGAACTGTGCACCTTCTCGGCGCCCTCAAAGGACAGCTGCATCCTCATGTTGGACAGAACGATGCGTCTGGACATGCGGTTCTCGGACATGGAGCTCCTGAGGCGTTCAAAGTTCTTGTTCATCTGGTACTGGCGGAAAGCCGTCTGGATGGTGCGTGCCGCATGTCGAGTTATGAACCGCCCGCCGTACTTGCGCTCCAGCATCTCCACCTGGACCAAGGACAACAAAGGTGGCAACTAGATGCTTTCTCAGGTGTGGCGCTAGCTTGCGTACGTACCTGCTTGTCCTGCAGGTCGGCAGAGAGCTCGTAGCTCTCCGACAGCGAGCGAGATCGCTTGATGGCCTCTTCCTCTGCCTGCTTCCGCAGGATGGACTGCGAGTGCTGGAGCTTCGGCCGGCGAGGTCTCTGAGGCCCGGGTGGAACGCCGTGGCTGTACAGGGAACCGTCCAAGCGCTCTGGACCGATGGCCGACCCGTGGGTCACCGGACCCTGGCCGTAGCCTGCTGCTGCGTCCAGTGAAGAAGAACCGCCCTCATTGGACCGACCGTCTCCTTCCACACTGCCGACACAAAGCAGACAGGTTTAAAAATACATATTTTGTTGTACAGGAAGGCAGAACTTCGTAAATCAATCCCACTTCATTTATATAACCCTTAATAACAATTATTGTACTGCCATATCCTGGCAATCATGCGACACAAAACAGAACTGTCGGCTTGAAATTGTTCAAAATCACAGTTTGAGCAACAGGCTTCTGTAGTTGGTCAGCACGCTCGCTCAAACACATCAAACACCTACCAACGTACACACACGTTATGGAATACATTCAACTTGACTAAATGGAGGTAGTACAACAAATAAAAGCGGCCGAGATGGGATCGTTTAGACATTCAACTTGACTAAATGGAGGAAGTACAACAAATAAAGGCGGTCAAGATGGAATCGTTTAGACATTCAACTTGACTAAATGGAGGAAGTACAACAAATAAAGGCGGTCGAGATGGGATCGTTTACTGTGGAAGACATTCAACTTGACTATATGGAGGAAGTACAACAAATAAAAGCGTCCGAGATGGGATCGTTCAGACATTCAACTTGACTAAATGGAGGAAGTACAACAAATAAAGGCGGTCGAGATGGAATTGTTTCGACATTCAACTTGACTAAATGGAGGACGTACAACAAATAAAAGCGGTCGAGATAGGATCGATTAGTGTGGAATACATTCAACTTGACTAAATGGAGGAAGTATAACAAATAAAAGCGGCCGGGATGGGATCGTTCAGACATTCAACTTGACTAAATGGAGGAAGTACAACAAATAAAGGCGGTCAAGATGGAATCGTTTAGACATTCATCTTGACTAAATGGAGGAAGTAAAACAAATAAAGGCGGTCAAGATGGGATCGTTTACTGTGGAAGACATTCAACTTGACTAAATGGAGGAAGTACAACAAATAAAAGCGGTCGAGATGGAATCGTTTAGACATTCAACTTGACTAAATGGAGGAAGTACAACAAATAAAGGCGATCGAGATGGGATTGTTTCGACATTCAACTTGACTAAATGGAGGAAGTACAACAAATAAAGGCAGTCAAGATGGAATCGTTTAGACATTCAACTTGACTAAATGGAGGAAGTAAAACAAATAAAGGCGGTCAAGATGGGATCGTTTACTGTGGAAGACATTGAACTTGACTAAATGGAGGAAGTACAACAAATAAAGGCGGTCGAGATGGAATTGTTTCGACATTCAACTTGACTAAATGGAGGACGTACAACAAATAAAAGCGGTCGAGATAGGATCGATTAGTGTGGAATATAGTCATCTTGACTAAATGGAGGAAGTATAACAAATAAACGCGGCCGAGATGTGATCGTTCAGACATTCATCTTGACTAAATGGAGGAAGTACAACAAATAAAGGCGGTCAAGATGGAATCGTTTAGACATTCAACTTGACTAAATGGAGGAAGTACAACAAATAAAGGCGATCGAGATGGAATTGTTTCGACATTCAACTTGACTAAATGGAGGAAGTACAACAAAAAAAGGCGGTCGAGATGGGATGGTTTGGACATTCAATTTGACTAAATGGAGGTAGTACAACAAATAAAGGCGATCGAGATGGGATCGTTTTATTTTTTAAAAAACTTTTTGACACTGCCCACAACACACTTCGGGCCACGTTCACACCGCCACTGACTGATTGTCGGTCTGTGAGAAACACTTTCTCTTTTGCTAAATGAGCAACAAAACAACATTTTCCACATTCACATTGACGCATGGATAAATATAAACTTTGTATTAGCAAATACGAATGTAAACATGCCATAAAAATGAGAACGTAACTTATTTAAAACACAGAGATGAGCCAAGCCAGTAGTCAGATTCTCTATGAATAAAGATAACTGACGCTGCACAAGTTGTGACCTAAGAAGTAATCGACGAAATCATCTCCTCGTCTTCAAGATGTCAACTGATTGGGAGAATTAGGAAGCGTCAACAACGTCAGAAGAGTGAACAACTTAAGAAGAGTTAACAGGAAGAGTAAACAACTTTCGGAAGAGTAAACAAGCGGTTACTCACTGACTCTGACAACAAGGTTGTTTATTGCGAAAAGACTTTCGCTTTTCTATAAAATGCCAACTTTTCCTCCATATCTTGTCCACCATTCTTTAGTCTGGTCCAGCCAGGTCCAGAGTACAAGCGCTACTGCAGGAAGCAGCCTGTCTGCCACCTAAAGGACCAATCAGTGAGTCCTGGGAGCTGCGTCATGTTTGCCACAGCGACGTCGTCTCAAAGTCCAATTTGGGACAGACGAGCTAAGCAAACACAACTTCCTAGAAACACTTGTGAATGGATGAATATGATGTATAAACATATGCAAATGTATGATTATAATGTAAAAAAATATATGCAAATATATGTATAAACATATGTACATTTATTAATATAAATGTGCACTTCTACTGATTTAGGCTGAATAAAAAGTAAAGAAATCAGAAAACACAAAATGTGCATGAAAGATGTACATTACACTAAACAACATACTATGCAACATACTGTGCAACATTAACTTAACATACTGTACAACATAATGTACATCCCACTGTACAACATACTGTGCGACATACTGTACATCACACTGTACAACACAATGTACAACAACGTGCTGTGAAACATACTGTACATTACACTGTACAACATACTGTACAATACCCTGTACATCACACTGTACAACATACTGTGTAACATACTGTACATCACACTGTACAACATACTGTGCAACACACTGTACAACCTACTGTGCATCAAACTGTACAACATAGTGTACATCACACTGTGCAACATGCTGTACAACATACTGTGCAAAATACTGCAATTACACTGTACAACACAATGTATATTACACTTTACAACATACTGTACATCACACTGTACAACACATTGTGCAACATACTGTACATCACACTGTACAACATACTGTACAACATACTGTACATAAACAACCAGTGATGGGCAGTCGCAAGCTACATGTAGCTAAGCTACATAGCATTTCCCAGTAGCTTAGCCACTTTTTCAATGAGTAGCTTTTCCTGTAGCTTAGCTACTTTTAGACCATGTAGCGAAGTAGCTTATATCAAAGCTACAAAGAGAGAAGATGGACTGTTATGTGAATCCAGGGCAACAACAACAACACATATGTAGAAAACACAACGACCTGGATGAAGGAGAACATCCGAGATGATTGGTTGGTGTTGCTATGATGACTCACGATTGGCTAAGGTTAGGGTGAAACATTACGGACTGGCCAATCAGAGGCAAGATAAGGCGGGTCATGGAAACTAAGTAAAA
The DNA here is from genome assembly GCF_033978785.1 of Entelurus aequoreus. NCBI lineage: Eukaryota > Metazoa > Chordata > Actinopteri > Syngnathiformes > Syngnathidae > Entelurus > Entelurus aequoreus. The sequence continues at coordinate 16,975,926 of NC_084737.1, forward strand.
TCATAAGTCACTCACAATATTAATTAAAACGACTGTTAACATATTCATAAACCAAGTATTAAAATGACAGTAACAATATTCATCAAAAAGACTCTTAATATATATTTATAAATACAGTATTAAAATGACAGTAACAATATTAATTAAAAAGACTGTTAATATATATTTATAAATACAGTATTAAATTGACAGTAACAATATTAATTAAAAAGATTGTAAATGTATATTTTTAAATACAGTATTAAAACTACATTAACAATATTAAATAAAAATACTGTTAATATATTCATAAACACAGTATTAAAACTACAGTAACAATATTAATTTACATTTTTTTTAATTTATTCACAAACGCAGTATTAAAACTGCAGTAACAATATTAATTAAAAATACTGTTAAAATATTCATAAACAGTATTAAAACTATAGTAACAATATTAACTAAAAATACTGTTAATTGATTCACAAACGTAGTATTAAAACTGCAGTAAGAATATTAATTAAAAAGACTGTTAATATATATTTATAAATACAGTATGAAAATGACAGTAATAATAATAATGAAAAAGACTTAATATATTCATAAACACAGTATTAAAATGACAGTAACAATATTAATTAAACATAATGTTAATATATATATTTATAAATACAGTATTAAAACTACATTAACAATATTAATTAAAAATACTGTTAAAAAACACAGTATTAAAATGACAGTCAAAATATTAATTAAAAATACTGTTAATATATTAATAAACACAGTATTAAAAATACAGTAACAACATTAATTACATGACTGTTAATATATTCATAAACACGTTTATTCACACAACTACAGAATTGATGTAAAAGTCCAAAACAATAACAAGTTTTGTTTTTGTTGCATAAAAACGTTTCTTTGCTGCCATTTTGTGTCCGAGGAGGAGACTTTCTCTCACGCTGCCAATGGAAAATGGAGAAAGAAACGCAAACGTAGCAAAAAGCGGAAATATGTGGAGGAAAAGAGGGGCGGAGCACAAATAAGTGAAAGAATAAATATTGCTCCTCCAAATACTGTTTGTCTTTGATGCAACGTTTAAGACGCTCAGCTGGAAGTCATTTGCTGGTTTTTTTTTTTGTTCCTCCGACCTCAACTGGACCTCAGGGACAAACATTCCTGCTCCCGGAAAACATCGCTCACGTCAGCACACGCTTAACTAGGAAGGAGCACACGCCATCTTGTGTACTTAGTGTACATCATATGTACTGTGACTGTACTTTGTATACATCATATGTACTGTGAATGTACTTTGTATACATCATATGAACTGTGAATGTACTTTGTATACATCATATGAACTGTGACTGTACTTTGTGTACATCATTTGTACGTGACTGTACTTTGTGTACATCATATGTACCGTGAATGTACTTAGTATACATCATATGAACTGTGAATGTACTTTGTATACATCATATGTACCGTGAATGTACTTTGTATACATCATATGAACTGTGAATGTACTTTGTATACATCATATGAACTGTGAATGTACTTTGTATACATCATATGAACTGTGAATGTACTTTGTATACATCATATGAACTGTGAATGTTCTTTGTATAGATCATATGTACTGTGAATGTACTTTGTATACATCATATGAACTGTGAAGGTACTTTGTATACAACATATGTACTGTGACTGTACTTTGCGTACATCATATGTACCGTGAATGTACTTAGTAAACATCATATGAACTGTGAATGTACTTTGTATACATCATACGTACCGTGAATGTACTTTGTATACATCATATGAACTGTGAATGTTCTTTGTATACATCATATGTACTGTGAATGTTCTTTGTATACATCATATGAACTGTGAATGTACTTTGTATACATCATATGTACTGTGAATGTACTTTGTATACATCATATGTACTGTGAATGTACTTTGTATACATCATATGTACTGTGAATGTACTTAGTGTACATTATATGTACTGTGAATGTACTTAGTATGCATAATATGTACTGTGAATGTACTTATTGTACATCATATGTACTGTGAATGTACTTAGTGTACATAATATTTACTGTGAATGTACCTAGTGTACATCATATGTACTGTGAATGTACATAGTGTACATCATATGTACTGTGAATATACTTAATGTACATCATATGTACTGTGAATGTACTTAGTGTACATCATATGTACTGTGAATGTACTTAGTATACATCATATGTACTGTGAATGTACTTAGTATACATCATATGTAATGTGAGTATCACTGGATGCTGTAAAGTATACTTTATGTACTGTAAACATACTTAGTGTACATCATATGTACTATACATGTACTTAGTGTACATCATATGTACTGTGAATATTACTGCATGCTGTAACCTATACTTTATGTACTGTAAATATACTTAGTATACATATGCACTGTAAAATATACTTTATGTACTGTAAATATTACGGCATGCTGTAAAGTATTCTTTATTTACTGTAAATATACTTAGTGTAGATCATATGTACTGGAAATATTACTGCACGCTGTAAAGTATACTTTATGTACTGTAAATGTACTAAGTATACATCACATGTACTGTAAATATTACACACTGTAAAGTACAATTTATGTACTGTAAATATTACTACATATTGTATATAGCATGCTGAAAAGTATACTTTATGTACTGTAAATATAGTTAGTATACATATGTACTGTAAATATTACTACATACTGGATGTAGCATGCTGTAAAGTATACTTTATATAATGTAAATATTCCTACATACTGTATGCAGCATGCTGTAAAGTACACTTTATGTACTGTAAATATACTTAATATACATCACATGTACTATAAATATTACATACTGTAAAGTATACTTTATGTACTGTAAATATTACTACATACTGTATGCAGCCTGCTGTAAAGTATATTTTATGTACTATAAATATAGTTAGTATACATATTTACTGTAAATATTACTCCATACGGTATGCAGCATACTGTATTCTTTATATACTGTAACTACACTTAGTATACATATGTACTGTAAATATTACGCCATACTGTATGCAGCATACTGTATTCTTTATATACTGTAACTACACTTAGTATACATATGTACTGTAAATATTACTACATACTGTATGCAACATGCTGTAAAGTATACTTTATATACTGTAAATACTACTTCATACTGTATGCAGTATGAGAATGATGTAAAGTATACTTTATATACTGTAAATACTACTTCATACTGTATGCAGTATGAGAATGATGTAAAGTATACTTTATACACTGTAAATAGTACTACATATGCAGCATGAGCATACTGTAAAGTATACTTTATTTTCTGTAAATACTACAAAACACAAAATAGTGAAGTTGGCACGTTTTGTAAATGGTAAATAAAAACAAAATACAATGATTTGCAAATACTTTTCAACTTATATTCAATTGAATAGACGGCAAAGACAAGATATTTAATGTTCCAACTGGAAAACTGTTATTTTATGCAAATATTAGCTCATTTGGAATTTGATGCCTGCAACGTGTTTCAAAAAAGCTGGCACAAGTGGCAAAAAAGACTGAGAAAGTTGAGGAATGCTCATCAAACACTTATTTGGAACATCCCACAGGTGAACAGGCTAATTGGGAACAGGTGGTTGCCATGATTGGGTATAAAAGCAGCTTCCATGAAATGCTCAGTCATTCACAAACAAGGATGGGGCGAGGGTCACCACTTTGTCAACAATTGCGTGAGCAAAATGTCCAACAGTTTAAGAACAACATTTCTTAATGAGCTATTGCAAGGAATTTAGGGATTTCACCATCTACGGTCTGTAATATCATCAAAAGGTTTAGAGAATCTGGAGAAATCATTGCACGTAAGCGGCAAGGCTCAGGACCCAAAAGCGACATCATTGTAAAGGATATCACCACATGGGCTCAGGAACACTTCAGATAACTACTGTCAGTAACTACAGTTGGTCGCTACATCTGTAAGTGCAAGTTAAAACTCTACTATGCAAAGCGAAAGCCATTTATCAACAACACCCAGAAATGCCGCCAGCTTCGCTGAGCCCGAGCTCATCTAAGATGGACTGATGCAAAGTGGAAAAGTGTTCTGTGGTCTGACGAGTCCACATTTCAAATTGTTTTTGGAAACTGCGGACGTTGTGTCCTCCGGACCAAAGAGGAAAAGAACCATCCGGATTGTTCTAGGCGCAAAGTTGAAAAGCCAGCATCTGTGACGGTATAAGGGTGTATTAGTGCCCAAGACATGGGTATCTTACACATCTGTGAAGGCGCCATTAATGCTGAAAGGTACATACAGGTTTTGGAGCAACATATGTTGCCATCCAAGCAACGTTATCATGGACGCCCCTGCTTATTTCAGCAAGACCATGCCAAGCCACGTGTTACAACAGCGTGGCTTCATAGTAAAAGAGTGCGGGTACTAGACTGGCCTGCCTGTAGTCCAGACTTGTGTCCCATTGATAATAAATAAAAGATAAATGGGTTGTACTTGTATAGCGCTTTTCTACCTTCAAGGTACTCAAAGCGCTTTGACACTATTTCCCAGTAACCAGCAACCCTCCGATTGCTGGCACGGCCA